>NW_027508777.1:1195000-1707500 GCF_051911475.1 Siphateles boraxobius
CAGGTCGGCAGTCTTACCCATGATTGCGGTTTTGAGTAATGAAACAGGCTGGGAGTTTTTAAAAGCCTCAGGAATCTTTTGCAGGTTTTTAGAGTTAATTAGTTGATTCAGATGATTAGGTTAATAGCTCGTTTAGAGACCCTTTTCATGATATGCTCATTTTTTGAGATAGGAATTTTGGGTTTTCATGAGCTGTATGCCAAAATCATCAGTATTAAAACAATAAAAGACCTGAAATATTTCAGTTGGTGTGCAATGAATCTAAAATATATGAAAGTTTAATTTGTATCATTACATTATGGAAAATAATGAACTTTATCACAATATGCTAAATTTTTTGAGAAGGACCTGTGTGTGTGTGTGTGTGTGTGTGTGTGTGTGTGTGTGTGTGTGTGTGTGTGTATGTATATATATATATATATATATATATATATATATATATATAGGATAGTATAAGTGAACACACCCATGCTAAAGTTGACATGCTAAAACAGGAATAAAAAATCATCTTTTGGAAATTGATCTTAATGCCTTAATTAAAAAAAATGAGGAAAAATCCAACCTTTAAGGTCACCAATTTTCTTTGTGAATGAATAATGTATCGTAAATAAATAAATGTTCTTCCTTAAAATACAGGTTGCGTAAGTCAAGACACCCCTATGTTAAATACCCATAGAGGCAGGCAGATTTTTATTTTTAAAGGCCAGTTGTTTCATGGATCCAGGATACTATACATCCTGATAAAGTTCCCTTGGCCTTTGGAATTAAAAAAGCCCCACATCATTTACATTTACATTTATTCATTTAGCTGACGCTTTTATCCAAAGCGACTTACAATTGCTATATTTCAGAGGTCGCACGCCGCTGGAGCAACTAGGGGTTAAGTGTCTTGCTCAGGGACACATTGGTGTCTCACAGTGGATTCGAACCCGGGTCTCTCACACCAGAGGCATGCGTCTTATCCACTGCGCCATCACCACCCCAGCACATCATCACATTCCCTTCACTGTACTTTGAGATTGGCCTGGTGTTATTTCAGTTAGGCTAATAGCTGGTATGGTGTTATTTCAGTTAGGCTAATAGCTGGTATGGTGTTATTTCAGTTAGGCTTATAGCTGGTATGATTTGCATTGAGAGATGATCTTATGGAAAGTGCCCCATGCCAATCTCTAGGTATGGGGAAGGGTATGTGATGTGGGGCTATTTTAATTCCAAAGGCCAAGGGAACTTTATTAGGATGCATAGTATCCTGTATCTATGAAATAACTGGCCTTTAAAAATAAAAATCTGCCTGCCTCTATGGGAATTTAGGTTCTTATTTTAATCCTAGGAAATTTAGTCCTTAAAGGTTGGATTTTGCCTCATTTTTTAAATTAAGACATTAAGATCAATTTCCAAAAGATGATTTTTTTAATTCCTCTTTTCAGTCAACTTTAGCATGGGTGTGTTCACTTATGCTAGGCACTGTGTGTGTGTGTGTGTGTGTGTGTGTGTGTGTGTGTGTGTGTGTGTGTGTGTGTGTGTGTGTGTGTGTGTGTGTGTGTGTGTGTGTGTGTGTGTGTGTGTGTGTGTGTGTGTGTGTGTGTGTGTGTATGTTTATGTATATACAGGTCCTTCTCAAAAAATTAGCATATTATGATAAAGTCAAAAGGAATCTTTTGCAGGTGTTTAGAGTTAATTAGTTGATTCAGATGATTAGGTTAATAGCTCGTTTAGAGACCCTTTTCATCATATGCTAATTTTTTGAGATAGGAATTTTGGGTTTACATGAGCTGTATGCCAAAATCATCAGTATTAAAACAATAAAAGACCTGAAATATTTCAGTTGGTGTGCAATGAATCTAAAATATATGAAAGTTTAATTTTAATCATTAAATCATGGAAAATAATGAACTTTATCACAATATGCTAATTTTTTGAGAAGGACCTGTATATATATATATATATATATATATATATATATATATATATATATATATATATATATCTCTGTGTGTGTGTATATATATATATATATATATATACACACACACACACACATATATATATATGTGTGTGTGTATGTATATATGTGTATATATATCTATCACACACTCTTAGTTATTCATCAGGATAAACTTTTTTGTTTTCTTTACAGTTGTGACTGGAACATCTACAACATTCGCTATGCTGCTGCTCTGTCCAAACAGAGAGGGATGAAAAGAACAGCAGCAGAGTCCCTCAGTGATGAAGAAGAGGAGTCATCAGAGGCAATGGACTCTGCGGGTGATGAATGAGCCTATAATGGTGGAAAACTGAAATGCATATCATGAACTTTTAAAATGAAACATTACAGAGCCAGCGCATCACCCAAATAAGTGGAAAGCAGGTCAGGGCTAGGACAAGGAACAGGAGGAGATGTTCTGTTTTTTTGTGCTGGTCTGTTTATTCTGTCAATGTAAACGTATGCATTCTGTACCTACAAACCTGCTAGAACGGACATGATGCATTTTCATTTTTATATATAAAATGAACGTGCACAACTATTGAGAAACCTGTTGATAATCCTTTTTTTTTATTCTTGTATCCTGAAAGATGTTTTGTAAAAAAAAAAAAAGATTTAAATATAGAAAATGTTCATAGTTTCACTTTAACAACATTGATTTGCTTAAGAATTTAAGAGCTAATGCATATTTTTATGCATATAGTAAATGCATGCATTTTGTTTCTTTTGCATTCAAAAAATGAATGACCCTTCTCAGAGTAGCTTAATAGAATGTATGGTTTATGAAAAAAGATGAAATTGCTGCAGTAAAGGCTTTATTTGCAACAGGACATTTCTCTAAGATAACAAAAATATGCAATATAAATGCCATTTATTATGTGAAAATACAAAATATACAAACAGAAAAAGCCATCTTCTAAACTGCCCGGTCTTCTGCATTTGGCCACATGTTCTCATTCACATCACACCTGATGTGTTCTCTGGCAAGGCAACTTGGGAAGAATCTTTTGGCATGCCTCATCCACCCGGGGAGTGTTCAGCTATGATGTCTTGGCATGCACCATCCATTGCATTCAAGTGGAAGATGGTCAAAAACCTTCCATCTCCAGGGTGAGAAACTCTTCAATGGGGTTGAGGAAAGGGGGAGTAAGGGGTATCATCCTCTGATGGGCATCAAACCAGGCTGTGACTGCATGGGAATGGTGGAATGCCACATTGTCCCATGTGATCACATATATTGGTAAGGGGTCTCCCACCTGTCCGCTTTCTACCTCTGGCACCATTCTTTTGTGCAGGTTTTCTAAAAACAGGAGGTGGTCGTTGTTGTAGGGGCCAATCTCACATTTGTGCAGGAGTGCACCGTTGTTGGAGATAGCGCACATGGAGATGTTGGCTCCTCACTGGCTCTTTCGCCGAAGCCTTTTCGCCAAGTTTAAGCCTCGTCAACGTAGATAATTTCGTGTGAGACTAGATTGGCCTCCGAATTCCTAATTTAGTGCATGTTTTAAATAACAATAAAGGTAATCTAATAATCTAACTCTGCAAGTAATCAGACACAGTGTGTGTGTGTGTAAAAGCTTTGCTGTATACTTATACTCATTAAAAAATAAAAATTTCCTTTTCCTTTAATCTTCCCTTGTCTGGCTTATGCTACTCTGAGCAATGCCTGAACTTTGTATTTTGAGCACTTGTTTTTTTCCTCTTCACGATCACTCGCTTGCTTTAGTCCTCATTTGTAAGTGACTTTGGCATCTGCTAAATAACTAAATGTAATTGTACTGTGTGTCTTACTGTACTCCAGGTTTATAGTAATTTACTGTAAAACACTGCATAGTCGTCATTTATATAGTGCTTTTAACAATATGGACTGTTTCAAAGCAGCTTTACAGTGATAATAGGAAATTAAAGTAACAGAGATTGTTTTGGTTTTACAGCAGCTCTAGAATAGTTATTGTCCAGTTATGGCGCTTTTCCACTACACAGTACCAGCTCGCCTCGGCTCGGCTCGACTCGACTCGACTCGACTCGCCTTTGTTTGGTTTTCCACTGTGTAAAAGTTGTACCTGTATCTGCTTTCGGGTACTTTTTTTCGTACCACCTCCGGCGAGGTTCTAAGCGAGCTGAGGCGAGCTAAGGCGATACTAAAATGTGACGTGAAAACAATGCCGACTGCTGATTGGTCAGAGAGAATCGTCACTATTCACTGCGTCATCATTGCACGCGCCAGATTGAGTATCCAGAATAACCCCGCCTTTTTAAAATAGTTTAGCCAGAGATAGTTACTAAACTTACTACTATTATTATGGCAACTCGGAAGAAGTCAAACGAGGAGGTGCAGACATTCCTTTGTTTGGTTGCCGAAGAGAGGATCCAGCGAGAGCTTGATGGGGCAACGAGGAACGAAAGGCGTCGCTATGACGACCGGGTACTATTTGTGGCGATACTTTCTGCAATGGAAAACGGAACGAAAAGCGAGCCGAGTCGAGGCGAGCCAAGGCGAGTCGAGTCGAGTCGAGCTGGTACTGGTCATGGAAAAGCGCCATTAGTTTTGATTCACTTCCATTGCAAAGATCATTAGTTATTAATTGGGCCGCTTACATGACACAGTTCTAACCTTGAAATAGGTTCCAAGGTGCAAGCCTTGAAGAAAAAAAAAAAAAATGTATATATATATATTTATTTTTTTTATCTCTGCAAAAGCTTTAGAAACGCAATCTTGTGAAAACGCTGACAGCGTTCACATGCGTAGTACGTGTTTAGTCTATAGGTATGCACGTTTGAATATATACGGGTCCTTCTCAAAAAATTAGCATATTGTGATAGTTAATTATTTTCCATAATGTAATGATAATTTAACTTTCATATATTTTAGATTCATTGCACATCAACTGAAATATTTCAGGTCTTTTATTGTTTTAATACTGATGATTTTGGCATACAGCTCGTGAAAACCCAAAATTCCTATCTCAAAAATTAGCATATCATGAAAAGGGTCTCTAAACGAGCTATTAACCTAATCATCTGAATCAACTAATTAACTCTAAACACCTGCAAAAGATTCCTGAGGCTTTTAAAAACTCCCAGCCTGTTTCATTACTCAAAAACGCAATCATGAGTAAGACTGCCGATCTGACTCCTGTCCAGAAGGCCATCATTGACACCCTCAAGCAAGAGGGTAAGACACAGAAAGAAATTTCTGAACAAATAGGCTGTTCCCAGAGTGCTGTATCAAGGCACCTCAGTGGGAGGTCTGTGGGAAGGAAAAAGTGTGGCAAAAAACGCTGCACAACGAGAAGAGGTGACCGGACCCTGAGGAAGTTTGTGGAGAAGGACCGATTACAGACCTTGGGGGACCTGCGGAAGCAGTGGACTGAGTCTGGAGTAGAAACATCCAGAGCCACCGTGCACAGGCGTGTGCAGGAAATGGGCTACAGGTGCCGCATTCCCCAGGTCAAGCCACTTTTGAACCAGAAACGGCGGCAGAAGCGCCTGACCTGGGCTACAGAGAAGGAGCACTGGACTGTTGCTCAGTGGTCCAAAGTACTTTTCTCGGATGAAAGCAAATTTTGCATGTCATTCGGAAATCAAGGTGCCAGAGTCTGGAGGAAGACTGGGGAGAAGGAAATGCCAAAATGCCTAGTGTCAAGTACCCACAGTCAGTGATGGTCTGGGGTGCCATGTCAGCTGCTGGTGTTGGTCCACTGTGTTTTATCAAGGGCAGGGTCAATGCAGCTAGCTATCAGGATATTTTGGAGCACTTCATGCTTCCCTCTGCTGAAAAGCTTTATGGAGATGAAGATTTAATTTTTCAGCACGACCTGGCACCTGCTCACAGTGCCAAAACCACTGGTAAATGGTTTACTGACCATGGTATTACTGTGCTCAATTGGCCTGCCAACTCTCCTGACCTGAACCCCATAGAGAATCTGTGGGATATTGTGAAGAGAAAGTTGAGAGACGCAAGACCCAACACTCTGGATGAGCTTAAGGCCGCTATCGAAGCATCCTGGGCCTCCATAACACCTCAGCAGTGCCACAGGCTGATTGCCTCCATGCCACGCCGCATTGAAGCAGTCATTTCTGCCAAAGGATTCCCGACCAAGTATTGAGTGCATAACTGAACATTATTATTTGAAGGTTGACTTTTTTTTTGTATTAAAAAAACTTCTTTTATTGGTTGGATGAAATATGCTAATTTTTTGAGATAGGAATTTTGGGTTTTCATGAGCTGTATGCCAAAATCATCAGTATTAAACAATAAAAGACCTGAAATATTGCAGTTGGTGTGCAATGAATCTAAAATATATGAAAGTTTAATTTTTATCATTACATTATGGAAAATAATGAACTTTATCACAATATGCTAATTTTTTTAGAAGGACCTGTATGTGCGCAGGCGTGTAGTCTTTCTTTACAAATTTCTTTACAAATTGACAAATGACTTGTCTGGCCTTAAAAAATTATAATACATAATTATATATCGCTTCCGTGTAGCCATGTGAACTGGAACTATTTTGACAACGTTTTATCTGTACAGAGGTAAAGGGAAGGAGAAGGGGGGCCTTCACAGGTGAGAGACTGGTTGACATTTCAGGACTGCGTTGTCTTCGTGTCCAGGCGCAGGTCCTTCATCAGATCTGGATCCGGTGGACTGCTGTAAACCTTGGGATAAACAGAGACTTATATTAGCCGCCATTCTTATGATGTAGCGAGTACATCAGGATTTATGGGGAGTGTTCCTGGTTCCGGCTGATAATCTTTGCAGCCTAACATTGAATTATAGAAATTTATAATGGGTTGTGTATGCTAGGTCAAAGAGTTGTGTTTTTAGTCTAGATTTAAACTGACAAGAGTGTGTCTGCTTCCCGGACAATGTTAGGAAGACCGTTCCAGAGTTATGGTGCTAAATAGGAAAAGGATCTATCGCTAGCAGTTAATTTTGATATTCTAGGTATTACCAACTGGCCGGAATTTTGAGATCGCAATAAACGTAAAGGACTATAATGTGTTAAGAGCTCGCTCAAGTACTGGGGAGTACCATTTAGTGCTTCGTATACAAAGCGTTCCGTGGGTGCCTGCTCTGCCAGGTGTCTGGCGACAGAGGGGGATGAGAACGGTACGGTCCGGGGACTGTCATCCGGCTCTGAGACAGAGGGGGACGAGGGGTGCACGGCTCCGGGCCGCGCACAGTGTCGTCCGAGAACTCTGTGTGCTCTGAGACGGGAGAGTCAGTTCTTTCTGAGGAAAAGGATTCTTCCCCGGCCCACCACCGGGGAAAGAAGTGGCCCTGCTACCAGCTCCTGGAAAGTCCCATCTCTGAGCAGCCCATCTCAGTGTCGCTTAACCTGGCTTTTTAGCGGGGGGTGGGAGTGGAGAGGGCTGTGGTGTCCCCCTGTGGCTTCCAGGGCCAGCTCGGGTTAACGGGCGGGGTGGGAGCCGCGGGAGGGCTCCTTCGGCGGTGGGCAGACTGAGGGATCTGAGTGGACGGCGGGGCCGTCGGGGCAGAGTAAGCCTCAGTCTGTTGATGGGCGGTTGAGAACTGTTGGGCAAAGCCCTCAATCGCACCACACCGAAGAGGCCGACCTGGGATATGGGGGTGTCGAGCAGGCGGGTCCGCCCGACATCCTGCACATCGGACAGGTTCAGCCACAGAATGGTGGGCATCACCTGAACCAGGGAGCGTACGGCCACTTTCGTCGCTCGGAGAGCAAGGTCAGTGGCGCGGCGCGCAGCTCATTGAAGAGCCCTGGGTCAGTCCCGCCCTCGTGCATGTCCGTGAGCATCTGGGTCTGGTAGACAAGCAGAATGGCCATGGCATGCGATGAGGCAGCTGCCTATCCTGTGGCGCTATAGAATTTCGCCACAACTTGTGTAGACGAAAAACTACAGGCTTCGGACGGATGCTTAGGATCGCGCCGAAAAGAAGCACTCTGAGGACACAGTAGCATCGCAATAGAGCGTTCAACCGGGGGACCCCAGTCTACCCATGGGCAGTGGCCCCGTCGAGGGGAGGAAGGGTGGAGGAGATCAACGAGGGATCGCTGGAAGACACGGGGGTCTTCGAGGATTTTGAGATCTCCTGATGCACAACCGGGAAGAAAGGTATTGGGGTGGACGCTGACAGCGCAGTGTCAGCGGCCGCATCCAAAAACTAATCCTCCAGCAGCGAGCGCTCAGACAAGGGTGGAAGGTCCCGGGAAAGCATGGCCGTCATCTCAGGATCTGACTCGACAAATGCCATATGCACACCCGAAAGTGGCAGCACTGTCGAATCTTCACTTCCTGAAGATTCTTGCCCGCCCTGTGATGCTGCAATGGACAACACATCCCGATTCTGGAACGTCAAAGGAAACCCGCGGAGGGTCCGAAGACGGGCCCGCGGGCGTCCCGTGATCACTCACGGGTTGCGTCAATGAAGAGGGGAGCGTGGGGCAAGGACGGATAGTCAACGCCTTTGTTCCACACTATCATCCTCAGGTCACCCTGGCCACCAGCCGAAGTAGCACCTCACGTGGAGAGTGTTAGATCGGGGTGTGGATGAGGGGACTCTGTCTCTAACGAGATCATTGAGCCTTGACCGTAATGACGCGATGGTCACGTTCCTGCGGGGAGAACATGAGTCATCCACAAACGCTGCTCTAGCGTGATCAAGCCCAAGCACGCAAAGCAGAGAATGTGCCCATCAAAATCGGAAATGAGTCGACCGCAACCAGAAATACACGGGCGAGCCGTCTTTAAAAAGACGTGCTACTTAATAGAGCGTGCGAGCTCTTTTGTGAGAGGAGAAAAAACTCTGCGATGTTGAAGTGAGCAGGGAGAAACACACTCACTGGCAGATCACTGCGCAGATCAGCAGGCAATGTGAACTCGCTGCAGATCGTCGTCACACCAACACCGGAGAGAGTGGCTCGTCTCGTAGAGCGAAGTCAGAAATGGCTGTGGAGTGAAGAGATACTCTTTTCTCCGAAGCGAAAACATATCTGCATGTTGCCAGCGTCCTCCTTTCATACCCACGAGGTAAGGCGTAGATACGCTATGCAAATTCCGCAAACCCATGGCATTTCTTTGCCATTGTCTCGTTTTGTCAGAATCAGAAAGAGCTTTATTGCCAAGTGTGCTTGCACACACAAGGATTTTCCTTGGTACTGAGGCTTCCAGTGCAGATATACAAATACAGATAAAGCAAGTAATAGTAATACAAATAGTAATACAAATTCTACAAATAAAATTATAAGAAATATGAAAATACTATAAAAATATATGGTCACAGTTGGGTTTTGTCAGAATAAACATTTACAGATAATGAACATATTTACAGTATTTTGTATAGTATGACTAAATATAAATATAAATATCACCTGAATTTTTAAGATATTGCACTAAACAGTGGGAGTATTGAACTTACAGGCATATGCCTTGGGAGATATGTTAAGTGTTCAGAAGGTAGATAGCCTGTGGGAAGAAACTGTTCCTGTGCCGAGATGTTCTAGTGGCCAGTGATCTGAATCGCCGTCTTGACGGTAACAGTTCTAACAGGTATTGTCCAGGGTGAGTGGAGTCTGTGATGATTTTACCTGCTCTCTTCCTCACTCTGGAAGAGTACAGGTCCTGAAGGGATGGCAGGGGGGCACCAATAATCCTCTCCGCAGTCCGGACTGTCCGTTGTAGTCTCCTGATGTCTGATTTGGTAGCTGAACCAAACCAGACAGTGATGGAAGTGCATAAAACAGACCCAATAACGGCTGAGTAGAACTTAATCAGCAGCTCCTGTGGCAAGTTGAACTTCCTCAGCTGGCGAAGGAAGTACAGTCTCTGCTGGGCCTTTTTCACAGTGGAGTCAATGTGATTGTCCCACTTCAGGTCCTGAGAGATGATAGTGCCCAGGAACCTGAATGACTCCACTGCTTCCACAGTGCTGTTCATGCTGGTGAGTGGGGGGAGTGCTGGGCTGTTCCTCCTGAAGTCCACGATCATCTCCACTGTTTTGAGCGTGTTCAGCTCAAGGTTGTTAGAACTGCACATCACTGATTCATCACCGTTTTGGATGAGACCGATGACAGTGGTGTCGTCTGCAAATTTCAGGAGTATACTTGTATACTCGAAGTCGATAGGCTTTCTAAGCCAAACCCCATTCATCGCCATCCGACGTAACTCGGAGTGACAACGAAAGGGAACTCATTGTTTGGTCTGAAAAAAAAAACATGTTTTTATAACATTTAGTAAGAGCAAATGGTATGAATAATACACATGAAAACATTAATATAACAACAATAGAGAGGACATTTGAAAAACATTCTATGTCTCGAAACTCATTTTATTAATTTTGAAATTAAAAAAAAACTTTTATTTAAATAAATTAAAACAGTATCATATAATTTGATTTACCTACTTCCATCAATAAAACTATTAATAAAATATGTATTATTAATTTAAAAATATACACTGACATCACAGCCTACTGTATTTCATCAATTTTCAAAAGCTGTTTATTTTCAAAAACTGTTTATAATAAAGCATAAACAGCTTTTGAAAATGTATGAAATACAGTAGGCCATGTGCTGTCAGTGTATATTTTTCAATTAATAATACATATTTTATTATTAGTTTTATTGATGGAAGTAGGTAAATCAAATTAATAGTTTAATGGTTTGATGAATTATAAAATTTGAAGACTATTTAATATAGCCGTTTAATAAAACTATTCAAGTGTTAATTATATCAGAATCAGAATCGCTGGTCACAGACCCGCCTGTCAGACTGGGGGTACGAAGCGGCAAAGGCGTGGGATGGGGTGTGGGGCAGGTGCATATCTGTGTATGTGTATGTTCATGTGTGTGTAGGCCTGGAGAGAGTCGCTAAGCCGGCACCATAATCTAGGAGCCTCAGTCCGCAGGATTGTCGTAGCGATACACAGCAAGTTGCCATGGAGACAACCTTGATCATGTCCCAGGCAGAGTCAACAATCACCAGGTGTCTGAGGAGTCGGGGAAGGAACGCAAGAGCGGCTCACTGCAGTGCTCTTCCGGGAGAGTTGTTGTTCCAGCAGCGGCCTTAGCCAAGGCCAGTGCTGGTAGGGGGGTGCAGAAACAGATAAGATTGGGATTGTTTGGTCTTCGGGCGAGTAGCCGCATTCAATTTATTCAGGCTATTCTCCTGGTCCATTTTGGTCTCTGAAACGATCCATTTGCCTTTGCAAAGCTGTGAGCTTCTCCATGATGTTATCCATATTGTGGTTCATAGACCCAGTCTGAGTGCTGACAGATCTGCCCACCGCTTCAATCATGACGGGCAGCCTTGCGGGGCTTTTGACAGCTGTCACCGTCTGTTTAGTTCCTCGATAAACCAGGGCAATGCCTAATCCAATCAGCAGAAGACCTGTTATCATGGTGCCGAATAGGTAGATATCTTCAATGTCCTCCACGGAAAGAACCGCCAGACACACGACCCGCCACCTTTCCCACGCGTCCATCGTGTAGCCAGCTGCGAACGTTCCGGCAGGGCAGTCAGGTTCCCCGGAACCAAAGCTTCTCGTCGAGAAGATGGTGTCAATTGCATTGAGAGACCAGTTGATCAAATCCATAATTTCTTGGTTTTGGAGAGCAGTGTAGCGAGAGTCTCTCAAAGTACAAGACAGTAGACGTGACGAGAGAAGCAAAGCAGGAGAGGTAAGGAGAGGGAGAGAAAATGCGACAGCCTTCGTTGAGAGCCAAGAGGGATGTATAATATATCATAATTTTAACTAAAACATACTGAATCTAAACATAAGCCACAGGCACAATATACACAATATAGGCGCATGATATCCACTGGAGTGGACAGATGTATTTTCTCCCACAAAAAAAAATTACAGGAAAAATATTAAAATCTGGATAAAAGTATTGCTAACATCTTATTTATCTGAAAAAAATATATGTTTTGTACCTGCCTGGTTTTCTGAGAACACTTTGGAATTTAACACTTATTCCTGAGGTACATTTTGAATGATGCAATATCTCAAAACAACAAAGAGATACAAAGACAATAATTAGTTTTTCTCAATCGATTTGACTCATTTCTCCAAACTCAGCTCACTGTTCTCAAAACAGTTAACACAGTGACCTGAACACTTTGTAATCGTCCTAATCAGGTTGTAAATTTTCTGTAATTTCATGCAAATGCATGCATAATTTTTCAAAACACTGTGCACAAAATTCTCAAATGTTATCACATTAGTTTATACTGCCACCAAAACTTTGATATATCAGGGATAAAAAAACAATTGCTGCTCTTTTTATTGGTTTTACAAAAATCACAATTATTTGTGCAACAGTCTTTCCAAACACAACAAACAAAACTGTAATTTATTGAATTCTCAATTGTACTTTGAATGTTTTCAATTAGCCCCAAATAAATATCTGCCTTGCAAAATGATTCACTGTTTTGAAGCACTTGAAAAATGCTGGTGACACCTGCAGGTCGAAACTGTATAAATGTAAGGAAAAATTCCAAACATGCATAAAAAACACCCTTTACAAACCAATTGCAAATATTTTCTTGAAAGGTTAATCTGTTAAATGGAATCTACAACTAATTAAATACCATTAAATATAAAAACCATTAAAGTGTCTGTAGGCTATAATATGTGCTATTTTATTAATTTGTTAGGTGTTTTATGGGCCCTGACTCTTCTTTTTATTATAAAAATGTGACATTACAAATGTCTACAACTTTATAAATTGATTCGAGATCAGGTAAAATTAGACACTGGTTCATGAATTCACTGAGATCGTCCCCATTATTATAATTAGGTGTTCAAGCACGAAGTGCTGAAAACCTATTATAATTGTACTGATTTTTATTATTAGGTGTTCAAGCACGAAGTGCTGAAAACCTATTGTATTTGTACTTATTTTTAAGTGTTCAAGCACGAAGTGCTGAAAATCTATTGTTTTTGTACTGATTTTTATTATTAGGTGTTCAAGCACGAAGTGCTGAAAACCTATTGTAATTGTACTGATTTTTATTATTATTATTAGGTGTTCAAGCACGAAGTGCTGAAAACCTTTTGTATTTTGCTGATTTTTATTATTATTAGGTGTTCAAGCACGAAGTGCTGAAAACCTATTGTAATTGTACTGATTTTTATTAGGTGTTCAAGCACGAAGTGCTGAAAACCTATTGTATTTGTACTGATTTTTATTATTAGGTGTTCAAGCACGAAGTGCTGAAAACCTATTGTATTTGTACTGATTTTTAGGTGTTCAAGCACGAAGTGCTGAAAACCTATTGTAATTGTACTGATTTTTATTAGGTGTTCAAGCACGAAGTGCTGAAAACCTATTGTATTTGTACTGATTATTATTATTATTATTATTATTATTAAGGGTTCAAGCACTTCAGTGCTGAAACCCTATTGTTATTGTTAATTTTCCCATGATGCAACATTCAGACATAAAACTGATCGGGCAGAACGAACCGTAAGTCGTAGAGCTTTGAAACTTTGGGGGCTGGTAGTACTCACACCGCCTACAACGTCACCAAGGCACGCCCCGATTGGCCCATAGGTGGCGCTACAGCGGCCAAAAGTATGAAACGGCTCATAACTCCTCAACCGTTAGGCGTAGGCTCAAGTATCTTACATCGTTGGAATCCTTGGCTCAAGCCGGACAAGATGCATGCCTCGGATTGGCTTGCCCTTCAGGCTCCAATTTTGAGTAAATCACGTTTTTGTGTAAAACCTACTTTTGCGCACAACTCTTAGGTTTTTGGCCTGATCAGAACCCAACCACTGCAGAAATATTCTCTGGAGTCTGACGGTCAATAATCAATAAAAAAATTTCTAAATTTCAATTGTCGGTCACTAAGGGGAACCAAATTGTTTGATGGGACCAGAGCCACTTTTACTAAAACGGCTATAACTTGTGAACGGAAAGAGATATTTTCACTAAACTTGGGACACATGTTCATGAGCTCAATTTGAGGTCACATGAAAAACAATTCGACGATTGGCCACTTGGTGGCGCTATAACAAGGAAAAAAATCATGACAATGGTTATAACCGCATCCAAACGTTAGTCTAATGAAAGATGGCATGCAGTGTCTTTGTCCAGGGTACCTTGATAGTCTATGAGAACATTGGTGTATCTCAAAAAACTCAGTATACGTCATCAGCATAATGCCCTGAAGGAGCCTGAGACTTTTCAAGCCAACGTTTTTTCACGGGAGTGACCTCCTTATACTCCTGAATCCGAGTCCAACAATACCAAACATGCCAGGTTATGCCTTTTGGTTTTGTAACGTGTCATTTAGAGCTTAAAAAAATTACTGTTATCTTCGAAGACCATTAGTCCGATTGAGACAAAAAAAAACAGGCAATTTGAAAACATAAGTAAATAGCTAAACAATAATGCCCAATTGTCAAAATTATGATAGGAACTGAAGAAAAATCCAATCTACATCACCCATGCATCACTTTAATGCTCTCATAAATATAAGTGTCTCAACTTCAAAACAAAATTAGATATTTACAACAAATTTGAGACATGTATATGGGCACACTTTGAGGACTTAATAAATTGCCTGTATTGGCTGTAAATGGTCTTTCCTATGATCTAAGATTATTTATTTAATTATTTATTTATTTGGATCCCCATTAGCCAGTACAGAGGCAGAGGCTTCTCTTCCTGAGGTCCCAACAATTAAATACAAATACTACATTTAATCAAAAAAAAAAAAAAAGTTAAGTCAATGAACCCATAACATTCATTCCAAATATCAAAATCAACATTTTACTATATATAGTGCAATTAAATGTTCCTTAAAATATTTTTTAAAACTCATTTTTCTTGTGTAGAGTGCCTCTTGCCAAAATGTGTAATATCAATGGTAAATCCTTCCCTAATTTCATTCTTCTTTACATCATACAGTCCGATGTTTTGCAGTGGTTTTCGAAATAAAAAAAAATCCCTTTTATGCATGCCTGCTGTTAAAATCATGACTAGCACTACTATACAAAAATTGAGAGTACAGGAAATTAGGAATTCTAGACAGAAATATTTCTTATAAACAAAGCAGAGACAATCTTTCACCTGTACATTTTTTGTCTATATGCACTCGACCAAACAACTGCAATAATCTAAGCTAGAACCATTGTTTTAGAAATACAGTTGTAACCCGGGTAACCCAGGCCACCAGTAAATGATTTGAGAGTTTGAAAAAGTTAAGAAATATCAAGAATTAAAGTGTTCTACAAAGAAACGCGATTCATCCAATCACTGATTGTGCTGCAGTGACTGACAGCCCTGAGAACCAACAGTAGCGCCATATTCATTAGGCCCGCCCACAGTTCGCGTCGGCGCCGTCGTCAGTCAGCATTCAACAGACGGAATCAGATGAGAACAGGTCATACAGACAGCAGCACATGGAGCATTTCTCCACAAACTTCTTTCACAAAATCATAATCGAACGGGAACTGTGAGTGAGTGCACTTGGAAACTTTGGATGTGTCAGGCTGGTGTGTTGTCATAGAGAGAAAAGTGAAGTGGAAATCTGTATTGAATTTGGTTTTGGTGAGTGATTTTTTTAAATTATTAAATCTGAATATGAAAAGACATATGAAAGATATAGATATGTCAATTTCAGAATTTATTTGATATGAGTAGGCCGCACTCACAGCGCGAGATGAGCTAGTTAGCTAAAGCTACCACGTGTAACGATGCTTATTGTATCATGAGTTGAGACAATGAGTGATTTATGAGTGTTGATCTGTTCTATAAATGTCGAGAAGTTAGATTTATGTGGCATTTGAGATGCGCATACTTAATTATTGTACGTTTGTCTTGTGTTTTGCAACGCTGTGTTTCCTTGTTCTCAGTTTTTTCCTATGTGAACGTGATCCGCAAGTATCCTGTTTTGAAACTAGGCCTATCAACTGGTAAGATGTTTACAATTTTCTTTTGTTTTTCGGACTCAAAGGACTTTGATTCATGGGTTTTAGTGATTGATTGGTTTATTTTTGCTTCTGAAATGGACAGACTTTTTTTTTTGTACTTGAACTGATCTGAGAAGTTTGAACAACTCTTTAAACTGAATCCTTTGATTCACGAACTTTGTTCAACTGAGTCGTTTTATTCATAAACTTTGTTCAACTGAATCTTTTCACCTTGCAGCATTTCCAATTCATATTGTTGAACATACTTTTTACTATTGACAGTAAATGTGTTTATTGGAAGGAATTCTGAATCATTGTGTTTTGAGTCTTTTTGTACATTTCATCATTCATTCATCCCAAAAGAAATGACTAGTCCTTAAAGGGTTAGTTCACCCAAAAATGAAAATTAAGTCATTAATTACTCACCCCCATGCTGTACCAACCCCGTAAGACCTTCGTTCATCTTCGAAACACAAATGAAGATATTTTTGATTAAATCTGAGAGGTGGATCACTGCTACATAGGCTGCCAGAGGGAATGAAACTTGACGGCCCAGAAAGTCATTAAAGAACATGTTTAAATATTCCATGTGCCTACAGTGGCTCAACTATAAGTTTATCAAGCGACGAGAATACTTTTTTTCCGGAAAAAAAAACATAAATAACGACTTTATTCGACTACTCCTTTTCTTCCTTGTGGGCCTGAGACGAGAGTTCAAGAGATTTCCACGACGCATGCGCGAGAACTGAGAAGAGGACGTTCTTCTTCTAATACTTCTTGTTCAGTTCTCGCGCATGCGTCGTGGAAATCTCTTGAACTCTCGTCTCAGGCCCACAAGGAAGAAAAGGAATAGTCGAATAAAGTCGTTATTTATGGGGTTTTTTTCGGGAAAAAAGTATTCTCGTCGCTTGATAAACTTATAGTTGAGCCACTGTAGGCACATGGAATATTTAAACATGTTCTTTAATGACTTTCTGGGCCGTCAAGTTTCATTCCCTCTGGCAGCCTATGTAGCAGTGATCCACCTCTCAGATTTAATCAAAAATATCTTCATTTGTGTTCCGAAGATGAACAAAGGTCTTACGGGGTTGGTACAGCATGGGGGTGAGTAATTAATGACTTAATTTTCATTTTTGGGTGAACTAACCCTTTAAGGCTGTAACGTTAGTCAACCAGATAAATCCATAGTCGACCAAAGTCCTGTCCTGCACAACGATCAGTCAACTAAAATAAAATAAAAATGCGATGTTTTGCATTTTTATTGAACATTTATTAAACAATTGTCATAGAGCATTTATAAAATAACAACAAAAAATCAATACTACATAAAACTATAATAATAAAATTAGTTGAAAATTAAGTGATTTTTTTAACTGCAAAGTGAGAAGTTCTGTCCTAGATCTATAGTGACCGTCACAATCGCGCACCTGACCACACCACACGCTACAAAAAATATAACTGCTAAAACTGCCAAATAATGAAAAATCATAACAAAAGCTCTCGTTTATACTGGTGTATATTCTTCTTTACTTTCAAAGCTTTGGGTTAACTTTTGTTCAGCCGATCTAGGCATTTTAAAACACACAAACCCAAATAGCCTAAAAAACATTCCTAATAATTATAGGCTGTATAGTAGGAAGGCATATAGGTTTATTTACGTTTTGTTACATTATTTAGGCTATTTTCGAACGCGTCAAGTGTACAAATAAAAACAAAAACATAAAACACAATCTATTGAGTCAGTCTAATAAAGCCGTTAAGGCTTCTTACAGATTTGCAGGCCTAGTCCACCTTTTTTATGTTGTGGGCCAAAAACACTAACATGTCCACATTCTTGGGTAAAAGACAGCTCCTCGACTTAACAATAAATCCTGCTTTGGAAAATATGTGCTCTGCAGCAGTAGAGGTTGCAGGGATGCAGAGCAGGCGTCTTTTGCGTGCTCAAGTTCGTCATTTCAAATGTAGGCGCGCGGCATGCAAGCTCTTAATGGAAGCGACGCGGTCGCGGTGCCACATGCTCATTTTCTCCAAGCGCGTCTGCGCCGCATCGAGATAAAAACATCTCAACTTTTCAGAATGCTGCAAGCGCACCGTAGGTCACGTGACAAGAACCTTAAAAGCAACAACAAGCTTAGAAACGACAGACTCCTCCGGAGCGCAACCGCCCTAGCGCTTTGGAAAAAGAACGCGGCGCGACTAGCGTTTTCTACGCCTATATGTGAATGGCGCAGCAGCATAGCTTGCTCTCCACAGTCTTGTCTTTTTTTGTAAAATGCAGCCAGACAAAAGATTTAGATTTCTTGGAGATTTTGTCGACAAAAGCCAAAACAAATAGCATTCTAACTGAATGAATACAGCAAAACTACCTATATTCCTTACTGAGCGCGAAGCAGCAGTGCAGCCAGCCGCAGGTGTGGTTCCCGAGTGTTCTACGTGGTGCGCCAAACTGGCGCAAAATAGCCTAAATTAAAACATTTAAATTTGGGGATAAAACATAGGCTAATTATATTTAAAATACAGTAATATATAACTGCGTATAAAGAAATAAACATCAAATAGTAAATCAATTAATTTATTTCTGTTGGTAAAAAACTGGTCGACCAATGAGAATGTTAGTCAACAAAGACGGCATCAACTGATTAGTCGACTAAACGACTAAAGTTGACAGCCCTACTAGTCAGTGATGTCTGTTTTGATTTATTGACTGTTATAAATTGTTTATATTTGTCACTCATCTTTCTGAAACAAACTACAAAGAGAACTATTTCCTTTTTATAAGGAAATAAATATAATTTTCTATTTGATAGCAATACCACTGTCACATGACGCCTACCACAGGTCTGAGCTCGTCACTGTCATCACTGCAAAAAACAAAACAAAAAAACCTTTACATGTTAACATTGTGTTGAATAACATGGATTCATTGATTGTAATGACATGGATTGTGTCTAATGACAGTTGTGTCTTACATGGATTCATGGTTTTCTAAACAAACATTATCAAAACATGGAGGAAATCCGACCTTTCGTGAGTTGGGGAGCGCAATGTTCCACAACGCAGCATTTGATTTCAGAAGCGTCTCTCCACGCCGCTTCCCTAAAGATAGGCGCCTAGTTTATATTCGAAAAACACCATGTCCAAACTAGGGATGCACCGATCCGATACTGAGCATCGGTATCGGCTCCGATACTAGCATTTTTGCCGGATCGGGTATCGATCAGACGAGGCCGATCCAAATCCGATATTGTGCGTAATATTCTGTGTTATTGTTAAGCTCCACAATAGCACCAAAAACATTATAAAGCACCATAAAGTTTTCGTGCAGTATATTACAAGTGTTCTGAAGCCATTATGGTATAATGTGAGATAGAAATTAACATTTAGTCATTAAATTCAAGATCATGTAAACTTTTCCCTCAGCTGCGGCTGTCAGTCATTCTCCATTCAGTATATTCAATCAGTGCGTCGCGTTCGGTTACGACAGTCAACATGATGAAACCCTCTCCAAGATGATTCAATATTACTATTACTATACTTGATCTGTAGATAAAGTTGTATGGTTTCGCATAAAACAACTTTATCTTGTTGGACTTTATTGCTGTAACGTTAACTTAATCATGTTTCTACCGGGTGTTTCTTAGATCACAACACTAGAGCAGAGTCCACTATAATTGTTCTTCATGCGCACAGTAACTAAAATTTAAAACTGTTAAAATGAAAGGCTCAATAAACTGTTGCATAGATACTGTATAATACACTACGCATCGATATGTCTTTCGTTTGTGCTTTGAACTTTTCAATGCGGACTCTGCGCGCTGTGACTCCGTGTTGCTTCAAGCGCATCATTCTGCACTCGGGATGCGCATAAGCGCTCTGTGCCGCACTGTATTGCAGCCTTTCATATCATAATACAGTGACGCAATGAAAGATTATTAATAGCCTTTCTTGTTCTGTCCTATCTATCATATGTTGCAGCCTCATTAAACAGGTGTGCTATACATTTAAAACATGTCTCAATTGTATAGTAGCCTATTAGCTATATATAAAATAATTTATCTTTTTGATTTTTGTAATCTTGTTTTTCATGAATGTATTTTACAATACAAAGAGCAATGTGTAACGTTTTACCAGATTTAGTGTTACACTTATTGTCTCTTATTTGTTTTTTTCACAATGTTCAGATTTTATACAATTATTGTGGACTTTCTGGATTCTTCTAGACTAAATTTTACTGCTGAATTATCCACTAATCTAGTTTATAAAAGCATTTTTGTCATAGATTATGATCATATATATTTTTTGGATTTGTTTTTCTTTATAATGAAGTTGTCTGTATTAAGTAGATTGTGTTTAACACACAAAAGAGTGATTATCAGTTTAACACACAGAGAGTTATGTAGATTCTACTTAATTAAAAAAAAAACTGTGTTGGTATCGGATCGGTATCGGTCGATACTCAGAATTTTTGGTATCGGATCGATTCTGAAAAAAGTGGTATCGGTGCATCCCTAGTCCAAACCACACCGCACCTTATGTACAAAATAAGAGTAAAAGTCAATTTCAAATATTTTGCGAACTAGTCCCTGGTTTTTTGCCCAAACGGGACCAGACCAGTCTAAGACAATTCTCTGGACACTCTAGGTCAATAATTATCAAAAAAGTTGAACTTTTGCATTTTTCATATGCTGTTATAACAGGATGATTTAGAAAAGGGGCGTGGCAATAACTCAAAAGCCTATAAATCATCATAAATAAAAACTCAGAACTTCACAAATTGGTGAGCATGTGACAACATAGTTAACAAACATGCAACATTTTTATGGAGATCGGACCATAGGTGGCTCCTGTTATGACTGTTAAAAAGCTTTAAAACCATATATTTCCTATGGTAAATTGCCTGTATTGGCTGTAAATTGTTGTTTCCGTCTATTATGTCACTGGTTAGGGTCAAGAGGCGCAAAATGAATGTTTTGGGAGGAGCCTATTTTTCTAAAATGGCTATAACTCGAGAAGTAAATGATATCTTCACCAAACTTGGTACACATTTGAATGAGTTTAATCTGAGGTCACAGTAAAAAAATTGCGACGATTGAACAGTAGGTGGCGCTATAACATGGAAAAAACATAAAAATGGCTATGACCACGAGTCCGATTGACCTGAAATTTGGTGTGCAGTGTACATGGTACCATGTATGTGTAAAAGGATAATGGCGCATCTAAAAAAAACATGGCCGCGATCGACCACTGAAGTTTGAGCACCTATTAAACAAGGTTAACGGAGGGTTAACGGTGTTCAACGAAACTCGATGGGCATGTTCAACTCGTGGCCCTAGAGGTCTGTAAGAATTTTTAAGAAATCGGCCACTAGTTGGCGCTAACGAGTTTTACAGCTCTGTAATCACGTGGTGAAGCACACATCCACACAATATGCATATCGTTTGATAGATCTAGTTATTAACGAAAATGTTAAAAACCTACTTTTGCAAACTAGTCCTAGCTTTTTCGCTCAATCGTAACCAAACCAGTCTAGGACAATTCTCTGGACTCTGTTGAATTTCCTATGATAAAATGCCTGTATTGGCTGTAAATGGTCTTTTCCATCTATTATTGCCAGTGGTTAAATATATGTTAAATAAAACTTAATGTCTTACATGCTTAAGCACATTAGCACATAAAGGCCTTAACTGCTTGAACCCCGATAAATGCTGCTTGCAGCTTTAATTAGGTGTTCAAGCACGAAGTGCTGAAAACCTATTGTATTTGTGCTGATTTTTATTAGGTGTTCAAGCACGAAGTGCTGAAAACCTATTGTTTTTGTACTGATTTTTATTATTGTTAGGTGTTCAAGCACGAAGTGCTGAAAACCTATTCTAATTGTACTGATTTTTATTATTATTATTAGGTGTTCAAGCACGAAGTACTGAAAACCTATTGTTTTTGTACTGATTTTTATTAGGTGTTCAAGCACGAAGTGCTGAAAACCTATTGTTTTTGTACTGATTTTTATTATTGTTAGGTGTTCAAGCACGAAGTGCTGAAAACCTATTCTAATTGTACTGATTTTTATTATTATTAGGTGTTCAAGCAAGAAGTGCTGAAAACCTATTGTATTTGTACTGATTTTTATTATTATTAGGTGTTCAAGCAAGAAGTGCTGAAAACCTATTGTATTTGTACTGATTTTTATTATTATTAGGTGTTCAACCACGAAGTGCTGAAAACCTATTGTAATTGTACTGATTTTTATTAGGTGTTCAAGCACGAAGTGCTGAAAACCTATTGTAATTGCTATTTGAAAAAAAAAAAAAACCTAAAACGCATCGTGCAGCCCAAACCGTAAGGCCTAGAGACTTGAAACTCGGCCAGATGGTAGGCCACACTTTTAGGGAGAACCTATCAGAGTATGACCCCAATTGGCCCATAGGTGGCGCTACAGCAACCAAAAGTACTAAATTGCTCATAACTCCTAGGCCGTTGGTCCTAGGCTCAAGCTTTCTACACCACTGTGATCCTTGGCTTAAGACGGACAATATGTATATCTCCGATTTCGATTTAAGCCACAAAAAAAAAGTTATGTCGGATTTTGTCCAAAACCTACTTTTGCGAACTAGTCCCTGGTTTTTCGCCCGATCGGAACCAAACCAGTCTAGGCCTATTCTCTGGACTCTCTAGATCAATAATTATCGAAAAAAAGTTGAAATTTTGCAATTGGGTGGCTGTAACAGGGTCATTTAGAAAAGGGGCGTGGCAAAAGTCAAAAGCCTATAAATCATAAATAAAAAATCAGAACTTCACAAAAATTGATGAGCATATGTGTCATAACATGGTGAAGAAGCATGCAAAGTTTCATGGAGATCGGACCATAGGTGGCGCTATAACTGTCAAAAAGGTCTCATTATTAGGTGTTCAAGCACGAAGTGCTGAAAACCTATTGTATTTGCTATTTGAAAAAAAAAACAAACCTAAAACGCATCGTGCAGCCCAAACCGTAAGGCCTAGAGACTTGAAACTCGGCCAGATGGTAGGCCACACTTTTGGGGAGAACCTATCAGAGTATGGCACCAATTGGCCCATAGGTGGCGCTACAGCAACCAAAAGTACTAAATTGCTCATAACTCCTAGGCCGTTGGTCCTAGGCTCAAGCTTTCTACACCACTGTGATCCTTGGCTTAAGACGGACAATATGTATATCTCCGATTTCGATTTAAGCCACAAAAAAAAAGTTATGACGGATTTTGTACAAAACCTACTTTTGCGAACTAGTCCCTGGGTTTCGCCTGATCGGAACCAAACCAGTCTAGGCCTATTCTCTGGACTCTCTAGATCAATAATTATCGAAAAAAAGTTGAAATTTTGCAATTGGGTGGCTGTAACAGGGTCATTTAGAAAAGGGGCGTGGCAAAATACAGTCAAAACCTATAAATCATAAATAAAAAATCAGAACTTCACAAAAATTGATGAGCATATGTGTCATAACATGGTGAAGAAGCATGCAAAGTTTCATGGAGATCGGACCATAGGTGGCGCTATAACTGTCAAAAAGGTCTCATTATTATTAGGTGTTCAAGCACGAAGTGCTGAAAACCTATTGTATTTGCTATTTGAAAAAAAAAAAAACCTAAACGCATCGTGCAGCCCAAACCGTAAGGCCTAGAGACTTGAAACTCAGCCAGATGGTAGGCCACACTTTTGGGGAGAACCTATCAGAGTATGACCCCAATTGGCCCATAGGTGGCGCTACAGCAACCAAAAGTACTAAATTGCTCATAACTCCTAGGCCGTTGGTCCTAGGCTCAAGCTTTCTACACCACTGTGATCCTTGGCTTAAGCCGGACAATATGTATATCTCCGATTTCGATTTAAGCCACAAAAAAAAGTTATGTCGGATTATGTCCAAAACCTACTTTTGCGAACTAGTCCCTGGTTTTTCGCCCGATCGGAACCAAACCAGTCTAGGCCTATTCTCTGGACTCTCTAGATCAATAATTATCGAAAAAAAGTTGAAATTTTGCAATTGGGTGGCTGTAACAGGGTCATTTAGAAAAGGGGCGTGGCAAAATAGTCAAAAGCCTATAAATCATAAATAAAAAATCAGAACTTACAAAAATTGATGAGCATATGTGTCATAACATGGTGTAGAAGCATGCAAAGTTTCATGGAGATCGGACCATAGGTGGCGCTATAACTGTCAAAAAGATCTCATTATTAGGTGTTCGAGCACGAAGTGCTGAAAACCTATTGTATTTGCTATTTGAAAAAAAAAACAACCTAAAACGCATCGTGCAGCCCAAACCGTAAGGCCTAGAGACTTGAAACTCGGCCAGATGGTAGGCCACACTTTTGGGGAGAACCTATCAGAGTATGACCCCAATTGGCCCATAGGTGGCGCTACAGCAACCAAAAGTAATAAATTGCTCATAACTCCTAGGCCGTTGGTCCCAGGCTCAAGCTTTCTACACCACTGTGATCCTTGGCTTAAGACGGACAATATGTATATCTCCGATTTCGATTTAAGCCACAAAAAAAAAGTTATGTCGGATTTTGTCCAAAACCTACTTTTGCGAACTAGTCCCTGGTTTTTCGCCCGATCGGAACCAAACCAGTCTAGGCCTATTCTCTGGACTCTCTAGATCAATTATTATGGAAAAAAAGTTGAAATTTTGCAATTGGGTGGCTGTAACAGGGTCATTTGGAAAAGGGGCGTGGCAAAATAGTCAAAAGCCTATAAATCATAAATAAAAAATCAGAACTTCACAAAAATTGATGAGCATATGTGTCATAACATGGTGAAGAAGCATGCAAAGTTTCATGGAGATCGGACCATAGGTGGCGCTATAACTGTCGAAAAGGTCTCATTATTATTAGGTGTTCAAGCACGAAGTGCTGAAAACCTATTGTATTTGCTATTTGAAAAAAAAAACAAACCTAAAACGCATCGTGCAGCCCAAACCGTAAGGCATAGAGACTTGAAACTCGGCCAGATGGTAGGCCACACTTTTGGGGAGAACCTATCAGAGTATGACCCCAATTGGCCCATAGGTGGCGCTACAGCAACCAAAAGTACTAAATTGCTCATAACTCCTAGGCCGTTGGTCCTAGGCTCAAGCTTTCTACACCACTGTGATCCTTGGCTTAAGACGGACAATATGTATTTTATATGTCCGATTTCGATTTAAGCCACAAAAAAAAGTTATGTCGGATTTTGTCCGACATATTGCCTGTATTTGCTGTAAATGGTGTTTTGCATTTATTATCATGTAATGTTCATATCATAATGTTCAAAACCAGTGCAGTACAATTCTCTGGACTCTCTAGATCAATAATTATCAGAAAAAGTTGAACAACTTAATTTGGATGGCTATAATAGGGTCACTTCAATATGAAGCCTTTACCAAGAAAGCCTATATCTCCTCAATGAATGCTCAGATCTTCTTAAAAACATGTCAGAACATGTGACTCTAAATAAGATAAGAAATAATGCATCTATAACAGTTAAAAAGGTTAAAGTTATAACATAATGGCATATTAAGCCAATAAGTGGTATTCTACTGCCCCAGGCTGTTTAAAATAGTCATTTTGTCAAGCTACTAACTACTAATATTCTATAATTCTTATTTAGAGTTTATAAAATCACTATTTTAACATTTACACTCACATTTTGTCAAAATTCATCTATTGAAGTATTACTATTGACCATTGTGTCACGGACAAATGTTAATCCTGAATGAGACACAGTTCAGATCACTTTATCTACAATAGAATGTGTGTGTGTAGTCCCATGTTTCTGAATAAATCCTGAATAATCTGATTAATAGCTTGCAAAGACATATATTTTAATGGTCTATAAGCATTTCATATATTTTCATAATGACTTGTGTGTGTGTCTAGATATAAGTCACAAAAGCACCTGTTTAATATTAATAAGTATAATGGCCAGCAGAGGGCAGTAGAAGACCACTTATTGGCTCACTCTCATTTTGACAGACTTGATTTTCACCAGTATATCATGGTAAATCATGCTAGCAATGTGATGAATCATAGTAAATCATGCTACAATCCTGATAAATCATTCTAGAATGTGGTATATCATGGTCAATCATCCTATAACATGGTAAATCAAGGTAAACTAAGATAAATCATGCTAGAAACATATTAAATCATACTAGAATGTGTTCAGTTGTGGTAAATCATGCTAGAACAGGGCAAATCATGGTGAATCATACTAGAACTTGGTATACCATGGTAAACTATGGTAAATCATGCTAGATTCATGGTAAATCATGAAAATCACACTGAAATGGGGTATATCATGGTAAATCATGCTAAAATTGCCTGTATTGGCTGTAAATGGTATTTTCCATCTATTATGTCAGTGTTTAAATGTATGCTAAATAAAACTTAATGTCTTTTGATGCTTTTGTGCTTTACGGCCTTAAAGGCCTTAACTGCTTGAACACCGCTAAATGCTGCTCGCAGCTTTAATTAGGTGTTCAAGCACGAAGTGCTGAAAACCTATTGTATTTGTGCTGATTTTTATTATTATTATTATTATTATTATTATTAGGTGTTCAAGCACGAAGTGCTGAAAACCTATTGTAATTGCTATTTGAAAAAAAAAAAAAACTAAAACGCATCGTTCAGCCCAAACCGTAAGGCCTAGAGACTTGAAACCTGGCCAGGTGGTAGGGCCTCAGTTTGGGGAGAACCTATCAGAGTATGACCCCGATTGGCCCATAGGTGGCGCTACAGCAACCAAAAGTACTAAATTGCTCATAACTCCTAGACCGTTTGACTTGGAATCAAGCTTTTTGCACCACTGTGTTCCTTGGCTCAAGACGGACAAGATGTTTATCTCGGATTCTCGATTTGAGCAACAAAAAATTTATGGCCGATTTTGTCCAAATCCTACTTTTGCGAACTAGTCCCTGGTTTTTTGCCTGATCGGAACCAGACCAGTCTAGGACAATTCTCTGGACTCTCTAGATCAATAATTATCAAAAAAAAGTTGAACTTTGCCCTTTGGTTCACTGTAACAGGGTCGTTTAGAAAAGGGGGTGTGTCAAAATACACTCAAAAGCCTATAAATCATAAATAAAAACTCAGAACTTCACAAAAACTGATGAGCACATGTGTCATGACATGGTGAAGAAGCATGCAGAGTTTCATGGAGATCGGACCATAGGTGGCGCTATAACTGTTAAAAAGCTTTAAAACCATATATTTCCTATGCTAAATTGCCTGTATTGGCTGTAAATGGTCTTTTCCATCTATTATGTCAGTGGTTAAATTAATGCTAAATAAAACGTAATGTCTTTTGATGCTTTTGTGCTTAACGGCCTTAAAGGCCTTAACTGCTTGAACACCGCTAAATGCTTTTTGCAGCTTTAATTATTAGGTGTTCAAGCACAAAGTGCTGAAAACCTATTGTTATTGCTATTTGAAAAAAAAAACAACCTAAAACGCATCGTGCAGCCCAAACCGTAAGGCCTAGAGACTTGAAACCTGGCCAGGTGGTAGGGCCTCAGTTTGGGGAGAACCTATCAGAGTATGACCCCGATTGGCCCATAGGTGGCGCTACAGCAACCAAAAGTACTAAATTGCTCATAACTCCTAGACCGTTTGACTTGGAATCAAGCTTTTTGCACCACTGTGTTCCTTGGCTCAAGACGGACAAGATGTATATCTCGGATTCTCGATTTGAGCAACAAAAAATTTGTTATGGCCGATTTTGTCCAAATCCTACTTTTGCGAACTAGTCCCTGGTTTTTTGCCTGATCGGAACCAGACCCGTCTAGGACAATTCTCTGGACTCTCTAGATCAATAATTATCAAAAAAAAGTTGAACTTTGCCCTTTGGTTCACTGTAACAGGGTCGTTTAGAAAAGGGGGCGTGTCAAAATACACTCAAAAGCCTATAAATCATAAATAAAAACTCAGAACTTCACAAAAAGTGATGAGCACATGTGTCATGACATGGTGAAGAAGCATGCAGAGTTTCATGGAGATCGGACCATAGGTGGCGCTATAACTGTCAAAAAGGTCGCCTATTATTAGGTGTTCAAGCACGAAGTGCTGAAAACCTATTGTTATTGCTATTTGAAAAAAAAAAAAAACCTAAAACGCATCGTGCAGCCCAAACCGTAAGGCCTAGAGACTTGAAACCTGGCCAGGTGGTAGGGCCTCAGTTTGGGGAGAACCTATCAGAGTATGACCCCGATTGGCCCATAGGTGGCGCTACAGCAACCAAAAGTACTAAATTGCTCATAACTCCTAGACCGTTTGACTTTTTGCACCACTGTGTTCCTTGGCTCAAGACGGACAAGATGTTTATCTCGGATTCTCGATTTGAGCAACGAAATATTTGTTATGGCCGATTTTGTCCAAATCCTACTTTTGCGAACTAGTCCCTGGTTTTTTGCCTGATCGGAACCAGACCAGTCTAGGACAATTCTCTGGACTCTCTAGATCAATAATTATCAAAAAAAGCTGAACTTTGCCCTTTGGTTCACTGTAACAGGGTCGTTTAGAAAAGGGGGCGTGTCAAAATACACTCAAAAGCCTATAAATCATAAATAAAAACTCAGAACTTCACAAAAGCTGATGAGCACATGTGTCATGACATGGTGAAGAAGCATGCAGAGTTTCATGGAGATCGGACCATAGGTGTCGCTATAACTGTCAAAAAGGTCGCCTATTATTAGGTGTTCAAGCACAAAGTGCTGAAAACCTATTGTAATTGCTATTTGAAAAAAAAAAAAAAACTAAAACGCATCGTGCAGCCCAAACCGTAAGGCCTAGAGACTTGAAACCTGGCCAGGTGGTAGGGCCTCAGTTTGGGGAGAACCTATCAGAGTATGACCCCGATTGGCCCATAGGTGGCGCTACAGCAACCAAAAGTACTAAATTGCTCATAACTCCTAGACCGTTTGACTGGGAATGAAGCTTTTTGCACCACTGTGTTCCTTGGCTCAAGACGGACAAGATGTTTATCTCGGATTCTCGATTTGAGCAACAAAAAATTTGTTATGGCCGATTTTGTCCAAATCCTACTTTTGCGAACTAGTCCCTGGTTTTTTGCCTGATCGGAACCAGACCAGTCTAGGACAATTCTCTGGACTCTCTAGATCAATAATTATCAAAAAAAAGTTGAAAGTACTAAATTGCTCATAACTTCTAGACCGTTTGACTTGGAATCAAGCTTTTTGCACCACTGTGTTCCTTGGCTCAAGACGGACAAGATGTTTATCTCGGATTCTCGATTTGAGCAACGAAATATTTGTTATGGCCGATTTTGTCCAAATCCTACTTTTGCGAACTAGTCCCTGGTTTTTTGCCTGATCGGAACCAGACCAGTCTAGGACAATTCTCTGGACTCTCTAGATCAATAATTATCCAAAAAAAGTTGAACTTTGCCCTTTGGTTCACTGTAACAGGGTCGTTTAGAAAAGGGGGCGTGTCAAAATACACTCAAAAGCCTATAAATCATAAATAAAAACTCAGAACTTCACAAAAGCTGATGAGCACATGTGTCATGACATGGTGAAGAAGCATGCAGAGTTTCATGGAGATCGGACCATAGGTGTCGCTATAACTGTCAAAAAGGTCGCCTATTATTAGGTGTTCAAGCACGAAGTGCTGAAAACCTATTGTAATTGCTATTTGAAAAAAAAAAAAAAACCTAAAACGCATCGTGCAGCCCAAACCGTAAGGCCTAGAGACTTGAAACCTGGCCAGGTGGTAGGGCCTCAGTTTGGGGAGAACCTATCAGAGTATGACCCCGATTGGCCCATAGGTGGCGCTACAGCAACCAAAAGTACTAAATTGCTCATAACTCCTAGACCGTTTGACTTGGAATCAAGCTTTTTGCACCACTGTGTTCCTTGGCTCAAGACGGACAAGATGTTTATCTCGGATTCTCGATTTGAGCAACGAAATATTTGTTATGGCCGATTTTGTCCAAATCCTACTTTTGCGAACTAGTCCCTGGTTTTTTGCCTGATCGGAACCAGACCAGTCTAGGACAATTCTCTGGACTCTCTAGATCAATAATTATCAAAAAAAAGTTGAAAGTACTAAATTGCTCATAACTTCTAGACCGTTTGACTTGGAATCAAGCTTTTTGCACCACTGTGTTCCTTGGCTCAAGACGGACAAGATGTTTATCTCGGATTCTCGATTTGAGCAACAAAAAATTTGTTATGGCCGATTTTGTCCAAATCCTACTTTTGCGAACTAGTCCCTGGTTTTTTGCCTGATCGGAACCAGACCAGTCTAGGACAATTCTCTGGACTCTCTAGATCAATAATTATCAAAAAAAAGTTGAAAGTACTAAATTGCTCATAACTTCTAGACCGTTTGACTTGGAATCAAGCTTTTTGCACCACTGTGTTCCTTGGCTCAAGACGGACAAGATGTTTATCTCGGATTCTCGATTTGAGCAACGAAATATTTGTTATGGCCGATTTTGTCCAAATCCTACTTTTGCGAACTAGTCCCTGGTTTTTTGCCTGATCGGAACCAGACCAGTCTAGGACAATTCTCTGGACTCTCTAGATCAATAATTATCAAAAAAAAGTTGAAAGTACTAAATTGCTCATAACTTCTAGACCGTTTGACTTGGAATCAAGCTTTTTGCACCACTGTGTTCCTTGGCTCAAGACGGACAAGATGTTTATCTCGGATTCTCGATTTGAGCAACGAAATATTTGTTATGGCCGATTTTGTCCAAATCCTACTTTTGCGAACTAGTCCCTGGTTTTTTGCCTGATCGGAACCAGACCAGTCTAGGACAATTCTCTGGACTCTCTAGATCAATAATTATCCAAAAAAAAGTTGAACTTTGCCCTTTGGTTCACTGTAACAGGGTCGTTTAGAAAAGGGGGCGTGTCAAAATACACTCAAAAGCCTATAAATCATAAATAAAAACTCAGAACTTCACAAAAGCTGATGAGCACATGTGTCATGACATGGTGAAGAAGCATGCAGAGTTTCATGGAGATCGGACCATAGGTGTCGCTATAACTGTCAAAAAGGTCGCCTATTATTAGGTGTTCAAGCACGAAGTGCTGAAAACCTATTGTAATTGCTATTTGGAAAAAAAAAAAAAACCTAAAACGCATCGTGCAGCCCAAACCGTAAGGCCTAGAGACTTGAAACCTGGCCAGGTGGTAGGGCCTCAGTTTGGGGAGAACCTATCAGAGTATGACCCCGATTGGCCCATAGGTGGCGCTACAGCAACCAAAAGTACTAAATTGCTCATAACTTCTAGACCGTTTGACTTGGAATCAAGCTTTTTGCACCACTGTGTTCCTTGGCTCAAGACGGACAAGATGTTTATCTCGGATTCTCGATTTGAGCAACGAAATATTTGTTATGGCCGATTTTGTCCAAATCCTACTTTTGCGAACTAGTCCCTGGTTTTTTGCCTGATCGGAACCAGACCAGTCTAGGACAATTCTCTGGACTCTCTAGATCAATAATTATCAAAAAAAAGTTGAAAGTACTAAATTGCTCATAACTTCTAGACCGTTTGACTTGGAATCAAGCTTTTTGCACCACTGTGTTCCTTGGCTCAAGACGGACAAGATGTTTATCTCGGATTCTCGATTTGAGCAACGAAATATTTGTTATGGCCGATTTTGTCCAAATCCTACTTTTGCGAACTAGTCCCTGGTTTTTTGCCTGATCGGAACCAGACCAGTCTAGGACAATTCTCTGGACTCTCTAGATCAATAATTATCCAAAAAAAAGTTGAACTTTGCCCTTTGGTTCACTGTAACAGGGTCGTTTAGAAAAGGGGGCGTGTCAAAATACACTCAAAAGCCTATAAATCATAAATAAAAACTCAGAACTTCACAAAAGCTGATGAGCACATGTGTCATGACATGGTGAAGAAGCATGCAGAGTTTCATGGAGATCGGACCATAGGTGTCGCTATAACTGTCAAAAAGGTCGCCTATTATTAGGTGTTCAAGCACGAAGTGCTGAAAACCTATTGTAATTGCTATTTGGAAAAAAAAAAAAAACCTAAAACGCATCGTGCAGCCCAAACCGTAAGGCCTAGAGACTTGAAACCTGGCCAGGTGGTAGGGCCTCAGTTTGGGGAGAACCTATCAGAGTATGACCCCGATTGGCCCATAGGTGGCGCTACAGCAACCAAAAGTACTAAATTGCTCATAACTCCTAGACCGTTTGACTTGGAATCAAGCTTTTTGCACCACTGTGTTCCTTGGCTCAAGACGGACAATATGTTTATCTCGGATTCTCGATTTGAGCAACGAAATATTTGTTATGGCCTTTTTCGTCCAAATCCTACTTTTGCGAACTAGTCCCTGGTTTTTTGCCTGATCGGAACCAGACCAGTCTAGGACAATTCTCTGGACTCTCTAGATCAATAATTATCCAAAAAAAGTTGAACTTTGCCCTTTGGTTCACTGTAACAGGGTCGTTTAGAAAAGGGGGCGTGTCAAAATACACTCAAAAGCCTATAAATCATAAATAAAAACTCAGAACTTCACAAAAGCTGATGAGCACATGTGTCATGACATGGTGAAGAAGCATGCAGAGTTTCATGGAGATCGGACCATAGGTGTCGCTATAACTGTCAAAAAGGTCGCCTATTATTAGGTGTTCAAGCACGAAGTGCTGAAAACCTATTGTAATTGCTATTTGAAAAAAAAAAAAAACCTAAAACGCATCGTGCAGCCCAAACCGTAAGGCCTAGAGACTTGAAACCTGGCCAGGTGGTAGGGCCTCAGTTTGGGGAGAACCTATCAGAGTATGACCCCGATTGGCCCATAGGTGGCGCTACAGCAACCAAAAGTACTAAATTGCTCATAACTCCTAGACCGTTTGACTTGGAATCAAGCTTTTTGCACCACTGTGTTCCTTGGCTCAAGACGGACAAGATGTTTATCTCGGATTCTCGATTTGAGCAACGAAATATTTGTTATGGCCGATTTTGTCCAAATCCTACTTTTGCGAACTAGTCCCTGGTTTTTTGCCTGATCGGAACCAGACCAGTCTAGGACAATTCTCTGGACTCTCTAGATCAATAATTATCAAAAAAAAGTTGAACTTTGCCCTTTGGTTCACTGTAACAGGGTCGTTTAGAAAAGGGGGCGTGTCAAAATACACTCAAAAGCCTATAAATCATAAATAAAAACTCAGAACTTCACAAAAGCTGATGAGCACATGTGTCATGACATGGTGAAGAAGCATGCAGAGTTTCATGGAGATCGGACCATAGGTGTCGCTATAACTGTCAAAAAGGTCGCCTATTATTAGGTGTTCAAGCACAAAGTGCTGAAAACCTATTGTAATTGCTATTTGAAAAAAAAAAAAAAAACTAAAACGCATCGTGCAGCCCAAACCGTAAGGCCTAGAGACTTGAAACCTGGCCAGGTGGTAGGGCCTCAGTTTGGGGAGAACCTATCAGAGTATGACCCCGATTGGCCCATAGGTGGCGCTACAGCAACCAAAAGTACTAAATTGCTCATAACTCATCGACCGTTTGACCTAGAATCAAGATTTGCACACCACTGTGTTCCTTGGCTCATACTGCCCCCTGCTGTTTAAAATAGTAATTTTGTCATAATGCTGACTATCATTGTTCTATAATTCATTTTTAGAATTAACATAATCACTATTTTAACATTTACAATCACATTTAGTCAAAATTCATTGTCACATTGACAAATGTGAACCCTGAATGAGACAGTTTAATCTACAATAGAATGTGTGTGTGTGTGTGTAGTCCCATGTTTCTGAATAAATTCTGAATAATCTGATTAATAGCTTGCAAAGACATTAAATGCTTATAGACCATTAAAATATATTTTCATAATGACTTTGTGTGTGTGTGAGCAAATGTCTACATATGAGTGCAAAAGCACCTGTGAAAACACTTTATTAATAAGTAGAATGGCCAGCAGAGGGCAGTAGAAGACCACTTATTGGCTCACTCTCATTTTGACACACTTGATTTTCAACAGTAAATCAAAGCACTAAAGCAAACCAGTTTTTCCATGTTAACTATTATAACACAATCATTTTTTGTCAGAGTTTATCACTTCATTTTTAATTGCACTTCACATCAATGCAGCAATGTGGTAAATCATGGTAAATCACGATAGAAACATGGTAAATCATAGTAAAAAATACTATTACATGGTGTATCATGGCAAATCATGCTAGCAATGTGATGAATCATGGTAAATCATGCTACAATCCTGGTAAATCATTCTAGAATGTGGTATATCATGGTAAATCATCCTATAACATGGTAAATCATGGTAAACTATGTTAAATCATGCTAGATTCATGGTAAATCATACTGGAACATGGTTGATCATGAAAAATCACACTAAATTTGGTATATCATGGTAAATCATGCTAAAACATGGTCTATTCCATCTATGATGTCAATGGTTAAATGCTTGCTACATAAAACTTAATGTCTTTTGATGCTTTTGTGCTTAACGGCCTTAAAGGCCTTAACTGCTTGAACACCGCTAAATGCTGCTTGCAGCTTTAATTATTATTATTATTATTATTTTATTATTATTATTATTGAGTGTGTTCGACTTGAAGTGGTGTCATGACAAATCGGGTCCTCCTACAAAATCAGGTCTCTATCAGCTATCAGTTAATGATTATACCAAGTACACTGTAAAAAGTAATATACTATGTCTAATTATTAAAATTGAGGCAACAGATTACAAGCAATATTATTAATTAAATTTAACAAATTAGAATTGAGTTAGAATTAAATTAATTCCTTAAGTCAACCATTTAAAATCAGTAACATTTAAACAAAAATATCTGAATAACAGACAGACGTTAAAGATGAATTTAGAACTCTTTATTTTTTTATTGCTGATAATAAGCTGATAATAAGCAGAATCCCCGAAGGAAAGGGAAACACAATAACTACAACTGACTTCAGCCACAGTCTTAGATGAAATCAACTGAAAGGACATTAAATCTCTCTTATTACTAACCAGACTGACTTTATTTCTGTCATTTGTAAGTTCTAATTGAGAATTAACATAAGTTCAGAGGTTAATGGTTTATTGAAAATATTTGTTCACCATTATTGGAGATCAGTGTTTCATTTAGTTGGGCAGTTTGACTCAGGCTTTTTTTTGTCAGTTTGTGGTTTTTGTAATGGTGTTTGCCAAAACATTTAAATTATTGCAAAGAAAACCTTAAACGAAGGCGATCGGATGATAAAGTTTTAAACATTGTAGCAAAGAAAACCATAAACGAAGGCGATCAGATGATAAAGTTTTAAACATTGTAAAGAAAAATAGTTGCTAAGTCTTTTAACTGATCAAAACTTACTTGATATTGATAGATTTTCTCAAATATCATTTTGTTGGCACAGATCACTCTACATTTTGATTTTCAAATACATTATAGGACACTCTACATTTTGATTTTCAAATACATTATAGGAATTTTTATTTAAATACACACACATCAAGAATCAGCATATGAATCTCAACAATGGTGATATGCTTCATGACGCAATGCATCCTGGGAGTCCCCATAGTATAAAACTCATAGCTACCAGCATGCATTGCGGCATGAAACATGTCACCATTGCTCTCAGATCTCTCTAATCTTTGACATCACACCCCAAACGGTCTGCGCAGCTCCTCTTCAAGTCAAACACATCTACTAATAATCACCCAGACACTGATGCTTTGACTCTGTGGTATGTGAGAAGTGGCGATATGCAAAAAAAAACTTTGAGTACTGGCTCAGGTGAAAAATCTTGTAGGATTTTATAATTGTCATACAAAGACATTTCCACATTCAAGAGATATGACTCTGTATACTTTATCCTTATTTTTTATCATTAAAATGTCAATCCTATAGTTTTCTTTTAATCCTAACTATTTGGCTGGACTGGATGCAAAAAAAAATCTACAAGACGTAGTATAGGTCCCTGATGTTATTATTACTAGTTGTTTTTATCAGTGAAGGCATGTCCCTCTCCTAGCCCATTACTTAATCTACAAATGATCATATTAATGCTACAGACCCATGTTTGGTTTGAGCTGCATGGTTAATTCTTTTAGTTAGGGATTTTGCTCCTTTTGAATGAAATCACTTGCCATTAAACACAGCCCTAGAATAAAAATGGAAAGCTTTGTTTGCACCAAAACCTAACTCTTGAAGGAGATAAGACTTGGGTTAGCTGTCGTACATGTGGGCATCCAAGAAACATCACATTAAATCTACTAATACACTTTTTCGCCATCTTGTAGCCTCCCAACATTTTTTTTTTGAACAAAGCTTTTGCTTTCTTTTGTTTGTTCATCATTGAAGACAACAGCAGTGAGTCATGGAACATGCTGGTAAAACATGTTAACAATTTGTTATGCTACAGCTTGTGTGCCATGAAAGAGATTCTGTAGGTGTCTATTCTGAGTCTAATACAAGATTGCTCCATAAAGGACCCCAATTTTTTTTACAGACACTGCTGCATATAAGTATGTGGACATTATATAAGACACATGGCACTTAGCATACAAAGATTCGAAACAGCCCACAAATGCTTTTAAAAGGCACCAGCTGTGTCAGGAGAAAATTGAATCTTGAAGGAGAATGTACGTGGCTTATACTAGTAGTACATAGTTCTAAAGCTTTCCAATATTTACAGGGTGTCTTGTTGTACTTGCAAGTAGTTGAATGGCAAGTAACTTTTACTTAGTTTGCTCTCCCAATGTACCAAGGCTTTGTATTTGGAGTCATAGTGTAGTCATTTGGTGCAAACACCTAATATGCCATGCACGTATTCATATGCAAACCCATCAACCATGTTAAAAACATCAACAGCATTAGAGGAGATTAGACCATTATGCATACCAGCCATGCTCTCCCTTAATTTGCTTGACATTCTGCACAACGATCCACTGAATCACAAATGCAAAGCCAACTGTAAACACAGACTATTGAACTATGATTTTTCTTCCTTCCACTGACATGGCAATGCTTGATATTCAAGTCTTCACTTTTCATTTAGAAATGATTGTAGAAACAAGTTAATTGCTGGCTTTCTAGGCCCAAACCATCAAGAATTATATGCTATGCCCTCAGATTAGGAGGGAGTTGATTGTTACTTGAAGTGGCCAGATGTAAAACAAAGATTTGAAAATTGGAACATCATTAACATTTTATGACACCGAAACATTCATCACGTTTGGGTAATTTAGTGCACTGATAGATTTGTACATCACAAACCCCCAGGAATTCACCAACCATTTCGAAAACCCTGATCAAGGCAAACCTCATTTACATGACCAAGAGGGCAAAAAACAACAACCACCACCCTTGGTTAGCAGATTTTGCAGGGGTAAAGGAGTTTGTTTCTTATCCTAAACCTTTTAGCCAAAAAGGCAACTCACAATTTATTTTGGTTTATGTCTTGATTTCATCATTCCGCTGTACTTTGAAGTGACAGGGAAGCAAGTTCACTTTCATGTAGGCCCATAACTTTTTATATTTTGCAGAATTTTATTTGAAGTTTACTTCAAGTTGGGTGGAAAGAACTGAAATGCAAGATGCAGCAGATGCGGTAAGTGAAAAGAATGAATGTCACAAGTTACTTTTAATGAAAGAAAAAATATGCATACACTAACCCAATGCATGCACAACCCAAATGTTACTTTTTGCAAATGTTCAACAATCAAAGCCACATACACTGAAGAAAATAAATTACTGAAATTTAATACTGGCAACTTTTTTGTTAAGCATTTTTTTGTTATAGTTGATTGAAAGGTACTCCATGAATCCATGAATACTTGAAGAGTACATTTTAAAAATGCGAACAGATTTGTTCTTTAAAAAACAAACTAATGCATCAAAACAAAACTAATGCATCAAAACAAAACTATTAAATTGAAAATACACATGAAAATAACAATTCATAATTTTTTCCTCTACAAAATTTGTCATTGTCATAATCTTATGAGATTTCATTACACAGATGTAAAGTATGAGAGAAAATGAAGTGCCAAATATTTCCTGAGATCAAATTAGATATTTAAAAAGGAATTAGGTCTCAGGAACTGATTCATTTTTAAAATTTCTAAGTTGAACTCAAAGGAAATTCTGTTAACGTCCCTCATCATAACTTCATTGAGCTGCAGAGTAAAGTAATTAACATGTCCTATTTTTGTCATGTCACTGAAATTGTGCAACACAGCATGTTTGTTTAAATATAATTACACAAACCTTGTCAGTAATTCTTTCGATATTGACTAAAAACTGCTTAAGTGACGTCCTTTTTTAATGGTCTCTCTCATAGTGGTAAAAAAAAATCAAAGGCTGAAACTATGCAGTAGTGCAACCTCTATCTAGCAGGGGCAGGGCCAGTGTTTTGGACTAGATAACTTGATTTCTTGACTAGATAACTTGGTGTGCAAAGTATTTTATTCAAACAATATGACAAACTTTTCCAACAGACAAATGGAAATGAAATAGTAAACGAGGAAAGACGTCACATTATTTATATGAGATTGTACGGTTCCCTTGCTGTTTATACACAAAACAGCATAATACATTATAAAGTGCACTAAAACGGTTCTGAATATGTTTCATAAGTAACTAAATTAATATTATATCTTGCTCTTTCAAAATTGAAAATAAATGTCACAACCATGCACAGACACACTTCTATGACTGTTAGTGCCATTAAAAAAATAAAATTTGATAGATTGAGTAGCACAACTGAGAGCATCAATGAAAAATCTAATAGAATTTACTGTACAGACAAAATGCTAGAAACACTGAACCACTGCAACTTTCTTCTAGTGAACAGTGTGGGGATACTACAGTAATATGTCGTCATATCAAATATGGTCAATAAAACTTTCTGCTACATCGAGCCTCCAAATTATATAAGACTTTTCTGGCTATGTCTGCAGGAAACATTAACAACCTCTATTTCAGTTGGAATGTCTTCAGACGGGGTGTAGTCTGCCAAAGTCACAGCACATCTTGAGTTTGAAGGGAAAAGCCAGAGACCCTCTTTTGTTCTTCTGACTTTGTCTCCTATCTTCTGAAATGTGGAAATGTTCAATTCTACTTCAGCCCTGAGAGAGAGAGAGAGAGAGAGAGACTGATTTGCTTAACCGATGAGCAGAAAGTGTCTACGTTTTTCAGCATGCTTGGTAATTTTGAAGATAGCGTGACACGTGACAGGGATGACCGGAGAGAGAGTTAGAACAGCAGAAACTATGATTTGCTTAACCGATGAGCAGAAAGTGTCTACGTTTTTCAGCATGCTTGGTAATTTTGAAGATAGCGTAACAGGGATGACCGGAGACTGAAGAAGTTATAGTGACAGTAAAAGCACATTTGGGGCAGACAGGGAGATTCCTAGAACAGGTACTTTTTTCCATCACCAGATTCACCAAACCAAGCTACATATTTACAGTAACATGGTACTCTCCAATTAATAAAAAAAATGAGAACTGTGGAATGATTATTTTCCGGCTGCCATGAGTACATCTCATCACAAAGGACCTGTTCTATAATTTCCTCCTTACAGACCCACATGAATTGAAATGCTAGTCTATGACATTCATTCGTACTACAAGACATCTACTTGCATCATATAAAGAGAACTAATGTGAGGTGGTTATCCTGAAATGTTGCCATGCAAGAATGCTCATGTTCACTGCTCTCATGTCCTAATGGACTTTAAGCAGGACACATACAAAAACATGCATCTATGTAGTTAATCCCACACACTCACTCACTCGCTCTCACACTGACCTGCAATGTACTTTGCTCCAATTAACATAAACATGCTACCCAGAATGTAAAAGCCCAAGGGTATACTACTGAAAATACTAGTCTCCTCTGTTGGTTGTCCAAAACACAGGTCCATGTTATGCAAAACAGTGAAAAGAAAGAGAAAACAAGTGGGACAATTAAGTAACTACTGATTTTGTGAAAACGAAAAACTAGTCACTTCTCCTGAAGGTTTGCTTTACTGCCGAGTTTAGTTCTAACTGAACCAGGTAATCAATAACTTTGCAGAAAAGTAGATCACAAGGAGGAGGACTTTGACCCCTGATAAAAATAAAAAAAAACAACTAAAAAAACAAGCTTTGTGCTCTTGCATAGTTCTGAACATCCATTCTCCCTGACTTTGGACATTCTGGGTCAATACCTCTGGTTATTTATTACTTCAAACCCTAATTCAATCTTTGACTACTGTTGTGGGCCTGGTTGTATTTTTTGGCGTGTTTTTTTTCCTTTTGGAAAAAACATTGAAATAATTTGAGCAAAAGAGATTAGATAAATTTCCACATTTTTTTACTCATTTAGATATATGTAATTACTGAATTACTTGCATTTGCAGTGTTTCTTTGATTATTTGATTGATAAAATTTACAATAGAGTCACACCATTTCCATTGTTGACTGGCTCAGTGGTTTCCCAGTTCATAGCCCTCTGTACAGCTTTCTTCCAGCGAGCATATCGCAGTTCACTCTCTGTGTGTATAAAAAAAAAAATAATAATAGTTGCATCTACAACTAGAGTGCTAACCAACAGTTAGTTATTACACACATTACAATACAATGTTATGGCCTGGAAAGTTCCGAAAAGTTTGTCAGTATTACATTGAACAAGGTTACAAATTAAATAAACAATTACTTTAATGCAAAAACTATATATTGTACATACAATTTACATTAGTTATGAGCAGTAGGGTGTTGGATTTTAGATTTCTTTACCCTCTGGGTTGATCTGAGGTTCAAATTTTTCTGATGTGACCTCTGTGAGATCTTCTGGGTTCAGGCTCCACACACTGACCCCCTCAGCTGCTCCTGCTGCCATGGCAGCACCCAGAGCTGTGGTTTCAGGCATGGATGGTTTTACTGTAAATAAATACAAATTACATCACATAAATGCTTAGAGATGGGCAGATATGTACATCCTCATATAAAGATGTACAAGTAAATCAATAATGCTTCATCCTTTCAAAAAGTGATGCACTTTTTCAGCTCCTTTGTATGAAAATGTGTATCTTACCAACTGGGATACACAGTATGTCGGCCTGCAGCTGCATCAGTAACCGGTTGGATGTCATGCCTCCATCAACCTGGAGCTGAGCCAGATGAATACCACTGTCCAGGTTCATTGCATCCAGAATCTGAAACAAATTTTTTTGCATCCTTTAACATCCTACAAAAACAGTTTTTATAGTCACTTATTTATTCAGGACATACAGTACTCAAATTTAGAAATACACCTCCAGCCTTAAGACTGTAAAAACAAAACGGTAAGGAATGTACAATAAAATTGACACTGAAAAATAAACCACAACAGGTAGATCAGGACATGAAGTCTGTGGCTGACTACATTGTCCTGCATATTACATCAAATGAAGATTTGAGTTAAAATTATTTTACTACTACCCCAAATCAGAAAAAGTTAGGAAATTTTGTAAAATGCAGTACAATCAAGAATCTGTGATTTGTTCATTCTATTTAACCTTTTATTAGCTGACAAAAGTACAAAGAGACGTTTTCACTGACCAACATAATTGTATTTTGTAAATATGAACACATTTTTATTTTGATGGCTGCAACACACTCCAAAAAGTTGGGAGAGAGACATGTTTACCACTGTCACATCACCTTTCCTTTTAATTACACTTTTTAATCATTTGGGAGTTAAAGATACTAATTGTTGGAGTTTCGCTAGTGGAATATTTGCCCAATCTTGTCTGATACAAGACAGCCGCTCAACAGTCTGTGGTCATCATTGCCTGATTATCCTTTTCATGATGGGTCATACATTTTCCATAAGAGACATATCTGGACTACAGTAAACAGGAGGAACATCCCTTCTATGGTGCAGAGCAAGCGTTAAATTGGGATTTATTATGTGGGGGTGCTCTCCCTAGGGGGGTCCGGGGGCATTTTCTTTTATAAAAAAATTAAATAAACCATTAAATAGCACTTTCGGGAGAGTTTTGTGCAAAGAAATGGAGAAATTGAGTATTATGTGAAAAACTGCAAGGTTAAGAGCATATATACTTTGCATTGTTGTAGTATCAACAGGTATTAGGACATTTAGCATTTACATTACTAGTTATCAGTCATCACTTGATTACACATTGTATTACCTTGTTATGATTAGTGACCCATACAATGTGCCAAACATAATGTGCACATGAAGAGACAGTGCAGCATATGACAGTAGCAACAGCAGACGTTTGTACAAAATCGTCTGGTTTTTAGTGATGCTTATTTAGAATAATAAATTTGTATGATTTAGATATTATGTAATTATTATACCCTTAATCAATCACAGATGTACAATTTTAGTTCATCAATTATTATTACGCAGTTTAAATGAATAAATATATAAAGGTAAAATACGCTTTAGCATCAATAGATGAAGCTATAAAATAACTACATGTGAGCTTAAATGTTCAATTCTCTCTATACCTTTATCAGCTGTATAAAATAACTTCACAACTTTTACTTGCAGTGATATACAGTAGCGAGACTTTTTTATTTTAGTTGTCCTCTTTCATATACAGCTGTTTTCTTCTTGCTGTGTAAATTTGTTTAAATTCTTCCTATTTTAATACTTTTATTTAATAAGTGAATTGTGCTGCTCGCGAGAAATTAATCTCAGTTTCACTCTTTCTCAACGTGTGATTGGCTGTTCGCTACTGATGTCACACCTAAACTCAGGATCAAAGCCTGAGTTGACAGAGAAAGTTGATGATCAGCATCATGGTACCAACAAAGCCTGGTTGGATTGGTTTGGTTTTGTCAACTCAAAACTAATCCTGTAACCCTGAGTTTGTGCAAATACCATCATGGTACATGCCCCAGGTCCACCTCACACACACTCCCTTCTCCCATTCTCTCTCTTTACTACTACAACACACACACACACACACACACACATCTTACTCTGCATCATTTCTCATCAAGATAAGCACAAGTCACAAAAATAAACTCAATCGATCCTTGTGGAAAGGTTGCTTGGTAGCTAAATGTAGGTCTAGCAAGTCTTATATTTCTGTAATTCACACAGATCAACTACAAATATGCTGACTGAATATATTGTTAGTTTATTTTGAGTAGCCAGCTAGCAGTTCTCTTGCAGTTTGCTGATAATCCGGTGTCTGAAGTAAAATACTCAAAACATCTCCTGAGAAAAATCACATGGTCAACCTAGTCTTGGTTATTTAATTTTGATTTAGTCTTATTTTCCTTACCTTGTCATTCAAGGCCAGGGCACTTTTTGTACATTTCTGAAACTTTTGCGCGCTTCCACATCCCGCGCAAATACGGATCTCCGAGGAATATTCATTATATATTGCTGCGTACATTTATCCGTGTAACCTAGATGCGCGTGCGTGAGCGGTGCGCGATCATGGTCGACTGACAACGAGATTAAGCAGCTGAACAAGAAAACGGCCGTGTCAGCCGTTGTCTCAGCTCCGCCGAGACAAAATGGACATGCCATTTCAAAAATCTTTCATTTATTGTCAGAAATATGTTTTCAAAAGCATCACTTTCATCAAATTTTATGTGACAATTTCCAGTAGGCAACTGGCTGCAAACGAGTAGGCTTATGTGCGGGGCTGAGCCCCGGAGAGCCCAGCCCAATTTAACCACTGGTGCAGAGTGTCTAGAAACCACTCAGTTGTAGCATGTGCAGAATGAGGCCTGGCATTGTCTTGGTTCCCAGGAAAGATGTCATCTTAAATGGCAGTTTATGTCTCTGTATAATCCTAATATATGCCTCCATGTCAATGGTACCTTCACATAATGCAAGTTAACCATACCGTTTGAAGTGATGCACCTTAATACCAGGACAGATGTTTGCTTTTGCACCTGTCGCTGGTGAAAGTCTGGTTGGTCCCTTTCGTCTTTGGGACTGAGAACTCGATGTCCATTTTCTCCCAAAAACAAGGTGAAACATGGACTCATCTGACCACAGCACACATTTCCACTGTCTTCTAGACCATCTGAGATGAACTCAGGCCCAGAGAACTCGCCGGCATCTCCACATAGAACTGATGTGAAGCTTTCTCCTTGCGTAACAGAGATTCAAGTGGCATTTCTTGATGCAGAGTCAGACTGTGTTCAGTGAAAATGGTTTTCCAAATTACTCCTGAGCACGTGGCTGTATTTAACGGATTAGCATGTTGGTATCTTGTGCAATGCCATCTGAGGGCTCAAAGGTCACACACATATTCAACAGAGGTCTACTGCCTTGCCCTACACAGACTGAGGTTTCCCTGGATTCCCTGAATCTTGTGACAATATTATGTATGGAAGATGATGAAAGGCATAAATGCTTTGCAATCTTGCATTGAGAAATGTGATTTTTTAATTGTTTGACAATTCTCTCAAGATATATGGCACAAAGTGCTTAAAAAGACTGAGAAGCCCTTTTTCACCCAAACATGACACCCTCGACTATTACCAATTCACCTGCTCATTGTGGACTGTTTCAAAATAGTTGGATAATCTAATTTGGATAATCTTTTCTCTTTTATTTGGTCTCTGTCCCAACTTTTTTGTGGTGTGTTGCAGCCATCAAAATCAAAATTTGTTCATATTAACAAAATACAATTATGTTGGTCAGTGAAAACATTGGAAAACGTTTCTTTGTACTTTTGTTAACTAATAAAAGGTTAAATAGAATGAACATTTTTTAAAATGTCCCAACTTTTTCTGATTTGGGGTTGTAGTTTGTAGAGACCACAGAAACGCTTTGGACAACGGTTAACATTCATCTGTCAGAAATTATTTTAATTAGGACATTCAATCATGCAGACCCATGCCAATTCATGGAAGATACCTCTCGTGTCTGGAAGCAGACAGCTTCGAGTGCTGCAAAAGCCAAATGACTCTTATTCGTGAACTGTGTTAGACCACAGATGATTCTGTTGTAAGCAAGAGGCAGAGGTTTAATGTTGTAAATTTCACATGCAATAACACAGCACTGAAACTGGACTTAAAAGGAAGAAAGAAAATGCATTAATATCACAAGTATTCTCGCATGATAAAATGTGCAATAAGATTTACATTTATAATTAAAATATATTGCCTTATGCTCATTACATTCATGCTTTATTGTTATGTCACTTACAGAGATCAGCCGAAAATTATATTTTAAATGGACGGATCCGTTACTTACCCTCTGGCACTTGGTTCCCAGTATGGTGCATATAATCCAGAGAACGCAGGGACAAAGTAACAGCCATATGATGTGCCAACATCAGCAGCTAATTTTTCTGAGGTGAAAAGTGAAGTGTTTATATTGAAATATTCTAAAACTGGATTGTATGCTTTTATATTGGGTATAAATATAATTTACATAAAAACACACCAAGTTCTGAAGAGGTCTGTATAATTCCAAGGTTATCCTTTAGCCAACGCACAACTGCTCCTGCAATGGCAACAGAACCCTATAAAAAAGCATTGCAGACGAATAAGTTTAAACGATTGGGTATATCACTTTAAATCACAAAGTAATTGTGAGAAATTAATAGGATTTTTTAAAAATGTTTTTAGAGGTGGATTGAAAAAGTTGCCAGTTATAATAAATGTAAGCAATAGGGATGCGACGGATCCGATATTCAGTATCGGTCAAGTCTAGTCACCTTTATTTATTTAGCGCTTTAGAATACAGATTGTTTCAAAGCAGCTTCACAGGGATAACAGGAAAATAATGAAATTATGCAAACGGTTCATTTCGGCTGTACAGCAGCTCTAAAAGAAGTTTAGGGCTGATTCAGTTCCGTTGTAAAGATCATCAATTACTAAATGGGTTAATTTTATCTATAAAGCAGTTCTGCAGGAAAACAGTAATGCCGTTGTCAAGCTCAGTTCTCATACAACAGCGTCAGTACAGTCAGATCAATAATATTGTTGAATATTAAGTGGCCAGATCTCCCCTGGTCAACGAACGAACATGGAGTGATGGCTACATGATTCAGGCTGCATCACAAGTCAGAAATCAGAATGTGGATCGGTAGCATTTGAATATTTTATCCAGTTCCTTTTGCTTGAAGATCGGATTTATCATTCCAGTATGGGGAAAAAGCTGCTCATATTGGTATCAGCCCAGATGCTGCAATAAAGGTCTGTGTGCATAAGAGGACTCTTTCTGGAGTTTATTGTGGTTTCTAAATGATGCGGTACTCTGTGTCTGTTAGATCACAACACTGAAGTAGAGCAGTCAGAGGACTGTGCATTGGCATCATGCACACAGGATTGCTGTTCCTGATCGATTGCTCCTGTCTGCCTAGCTGCCTGCTGTGTTTTGTTCTCTTCGAGGCTGTAAGCTCCGTCTAAGCCTCGTATTAGCTTTGTATTTCTTTCTGTTTTGAACCATCATTTACTACCATTTCTAGTTGTTTATACTACTAAATACAGCTTAGACAACATCTCAGATTAACCTGACATCACCAGCTTCCGTTATTGTTAGCACAACACGCTAGTAACTCGCTAGCCTGTTAACGCGCCACCCGTGCGCTCAGTTATTTAATTATTTTTCTCTTGCGCGCCCACGCCTCTGAGTTCATAAAAAGCCCAGGTGAGTAAGAATCAGTCAACAAAAACGGTGAGTAATATCTTGTCCTGTTATTGTCACCTGCACTTCATGTTACATGTTTAGCATAGCCTTCCCCGTCTGCAATATAGGGTTTATATGTGATAAATGCAAGGAAACAGTCAGGCTGACGGAGAAGATTTCAGAATTAGAAACATGCATCCAAACTTTAATTGAGGATAGTAAGTGTGCTAGAGCTTTAGATTCTATTTTGGATGCGCCTAGCATAGTGAACTCTTTACATGATTCGGTTCCGGCTGAATTATTGCCTGTGCAGCCAGGCAGATGGGTGACAGTGAGGGATCGCTCTAGTCGCGGATCAAAAAACCACTCTTCCGTTCCGATTACCACAACAAATCGATTTGCCCCACTCAGTGAAACACCCACTGAAAATTATGTTGATTGTGTCCTGGTAATTGGCGATTCTATTACACGGAACGTGAAAATAGGGACACCAGCCAACATAGTCACATGTTTGCCGGGAGCCAGAGCGCCTGACATCAAAGCAAATTTAAAAGTGCTGGCTAATGCTAATCATAAATTCTCTAAGATTGTTATTCACGTCGGCACTAATGATGTTCGACTCCGCCAGTCGGAGATCACCAAAATTAATATTAAAGAGGTGTTTGAACTCGCAAGTACAATGTCAGGCACTGTAATTTGCTCTGGCCCCCTTCCTGTTCGAAGGAGTGATGAGATAGTTAGCAGATTGTCATCACTCAATGGCTGGCTGTCTAAGTGGTGTCCGCAAAATAATATAGAATTCATAGACAATTGGAGAAGTTTTTGGGGCAAACCTGACCTGTTGAAAAGAGATGGTATTCATCCCTCCTGGGATGGTGCTGCTCTTCCCTCTAGTAATTTGGCTCATAGAGACAAAACATGACAATCTGGGGCTCAGGTCAGGAAGCAGACAAACTGGCTAAACCGACCGTCTGCTAGCGGCCTCACGTCACCAAGGTCAGATAAATCCCATCACATAGAGCCTCTTTCACCTAGATATCATCATATAGAGATTCTGTTCACCGAATTTGGAAATCCAAAAAACGTCCAAACCGATTTAAGGTTAAAAATGTAATTGATATTCAACAAATAAAAAATAGATATAATACAGATGAGCAAACGATAAAGCTTGGGTTGCTGAATATTTGATCCCTTACTTCAAAAGCGCTCATAGTTAATGATATGATTTCAGATTATAACCTAGATGTGCTGTGTATGACAGAAACCTGGCTAAAACCAGACGATTACATTACTTTAAATGAGTCCACCCCCCATGATTACTGTTATAAACATGAACCTCGCCTGAAAGGCAAAGGGGGACGTGTTGCTGTAATTTATAATACTATTTTCAAAACCACTAAAAAATTTAGTTTTAAATATACTTCTTTTGAAGTGTTGGTGCTTAATGTAAAAATATATAATGTAAACGATAAATCAAGTTTGAGAATTCTGCTGGCAACTGTATACAGGCCACCAGGGCACCATAAAGATTTTATCAAAGAATTTGCTGACTTTCTATCAGAATTAGTATTGACTGCAGATAAAGTCCTAATTGTTGGTGATTTTAATATACATGAAGATAATGGAAAAGATGCAATGGGATTGGCATTTAAAGACATTCTTAACTCTATTGGTGTTAGACAACACGTGTCAGGACCTACTCATTGTCATAATCATACTCTAGATCTAATATTATCACATGGAATCAATGTTGATGCTGTTGAAATTCTGCAGCAGAGCGACGACATCTCAGATCATTATCTAGTCTCATGTAAATTACATTTAGCCAAGGCTGCAAAGCCAACTCCGTGTTACAAGTATGTTAGACCTATCACTTCTGCCACTGATTAGGAAGATTATTTATAAAGCAATCTTTAGTTTCATCGTCTCAGCATCCCAGATAGTTTAGAAGAACTTGATATTGCAACAGAAACTTTTAACTCTCTCCTTTCCAGCACTTTAGACACAGTTGCTCCGTTGCGCTTAAAGAAGATTAAAGAAAATAGTCCAACGCCCGGGCCCTTAAGAGAGCAGCCAGAAAAATGGAGCACAACTGGAAGAAAACAAAACTAGAGGTATTTCGGATTTCATGGAAGGAGAGCTCGATTGCTTACAGAGAGGCTTTAAAAGCTGCTAGATCTGCTTATTTTTCAACCCTATTAAAAGAAAATAAACATAATCCAAGGTATTTATTTGAAAAAGTGGCTACACTAACGAAAAAGAAAGCTTCAAGCCCAGAAGTTTCCAAGAAACACAGCAGTAATGACTTTATGAACTTCTTCACTTATAAGATTGATAATATTAGGGACAAAATTATAACTATGCAACCGTCTACTACAGCATCACATCAGGGAGTGCATTATAGTCTCCCTGAGGTAAAATTTGATTCATTTGTTGCCATAGGAGAGGAAGAATTTTGCAAACTCGTTAATTCATCTAAATCGACAACATGTATGTTAGACCCTATACCGACCAAACTACTGAAAGAGATGCTTCCAGAAGTCATAGATCCTCTTCTTAACATCATTAATTCGTCTTTGTCTCTAGGATACGTACCAAAAACCTTTAAGCTGGCTATGATTAAACCGCTTGTTAAAAAAACGCAACTTGATCCTACAGAATTAGTCAATTACAGGCCGATCTCAAATCTACCTTTTCTGTCGAAGATACTAGAAAAGGCAGTATCCTCACAACTATGTTCCTTTCTTGAAAGAAATGGTATCTGCGAGGATTTCCAGTCAGGATTTAGACCGCACCATAGCACTGAGACAGCTCTCATTAGAGTCACAAATGATTTGCTCTTATCATCCGATCGTGGTTGTATCTCTCTATTAGTGTTACTTGATCTTAGTGCTGCATTTGACACCATTGACCACAACATTCTCTTAAATAGACTAGAAAACTATGTTGGCATTAGTGGAATTGCATTAGCATGGTTTAAATCATATTTATCTGACCGCTATCAGTTTGTAGCAGTAAATGAAGAGATGTCTTATCGATCACAAGTTCAGTATGGCGTACCACAAGGCTCAGTACTAAGACCGCTGCTGTTCACTCTGTACATGCTACCTTTAGGAGATATCATTAGGAAACGTGGAATTAGCTTTCACTGTTATGCTGATGATACTCAGCTCTATATTTCTTCCAAACCTAACGAAGCTCACCAATTCACAAAATTATCAGAATAAATAGTTGATATCAAAAATTGGATGAGTAGTAATTTCCTACTACTAAATTCTGAAAAAACAGAGATTCTAATTATTGGACAAAAAACTTCTACACGTAATAACTTAGAATACCGTCTAATACTTGATGGCTGCTCTGTTAAGTCTTCGTCGTCAGTTAGGAACCTGGGTGTGCTCTTTGATACCAATCTTTCATTTGAAAGTCACGTGTCTAGTGTCTGTAAAACCGCATTTTTCCATCTTAAAAATATATCTAAATTACGTCATATGCTCTCATTGACAAATGCGGAACAATTAGTTCATGCGTTCATGACATCAAGGCTAGATTATTGTGATGCTCTACTGGGTGGTTGCCCTGCACGCTTAATAAACAAACTACAGCTAGTTCAAAACGCAGCCGCTAGAGTTCTTACCAGAACCAGGAAGTACGACCATATTAGCCCGGTTCTGTCAACACTGCATTGGCTCCCTATTAAACATCGTATAAATTTTAAAATATTGCTGATTACTTACAAAGCACTAAATGGTTTAGCTCCCCAGTACTTGAGCGAGCTCTTAACGCATTATAGTCCTTCACGTCTATTGCGATCTCAAAGTTCTGGCCAGTTGATAATACCTACAATATCTAAATCGACTGCTGGCGGTAGATCCTTTTCCTATTTAGCACCAAAACTTTGGAACAATCTTCCTAACATTGTCCGGGAAGCAGACACAGTCTGTCAGTTCAAAGCTAGACTAAAAACACATCTCTTTGACCTAGCATTCACATAACACTCTATAGTCTTCTATAATTCAATATTAGGCTGCTTAGATTAGGTCAGCCGGAACTGGGAACACTTCCCTTAAATAATGATGTACTCGTTACATCATAAGAAGAATGGCATCTACGCTAATTTTAGTGTCTTTGTTTATCCCGATGTTTTCCCGTAGCCTGCCGGATCCAGGCCGTTTCCAGATCTGACGAAGGACTTTCGCCTGGACCTGATGACAATGCAGTCCTGAAGTGCCAACTAGCATCTCCCTATGGAGGATCACTATACCACTCTACAGATAAAGCGTTGTGGAATTTTTCGGTTTGCGTACCTACCCAAAGTGATAAGATAAAATAAAATTCTGCATCAAAATTTATAGACAAGACAAGTAGTTTGTTTAGGCATGGTTTGTAAGGAGTTACAAACCTGCGCACATATATTCAAACATATATCAAAACCTGCGCACATATATTCTATAATAACTATAGAATCAATTCTTAATGCGCATGTGAACGCCATCAGCGTCTATCACAGGTTCACGTTAAAAGTCTGTTTAGAGAGAACGGTGTTGTCTTAGCGGCCCCTAATTTAATAACAAATGATCATTTAGACGGAAGTGAATCAATCAAAACTAACTTTAGCTGGAAAAAACATTTTTCAAGAACCACTATAAAATCAAACCAATCTCTGTTACCTTAAATGATATGTTTATCTCTGTAAAGCTAGCTGGAAAAAACACTTTTCAAGAACCACTATAAAATCAAACCAATCTCTGTTACCTTAAATGATATGTTTATCTCTGTAAAGCTAGCTGGAAAAAACACTTTTTTAAGAACCACTATAAAATCAAACGAATCTCTGCTACCTTAAATTATATGTTTATCTCTGTAAAGCTAGCTGGAAAAAACATTTTTCAAGAACCACTATAAAATCAAACCAATCTCTGTTACCTTAAATTATACGTTTATCTCTGTAAAGCTAGCTGGAAAAAACATTTTTCAAGAACCACTATAAAACCAAACCAATCTCTGTTACCTTAAATTATATGTTTATCTCTGTAAAGCTAGCTGGAAAAAACATTTTTCAAGAACCACTATAAAATCAAACGAATCTCTGCTACCTTAAATTATATGTTTATCTCTGTAAAGCTAGCTGGAAAAAACATTTTTCAAGAACCACTATAAAATCAAACCAATCTCTGTTACCTTAAATTATATGTTTATCTCTGTAAAGCTAGCTGGAAAAAACATTTTTCAAGAACCACTATAAAACCAAACCAATCTCTGTTACCTTAAATTATATGTTTATCTCTGTAAAGCTGCTTTGGAACAATCTACATTGTTAAAAGCGCTATATAAATGAGGATGAATTGAAATGAGGATGACACAGTAACTAGAATTTAAAACTGAAGAAAAAAGGCTCAAACTGTTGGACAGATACACTGTTGGAGCTGTACACAGAATATCTCTTCTCTTTGTGCCCTAAACGTTTCAATGAGGAGCGATACTCTCTGTGACTTCATGTTCCTCCAGTGCATCATTCTGCACCCGGAATGCCAAAAGCGATTTGTGCAACTCTGTACTGGAGCCTTTCATATCATGATAGTTTTGAGTATTATAGTATAGCCTGTAATGTTCTTTCCCTATCGGTCAGTCACTACAACGTAGGTCTGACTGACCAATAGGAATCTCGCTAGAGAGGCCAATCTACTTAGAGTGAACCTAAAACAAGCCAATACACATTGGCGTGCAATCATTTGCATCAGCTGCACAGCCTCGCAGCGGGGGTATATAATGAGTAGCTGTTGCAATTGCACTTCAGCTTTTTGCTATGGAGCCAACACTTCGATGCCATCTTCAAAAGTAAATCTGCAAGCCTCTTAAAAACGGACCTCTTCACTTTGGTGCGGGCGTGACGGCGCAGCTGCGTGAACGGTTTTTTCTCTCTCCTTTTTTTGTTCTCATTTATTTGAGCAAAGCAAAAAAAGCTGTTATAACAGCTGGTAAGGTGCATCTGAGAGCGCTCAAAAGCTGTTTTTACAGCTGGTCAGACCAGCGGTAGAGAGACAGCGCGCAGAGAGGTGCACATATATCTTCATATCATATACAGGTCCTTCTCAAAAAATTAGCATATTGTGATAAAGTTCATTATTTTCCATAATGTAATGATAAAAATTAAACTTTCATATATTTTAGATTCATTGCACACCAACTGAAATATTTCAGGTCTTTTATTGTTTTAATACTGATGATTTTGGCATACAGCTCATGAAAACCCAAAATTCCTATCTCAAAAAATGTGCATATCATGAAAAGGGTCTCTAAACGAGCTATTAACCTAATCATCTGAATCAACTAATTAACTCTAAACACCTGCAAAAGATTCCTGAGGCTTTTAAAAACTCCCAGCATGTTTCATTACTCAAAACCGCAATCATGGGTAAGACTGCCGACCTGACTGCTGACCAGAAGGCCATCATTGACACCCTGTATTTATAAGAGATGCACCGATTGATCGGCTGGTGACTGGAATTGGCCGATTTGCGGCCACGACCGGCGGGTCAGTCTGACATATTTCGATTTTTTTTGCCGGTCAAATGCACACGGGCGCCGCATGATTAACATCGCGCAACAACATCAGCATCACACGTGCACACTGAACGCACATGTAGGAAACCTAGTGAATTACGGCCGTTTCACACCACAAACGTGAGCAGCGCGTTTTTTTTTAAGCCGTGAATGTTAATCAATGAGTGCATTCACACCGAGAGCAGGAGCAGCACGTGAGCATCGAGCAGGAGCGTCGCGTGAGCAGCAGTAAAGCGGGGGTTAATTTATTTACCTGAACTGCAGAAGGTAACCGGCTTTTATTTGAAGCAGGCTTTTATTAGAGGCAGGCCTTTATTTCTAATTCCATCTTTTTCATAAATAATACGATTGGGCCGATAGACGATGCAATCATCTATTGCGATGGCTGACAGACATCACTATGTTGAGACTGCATCGCGATCCCCCCGCCCGCCCTGTTTCGATGGTGACGCGTGATGCTTGGCACACACGTGATTCACCACAGCCAAAATAGCGCTGTATGAGAGCTGTAGCACTTTTTTTTCTAAATATTAACAAACTTGCTTAAACTTCCAAACTCAGATTCTCAAATACATGTTTGAGACAAGAGTTTGTTGTGTAGTTTAAAAACCTTTAACGTAATAAATGATCTTGATCTGTAACGTAAGATGCTTGTTTGGGCCGCAGTTCAGAGATTCCTGTCTGTTGGATTTATTACAGCACGTGAATTCATCAGTTTCTCACGAAATACATTAAAGTAAGTGGCCGGTGAACTGGGAGAAGAACAGAGTAAACTTAATAGTTACACTGTGATGAATAAAACCCCTCGGCAAATATATTTGAATGAATTGTTATTGCCGCTTCCATAGACACTATTGTGTATTTTACAAACTATAAATGTATTGTTCTTCTATAAATTATATGTATTTAAATGTCTGAAACCTAAAATAAACATGATGTGGTTAAAAACACTGAATAGTTGTGATATACGGTATGACAAGCGCTGAAAGCTCAGCGTGAAAGCACAGTTTGAATCTGGCAGTTATGTCGCGTCAGAGCGGGCCGACATCGATGATGAGATGTAGAGGACAATATCTAGTGGAAAATGAGTATGTTACGTTATCTCATTATATGAAAGGCACAGGAGATTACCTACCAACACTAAATTTCCCCCGCCCTTAATTTGACACCGGCCTTTATTTGTCTGTGTTGACCCCGCCCCCGGCCACTATTAGAGGCCCGGCGTTTAATTGACTACCGGTTTTTATTTGAGAAATTATGGTATTTTATTGCCATTACCTGTTTTCATATAGAAGTTTCCTAAATAAGAAAATATATCACTTGTTTTTTTGTTGAATATATGGAAATGAAAATGGTTCTTCCATACCATTACACTGCACTTAGATATGTGTGAATTTCCCACACCAGGAGTAATAATTTATATAGTTATATTTTATTTTATTTGTTCAAAAAATGTTCAATGTAAAATGTTCTATTAAAGAAAAGATAGAAAATAAATATTTGAGTTTGCTGTAAAGTGGTTAGAAAAAATTAAATCGGAATCGGCTAAAATCGGTATCGGCAGGCCAAACTCATGAAAAATCGGAATCGGCCTAGAAAATTGTAATCGGTGCATCTCTAATATTTATATATATCTGTTTTCGCAGTGACTGCGTGCCTCAGCACCTGTGAGATTAGTCCCTAAAAGAGCTTACACAGATAGTTTGCGTCTTTTTCAAGAAGATATTCTATCTGTGTGTTTCTGGATGCGGTCGTTACCTGGGGTCACGGAATGGTCACGATCGCTGCCTCGTGTGTCTGGGCCTCGAACACGCAGAGGCAGCGGTCCCCGCAACGACAAGATGTCGATCGCTACATCGGACGGTGGGTCAGACATCTCTGCGGATGACGTCTCGGAACCGCTGCCTCCTCCGGGTGTGCCAGCGCTGCCCGAGTTGGACCCAGAGATGATGGCCATGCTTTCCCGGGCCGCCAACAGGATCGGGCTCGAGTGGAACACTCGTGTCCCGAGCCCTCGAGGCTGGATGATTGGTATCTCGGGGTGGTGCGCGCTGGTTCTCAGCAATCCACCCCAGTGCCTTTCTTCCCGGAAGTGCACGAGGAGCTCACGGAGACGTGGACGGCACCTTTTACTGCCAGAAACCGTCTCGGTGGCTCCTCCCTCACCACCCTTGATTGCGGGCAGCTAAGGGATACACGCGTATCCCGCCAGTGGAGTGGGCCGCTGGAATGCAGCTGTGCCCTAACTCCACTTGGCGCGGAGAACCGTGTCTTCCTTCCTGGGCCTGTAGGTTCTCGTCGGACCTATTCGACTAGGCTTACAAGGCCTGTGGGGAAGCTGCCTCTGCCATGCAAGCCATGGGGTTGCTGCAGGTCCATCAGGCCAAGGCACTGAAGGACCTGCACGAGGGTGGTCATGATCCACAAGTTCTCAAAGAACCGACCTCGCGCTTTGTGCGACGAAGGTCCACCTTGGTGGTCCAGGAACGCCATTTCTGGCTGTATCTGGCCGACATGAGAGAAACCGACAAGCTCTGGTTCATTAACTCCCCCGTGTCCCAGACCGGCCTCTTCAAACACATTCTGCCGCGGCGGTCAGCTGCTGCCTCTACCCCACCGCCCATGGCTCCTCAGTCTGCTCGTCGCCGGGGGCGTACTCCTGCTTCGGCCCCTGCTCTAGCACCGCAGCAGCAGCCTCGACCTAAACGGCGCCATGGAGCCAGTCGCAGGCAGGCAGGCCGCCCCGCCCGTCCATGCCCCCGCCAAGAAGGGCGGCAAAGCCAGAGGTAAGTGGCCCCAGGACAGGCAACCCGGAGATGGATGGAACTGCTCTCTAGGAGACGGTGACCTCACCGCTCCCTTCCCCGGGAGAGGGCCGGGTGGAAAAAATTCTGTTCCGCCGCTGGCCTCAAAACCAGCAGTACCCAAATTCTCAATAATAGAGCAGTTTCCTTCATCTCTGGGTCTGAAGACGGCCTGGAGAGCAGTGGGAGGAGAGAATCTTCGCCACTCATCCGCCTCTTCTGTCTGGGCCCCAAATTATATTAATTAATTATAATTCATCATTATATTTAATGAATAGTCCAGCAAACTCACTCTCCCAACTAATATATGTGCCCAACTTCCCCTGAAACTAACACCACTGGCAGAACTCAGTGTCCTATTACATAGATAAGGATTTTTACGACCGAAATTCCTGAGAGATGTGACACTTCACTAGCTAGCAACACGTGAAACACCTAGCTTTATGCTACATACCTAGCGAACCCATTAAACCTTAGCTCTGAACTCTTTAGGGTCATGCATTAGTCTCTCACCACAAGTGTGCCAAAATGTCGCAGATCTCTGCTTAACCTGACTTTAACCAGACAGGAGACCGAAAGGACTGATAAGCCATCGCGAGGAACACTGTTCCACCCATGGCTGCTGACATCCTACAGCACCAGAGCCAAACGTAACTGCACCATGAGAAAAGAGGACCAACGACCCATGACCCAAGCCACACCGGGCTGATCAAGATTATCATCTCCTTACCCCACCTCATAGGTATGAAACAGAAGGTAAACAACCTCACATCAGTGTTAATTTTGTCAGCAAATTTTGATTTAGTTTTAGTCTTAGTCTTTTGACTAAAATGCCATTTAGTTTTAGTCATATTTTAGTCATCTGAATTGTTTTAGTTTTAGTCTAGTTTTAGTCGACGAAATACAATAACATTTTAGTCGACTAAATCTACAGTAGATTTAGTCGACTAAAATATAATGGGTTTAGTTCAATTGTAATGCATTAATTTAGAATTTCTCTAAAATTTCCAAACCCATATACTCCCGGAGAAAACATCTATTAACCTATTAATATGAATGATTTTTAAGTTTGAACATGCAATACAGATACAGATTTAACTGCTGTTACTTAAAAAATATCTTAAAATGAAATAAAACCACTTTTCCTAAAGTACAACACAGTCTTCTTTACAATGAATGATATATTCATTCCTTATAACTACTTACACATCATTCTTTATTCTTTCAAGCAGACATATTTATTTGTATGAATTAAATATAATTAATCCTTATTAAAGCTATCAACAAACAGTGAATGCTTTTCTCTTTTTCTTTTGTTGCTTGATCAAAATTAAGGACACGGACCGCATTAGGTTTATTGCCACTGTCACTTTAAGACGTCGGATCATGTCCAATGACATGCGGATACAATTGCACTGATGCACATCCGACACACTCACAGTTTAAGACATAACCAGCATAGTTTACATGAATACTCTCCAAAAAGGACATTTAGACATACTGTTGTGTATTTCTCCATTCAGACACGAAAGAGAGCTCAATTCAGTAGCCCACTCGCGCGCTGTAGGTGTATTGTGCATGACTGCACGCTTCGGGTTAGGTGTGTGCGCAAAGAAAACCGCACCGAATAGAGCTCTTTTTTGCATCGTCACTCTTATTCAGAGATCTATATGTCTGCTCTACTCATTCTCCCAGACGTTCACATTTTTTAACGTTTTATGACCGCGGGGTAGATCACGTTACAGTAGCCTACAAATGTGCGCATCTACCACACACGCAGGACATCAGTTCTGACGGATCGCTTCCCAAATCGTCACTATCTAACATTTTCGTCTAGTTTTTATTCGTTGACGAAAATGTCAATAGATTTTCGTCATAGTCTTTGTCATTCAAAACTAGGTTTTATTTAGTTATCGTCTCGTTTTCGTCTGTGAAAAAATGTCGTTGACGAATAATTTTCGTCGTTATTTTCGTCAACGAAATTAACACTGATGTGCTCAGCCATGTGCTCATGGAGAAAGAGAAAACCTCCAACCAGAACAGAGTCGAACTACCCATGCAAGCTCATCATCTTCCTCATCCAACGGAGAAGGAAACGATTGCAACTTCAACATTTGACACTCACGGAACCGTCAACGATTTCAATTTCCAACAACTTCAAGAATTGTGTCAACTGCAACGCCATGCAAGTATCAATTTAAGAAGGTGCTTTGAAAATGATAATATTGATGGTTCTTTTCATAGTTAAATGGATCTTTTCCATAGTTACATTTCCTACCTCCGGTTTCATTCTCTCACTTTAACCATCTCCCTCTGAATGCATGAATGAATGTGTAATTGTTTGTATGTTAGTTATGTTTTCGTGTTTTTGTTAATAAAACGTGCACAATACGTGTTTGGTGTTTGGTTCTGACTCCCTGCTTGCATACAAAGTTTAATTTACGATCTTGACCCTGTAACAAGCTCTAAGTGCTGTACATGCTAGGAAAGACTTATTTTTCTGTGGAAATGAAAGATACCTTTTTCTTAGAATAAATGATCGTTGGACAAACTCCTTAATTGATTGTAATGTTAATTTAGCTACCTCAAGTTAATCATATTAACTGATCCAGATATTTATAATAAATTATAACCAGTTATTATTGAATATTAATATTTAATAGATAGGGGTGGGAATCTCTAGGCACCTCACGATTCGATTACGATTTAGAGGCCTGCGATTCGATTCAAAAGCGATTATCGATTATCTGAATCTTTTGTGTGTGTGTGTGTGTGTGTGAATATAAATACTTTGCTTTAAAAGTGCAAAGTAATGACCCATAAAGAATTAACGTACAATATATTTTATTAACATTGCAAAGAACCAACAGGAAAATAAATGTGTGCCTGAACTAGCAGCATACTTGTAGTAAATTAATAATATAACAACAACAGGTGTTCTGATGATTCATGCTACCCATCGAGATGTGCTACTTACTGGTGCATGTGCAGACTCATTTTTCTTCTGCTTACCACGCCCATAAATCTATGCATCCTTGCTGTGGATACTTGTAGGAAACTTTGACAGGTCAAAGATGAATATTTGATGATAATTTTTACTTTTCACACCGTTTTAAAAATAAAAACAGTACATTATACTGTACTCTTAACTTCGAATTTTATTATAATTTTATTTCATATAATAATATCATTTTTACTTGTTATATCAAATGTGATAATTGCTAGTTCATTTAAAATATCCAAATATGCTCCCCATACACTTACCCTGATTAAAATGAAATAACGATGTTATAATATTGTGAGATTTACGCCATTATGGAAACAATAGAGAATGAATCAACATTATCTATGATCGATTTGCGGTTGGGTAGCATTTTTCGACAAGGCAGCAGAAATCATCTGAACACCGATACAGCCCAGAGCCATAGAGAGAAACGGCTCTGGTACAGCCGAGTGTTTTTCCTCCTCTGGGTGGAAACATGTCATATGGCTTCTCATATTTGTCGTGTTGCCGAAATATTTTAGTTTTATTCTACAAAGCTTACAACTAGTGTGGCTCTTGTCCAGCTCCTTTCCCCCTTCAATTTCATAGAAGCCAAAATATTTCCACACGTCAGCTTTTAACGAGGAGGGTGTTTGGATTTCGCGCTCAGCCATCGCGTCTCTGTTATGTGCGCACGCCACAGACAGACGGTCCGGGAACTGCACTTCCGCGCTTCAGAGTTCCGTCTTTTGCGTTCCGTCAATATTACGTCATTATAAATAGGCTACATATCTAAAAAAAAAATTTTTTTTTTTTTGAAAATCGATTTTTGACATTTGTGAATCGATTCAGAATCGTCCACGTCCGCATCGCGATGCATCTAAGAATCGATGTTTTCCCCCACCCCTATTAATAGAGCTGATTTGCTACATGGGTTACGACCGATCTTGGACCTGCGAATTTTGAATCGGAGCCTCCACAAGCTACCATTCAAAATGCTCACGCAGAGATGCATTTGAGTGCATTCCTCCCCAAGATTGGTTTGCAGCGATTGACCTGAAGGACGCGTACTTTCATGTCTCGATTCTTCCTCGACACAGGCCGTTTCTGCGCTTTGCGTTCGAGGGTCGAGCATATCAGTACAAAGTCCTACCCTTCGGGCTGTCCCTGTCCCCTCCATGTCTTCACGAAAGTCACAAAGGGGGTCCTTGTACCCACGAGAGAACAGGGTGTTCGCATCCTCAACTATCTCGACGACTGGCTCATACTAGCACACTCTTGAGATCAGCTATGCGAACACAGGGACTTCGTGCTCAGGCACCTCAGCCAGTTGGGTCTTCAGGTCAACTGAGAAAAGAGCAAACTCTCCCCTGTGCAGAGGATCTCTTTTCTCAGTATGGAGTTGGATTCGCTCACGTTCAAAGGCAGGACGGCGGTCAGACTGAAATTCTTTCAGAGGCTCCTGGGGCATATGGCAGCGGCAGCAGTGGTAAACCCGCTCGGCCTGCTTCATAGGCTCCTGGGGGATATGGCAGCAGCAGCGGTAACTCCGCTCGGCCTGCTTCATATGAGACCACTTCAGGATTCAGCACTGGCTTCACGGCCGAGTCCCGAGATGGGCGTGGCATCACAGCACTCACCGGGTGGCAATCACACCGGCGTGCCACCAGACCTTCAGCCCGTGGTCAGATCCCTCATTCTTGCGGGCAGGAGTCCCCTTTGAACAGGTATCCAGACATGCTGTGGTATTCACAGATGCCTCTGCCACCGGCTGGGGTGCCACGTACAACGGGCATGCAGTGTCAGGGGTGTGGACGGACCTCCAACTGCATTGGCACATCAATTGTCTCGAGTTGCTAGCAGTACATCTCGCTCTGAGCCGCTTGAAAAGGCCGCTACAGGGCAGAGACACGCTGGTCCGTACGGACAACACTGCGACCGTGGCGTACTTCAACCGGCAAGGTGGTCTACGCTGCCGTCGCATGTCGCAACTTGCCCGCCATCTCCTCCTCTGGAGTCAGAAGCATCTGAGGTCGCTTCGAGCTATGTATGTCCCCGGCGTGCTCAACCGTGTATGTTCGGTTCTTTGGGTCAATAGAAAAAATATATTGGTAAAATGCATAGTTATAGCTTAAAATATTGAGAACAGAAGGATTTATTTAAGCGAATTATATTTATTTCATAATGATTATTTGTTGCGTGATGGTCATTTGGGTATGAGCATGGGCAGTTGCGCCGTAAGCTTCAGAAAAAAGTAGAGTAGCATCTTTGATTCACATCAGGAGCACAGCCCGTTGGTATGTAGCGAATTTAGAACTTTTTGAAATGTTTACCATGAGGTACGGTCTGCTGTATATATTTAGCCATTAACGATATTTTGAGATAAATTGTGATAAAATAATTTACGCGTCTGTAAAGCACTAACCGGAAGTGACGATCGGCGAGGGATTCTGGTCAAGTTCAAACTCAGATTACAATGGATACGAAAGAAGAAACCGAGTTCTCCGATGTGGACGAACATGCTTATGATGGCCCGGAGGCCTATAATTATGAGCCTCCTAGGCGAGATAGTAGTCAGGGGGAGATCAGGGGGAGGAACAATAGGCAGAGGAGAGAAGTAGAGTTGTGGTGTCAAGAAAACCAGTGGCGAATAGGGCAAGTGACTTGGTGAGTTCATGTAAGTTAGCACCGTGGCTAACGCTGGTTCATCTACTGTATGGCTAGTACCTTGGTGTTTTGCAATAAATCTGCTTTAGCAAACATACGTTCGACCTTGTTCTTGATTAAACATCCATTTAGATTGTCTTAATTTAAGCCAGCAACGTTTTGTCTTCTCATATTCTACGCTGACAGTGATTATGCAGTCTATCCAAGCTGGTTAGCACTATCTACATTGACTAAATACCATGCCATAACAACAAATTAATAATGACAATACCTAAGCTACAATAGCAACAGTCTAATGGCGCTTTTCCACTGCATGGTACGGCTCAGTACGGTTCTGCTCGCTTCGCTTTTCCACTGCGTGGTACGACTCAGCTTTAGCTCGGTTTGCTTTTCAACTGCAGTTAGTGATACCATTTAAAGCGAGCCGTACCGTACCATGCAGTGGAAAAGCGCGATAACAGTCGATAATTCTCCGGAGTGAAATGTGCGCCACAAACGACCGAGTGTGTGGTAACAGACGCGGCAGTGAAGTCTACTCTCTTCACCTGCACAAAACGCACCCAAGACCGAAAAGCCTTGTTTTTCCTAGAAGGAAAATGATGGACACGATGTCCTGACAGGCTGGAATTCGTGCAACTAGCACAAACACAATAATTTACCATTACGGCTTCTCTAAAACTCTATCTAAAACTTTCTGTCTCTCAATACTGCTTTAACTTCACCAACACCCAACAATGAGAAAGCTGATCGCGAGCTATTTTATTTACCTCGGCCTACGTCATATGACGCGTTGCTATAGCGGGAAAGGCGTATTCCAGAGCCTACGTAGTACATTTTCATCAAAATCTCAATATCAAATGAGATTTCATTAGTAATTTCTACATATGTGTTTTTAAAATACCTCTGCAGACAATTTAATGTATTAATTCAGAAATAAATTCAACCTGCATGTTGCTCTTTAAAGTTTCGTGCCTGTGTAATTGTCAACATTTGCTGCGCTTAGTCCGTGCTGAGAGACTTAATTTGTAGTTAAGCTAGCGCGTGTACTGTTCAACTCCCTCGGTTTAAAATATGTTCGAACACTGGATAATTAACAAATTACCAAATAAACTAATGTAGCAGACGGTTGTGGTAGGCTACGGAGTTGCACTCATTTGGTAAAACATTGAATTGAAGTATTTTAATGATTAATGCACTTTGCCTGCTTACTCGTGTGATAGCTATACTCTGCGCAGGAGCGATGCTTTGCATGATGGGAAATGTAGTTTCTGCGGTGTTCTGACGCAGCTGTGTAAGACTGTATAGGGGATTATATGATAGTGTATTCTTATTTACAACAGAAAGAGATCTAGTTATTTTATTGTAACTATTTCATGTTTGTTTATTTTGCATTATATATTCAATGGATATATTTGTAACACTGGTTTATTTCTTTTTTCAGGTTTATGACATGTGGTCAATTGTATAAATAAACAAAAATACAAGACTAATGACAAACCCGAGTTGTGCCATGTGTGCTGCCTGTCACTAGCCCATTCGGATGGCTGAAAATCCAAAAAGGTCCGAACAGTCATAAACCATAGAGGCCTGCCATTCAAACATTGTGGCCCTGTTCTGAAGCCAAGACAAAGCCTGAAGATCAGAGAATAAATCAGTGAGTAGACCGTCTAAAAACTAGACCTTATCTAGTTAAGTTAAAAAAGCCCATCTATACTGCCTATTCACTTGCTAGTCTGCAAACCTAAGAAAAAAGCAAATTAACAAGATAGCAGAAAAGGAGAAAATAGAGAGGTTACGGCAGAAGCGTTTAGCAGCCCAGACTGCGTTCACTAAGAGAGCCAACCATCTTATCTCTAGGGCCAATGCGCTAAAAGAAAGGGATCTAAAGGCTGAGTAGAGAGAGCGTTCAAAGGAGATCATACCAGAGTGGAAGATGCAGGATTTGAGTATGCTATGGTCTTACGAGAATTAGAAGACGAGGAGGTCACAAAAAAGGCAGATCAGGTTGACGAGAAAACATTGGAATGCGATCGCAAGTTTGATGCAGTTAAACACCTCATCCAAAACAGCTTCTGGACCAGATTTGCTGAGGAGCAAATCATAAAAGAGGCCCATAAGAGTCTAACTCAGCCCTGGATCAGGCCGAAGCAACCGACCATCTGCAACGGTCTAGGAAGCAGTGTGAACTGATAAATAGAAACTTAGAACGAGAGGTCTGTGAAGTCAGCAATGTAGTAACTGCGTGGACGGAAATGATCCCTCATGCCGTACTAACGGAATCTAGAGACCGTAGCAGGATGGCGAGAAATCGACAAGCGAGACTGTGGGATAAGTGGGCATGGCGACGCAGCAGTTGGTCTGATGACGAAGAGGAGCAGAAAGAACTGGTGAAACAAAGTTCCTGAGAAGAAAGACGAAGACGAGGAAAGCCAGACCAGTGAGCAGGCCGCATCTATAAGTTCTTCTCCAAACCAGAAACTCTCCTGTCTAGTAGACAGTTACATCCCTATAAGTGAAATTCGGTATAACCCGCCCATCACTCCCACCTATCTCAGTCATGGTGGACTTCCAAATGCTACAAGCATGCAATTGCAAGTCCAAGGTGCTCCCAACATGTACCCAGGGCCTTTCCAGTTCAAGCCCCAAATCATGCTGGAACGTGCATGCCTGCCTACATTCTTTGGTAACATGAGAGATTAATACCGTTGGAAGGCTGAATAGGAGGACCTTCAGCAGCTGGGGAACCCTCAAGGTTTGGAAAATATAAGAAAGTTCCATCTTATGGGAAGTTTAGACGAAAAAGTCAAAAGAGACCTCGTCTTGTCCAGCTGTGGATCTGCCACTGACGTGTTCAGGCTCCTGGACAACAAATATGGAAATAAGCCGAAAATAGTGTTACTTATCTCGAAAGAAGTACATGACATACTGCCTGTAAGGGGAAACAGCCCTAGAAAGACGATCGAACTAATTCAAGCTGTGGAAAGAGCTCTTCGTGACCTCCAAGTCCTGGGGGAGGAAGACGCTGGGAAAAATCGGTTAGGAGCAAAGTCAATTGAGAGTAAGTTACCAGACTCCCTGAAAGAAAAGTGGCTAACTCATAAGAACGACCCTGCAAGCGACTTTTTAACCCAGAAATCACTTCGATTGTCTTCTGGAGTACCTGAAAAAACAGGAGGACATTCTTGAAGAGTTAGATCAACTGCAGCCTAGCTCAAAAGACTGTACTGAGAGGTCACAGGAAAAGAGTAGAGAAAAGAAGGCATTTACCAAGGCTACGTCTATTCAAAAGGGCTCTATGTCTAGGAATAGATTTGAGATGATTTTGTCTTTCCTTCACTTCACCAATAATGAGGAGTGTGTTGACAGGGGTCAGCCAGGGTATGACAGGCTATTCAAAATCCGCCCAATCATCAATTTGGTCATCCCCCAGTTTTCAGAAATGTATGGTCCATCTAAGCAGCTGTCATTGGATGAAATGACAATTGCGTTCAAAGGGAAATCAACATTAAAAATGTACAACCCAAACAAACAAGACAAATATGGCTACAAAGTATTTGTTCTGAGTGAAGCCAAGTCAGGCTATGTGCTGAGGTGGTCCATGTACACTGGACAAAGTAGGCCTAATGCAAGCGATTTCGGTGCTACACACCTTATTGTCCGTGAGCTTATGGCCCCGTATACAGGGAAAGGGCATGAGGTGTACATGGACAGCTATTACACCTGCCCGCCATAGCAGATGAGCTGGCAAGCAATGATTCGGGTTTGTGTGGGACTGTCAGCAGTAAGAGGAAGGGGATGCCAAAGGGCCTCACTAGTGAACAGTTACCGTTGAGCAAGGGAGATGACCCAGTCTTCATGAGGAAGGGGAAAATGCTAGCTTGTGCGTGGCATGATACAAAGCGCCTCACAATGCTCTCTACACTGCATTCCAACACATGTGTCAGAAAGCGCATCAGGACCAAACACACTGATAGTGGCTATAGGGAGATAAATAGGCCTGTTTGTGTTGATGACTACAATTCGTTCATGGGGGGTGTTGACACAGCAGACCAGAGAATGAAGACCTACCTCTTTCCCCATAGGTCAAGGAAATGGTACCACAGAATTTTCAATGCCATTCTCAGTGTAAGCATGGTGAATGCCCACATCATTTACTGCCGCTGCACTGCTGCTCCTCACAAGCCCCTGAAAGTCTTCGTGCAGGATGTCATCACTGCTTTACTGGAAGGCTTCTCTAAGAAAGAGAGCAACAAAGGCCAAAAGTCGTCCTCACTGGGAGACTTGCCACAGAGACTCACTGAGCGCCACTTTATCTGCCAGGCTGATGGTTACCCAGATTGTGTAGTTTGTTCTGATCGGACCCGCCCTAAAGGCCGCCGTCAGACAAAATACATGTGCAGGCAGTGTGGGGTGGGTCTTTGTGTTGTGCCTTGCAATGAGAGGTACCACACCATGAAACACTACAAGAAATGTCACCTGGATGGATAGAGAGTCATTATCTCTACAGCAAAAGGCCTGCTACATAAATTCTTTTTTTTTGTCTGCCATTTATTAGTAATGATTTACACTGTTGATTTACTATCTATTTCCCTGACCATTTAGTAGTGTACAATATGTTTTCTATTTTGTGTGTTCATGTCCTTGTGATGTGTGCATCTTTGTCAGCTAAAAAAAACAAAACAAAAAAACATCAACAAAAACCACAAAAAGGAAAAAAAAATACTAACATTGTCTGTCGTCTTGTCTCAACTGTCTCTCGTCTTGTCTCGTCATCTCACTCATGATCTGTGCCTTGCCGTGGCGAGTGAGCTTTTGAACTAAACAGGTCTTGTTTACTTGTGTTTGTGTGTCATATGAATAATATATATGTGCCCCATACATGGAATACTGTATAAAATAAATGGAAAATCTCTACAGCAAAAGGCCAACCATGCATTGGGTTTGTTTCTACCATTTATTAGTAATGATTTACACTGTTTATTTACTACTTTCTATTTACATGAGCATTCAGTATTGTGCAATATAGCATACAGAAGGTGATGGACATTTTGGGGGGAAAGAAGTGCTGCATTTTATCATTTAAATATGCGACTTTTCATGAAAATTCTATAATCCAAGTTGGCCGCCACCATATGACATCATAATATGCAAATTAGATGGGAAAGTGTAATCCCTACATAAACTTTGGGTCATCCTTAATATTTCTCTAATTTTCAGAAAGTCTCTAACTTTTATCATTTTTAAGATATAGCCTTTTGAAATTAAGATGTCAAAATCAAAAGTTTTAGGAAAAAAACTCTGGTGCCTAAAGGGTTAAGGCCTCATTTTGCTTCTGCACCAACTCCACAGCGCAGCTACGCAGTCACTCCTACGGCGTCGTGGCCGTTTTATGCTTCTGCGTCAGGTTGCGTTGCATCGCGGTGCATCTGACCAATCACAGCCCTTGCGGTCTGAGTCGCCTCGACGCGTAGTTACAATTTTTTGGAGGTGCACGTCGAGCTACGGCGGAGGGGTGGGAGAGGGGTTTGCGGCGATGCAGAGGGGTCTGCGGGGGTACGCCGTCGATTCGACGCAGAAGCATAAAACAGGCTTGACCCCCAGAGGTACTTAGCACCATCACTTCAGCACGGGCGCCTTCCACGAGACGCGTTTACGCCCTGAAGTGGAACCTGTTCATCGAATGTGAAGAAGTGCTGTGAATGTTCATCGAATGTGAAAAGAACTCTTTGAAGAAGTGGCTTCCGTAGAGTTCTCCTTCCTAAACAGAATGGGCACGCTTTCCCAGTGTTATCCAATATCTCACTGTATGGGTTATCACGGAACAACAGTGACGGATACACTCTGTGTTAGCCTCCTCCTATCGTCCTTCAAGGCAAGAAGGTGTAGAGGCTTGCACAGGACACGGGACGGGGTTCAGCGGCTGTGGCGCTTTGGTAGGGATTCATATTGGTCAGTCAGAACTATGTTGTAGTGACTGACCGATAGGGAGCGTCTCGGTTACATATGGTTCTACAAATTGTTTCTACAAATTGTTTTCATGAATGAATTCTATAAAGAATAAAAATTATGTTTTTTAACAATTTATCAGATTTAGCACTACACTTAAATCCACCTGTTTTTTTCACCACTGTTTTTTCCCACTAAATGTTTAGATTTTATAAAATTACTGTGCAGTTTTCAATAGATACTTTTGCTGCTGAATGATCCACCCACTAAGTTTATAAATCATTTTTGCTATAGATTACAATTAGATATTTTTAATCATCTGTTGTCTATCTATAATGAACTAGTGTGTATTTAGTGGGCTATGTTTAACACATAAGACTGATTATCAGTTTCACACAGAGGTATAGATATTTTACAATGATCAAGAAAACAAAATGCCTTAGTATCAGATCGTTATCATTTAAAGAAATTACCTCTAGTGCGTAGTAGGCTGGCTTGTCACGCCCTAGTTTATATGCGACTGTAGTCAGAAGTCCATGGTCCGACATTAAAGGCTTCAGAAAAAAAAGAAAGAAAAAACATAGGCAGATTAAATAAATAAACACAAACAATGTGTTTTAAAAGCTATACGTAAATTGAATACCTTTGTTCCTACATTCTTAAGAAGGAAACAACCAGTCCCATAACTGTAAATAAAAACATAACATTTACATAATGTGAGAAAATATATACAATCACAAATAACATAATTCAGTCAATAACAACATTTTTGCATGGTGACACATTAGGCTGTGTGAATAGCAACAGAGTCTGCTCAGTGAACCTGCTGCATATGAAACATAAAAGACAGATTAACAAAACTAAGTCATACGTATTTTTGGCTTGTCCGTCTTTGAAGCACATCTGTCCAACCAGCGCAGCAGACTGGTCACCAAGACACTGTACATAGATGTAAAGTTACTTTAAAGGACTACAGAAAGGATTGTGAATTTCAGTGTTATCCTTGAGGACCTGAAGACATCATATTTGATATGCATTAGGATCAACTTGAAAAAAAAACCCAATGTGTACAATCAAATGTTTTAAGAGACATTGGCTAAATAAGAGGAAGACAGAAAGAAACAGTTATTGTTCTAATAATAATAATAATAATAATAATAATAATAATCTTACCCCTGATATGGGGACACCAGTTAAAGGGCCAGATTTCTGTAAGAACAAAATAGAATATTAAGAAGTAAAACAACAGGGGAAGAATTTAATACAGTCATATACTAATAATTAATTCATATTTAATAATTAACATGCATTACACCACTCCCTGCTTAATGCCAAAACTCAAACACTTGAGCTAGGTTAAAAATGATAGTCTACTTTTAGAGGATCTTTGGCATGTCAAGATCATCTACTGCTGTGTTATAAATTTTTTTGTCTAGAGATACCCCACAAATTGGTAAAACCACACAGAGGAAACAGTGACTCTACAAGTATGTGTTGAAAACTGAGTAATTGAGCAGCTTCATTTTCATTACTGCAACTCAAGATGGTGTGTCCTAAGCCATAGAAAAAGAATGAAGAGGGGAAAAAAGGCAACATTGAAGAGGACCACAACCAGAACACTAAATCAAAAAGTTTCTAAATTGGATAAAAACTTCATGAGCTGTTGGAATGGATAGGCAGTGCACCTGGCATCAAGCCAAAACACAGTGGAAAAACAATGACAAAATCAACATCCGGTACATTCCCAATAAGACTCCTACAAAGTATAAATTGCATTTATAACCAATAGGAAAAACATTTTTGCGACATATTGGAAAATGCACGAACTTCTGTGATGACAGGACACAGTAAAGTTGTCTCAGATATGACAGTGTGTAGACAGCTAGAGAAATACTCACCAGATTAGAGACGATTTTCTATCAGTCAGTCCAAAGAGATCACAGGACACAAAATATAACCATGATAAAGAGGGACATACTAAACTATCCAAAGGGTGAAATGACTGCTCCACAGCAAAGTTCAATTTGGGATGGAAACCATTTTTCGGGCTTGTGGATTTTGTGTATGTACAGTTAAAGTACAAAGGGAAAACAGTTACTGTTTGACAAGCACTGCTCTGGAGCAAAGATCATTTCTCTCTTGCACAGCATGCAAATAAATGTTTTTATTTCACCCTGAGTAGGACACATTTTAAAGCAGTGTGACAATTTATCACGCATTATGTAACATAAGTATAGAAATAAAATTCTCTCTTTGGTGTCAAAAAACTTACCATCAAACCATAAATCTCTGAAGAACTTCTCACTTTTGGCAGAATTTCCATTGGTATATCAAAATATCTATTTAAGAAATATATGTTATAAATACATCTTAATGGTGGAATCGGTGAAGGCTGTAATACACTACACTGGTTTGCCCAGACTTCTGCATGGTTTGCAGTCTGGACGCATCAATGCTAGTTGCCAAAAGACAGAGCTAACCTGCAGATTTGTTTTTTTTGTTTGTTTTTTACAGATTTTGCAGAAAACTTAGTAATACTCAGTTTTACTGTATGATAGCCATTTTTTCCTCTGTAACCATTTACAAGTGGAGAAGCATTCAGATTTTAAAGTTGTGTAGTGTATTCCAGCCATAAAGGGATACTTCACACAAAAATTTTAATTCTCTCATCATTTACTTACTCTCATGTCTTCCCTGAACTTTTTTAACTATAAACTAGGGACGCACCAATACCACTTTTCCCAAAACGTGTACAATACAATACTTTTATCTTTAATACTTGCCGAATCAGAGTACCGATACCTGTATTTTCATTGCATTTTTAATTTTCACAAATATTGGGCAGGGAAAGCAAAAGAATATGAAACAAATTAGTTGGCTTAGCAAATAGACATTTCCTTCAGTTATTTTCATGCCTAATTATGCCTGTTAAAATGTATTATTGCTCGATCAGATTTTATCTTTAATTTAATAGCCCAGTGAATATTTAGAGCAGCTCCAGCAGGGCTCAACCAGTCAAGAAAAGTGAGTGGTTTTCTCTGTCTTTTGTTGTTAGATTAACATTAAAGACAAAGACAGCAGAAGGTTTATTATGCTGAAGTCACTTTACGAGCTGCACATATCCAACGTTGTTACACGCGTTTTTTTTTTCAACTCTTTACGTTCACTTAAGACATAACCAACTATGTTACACAAGGATACTGGCCTATAGAATAATAATAATAATTTTTATGATAGAGCAATACATAATATATGGGCATTTTGACAATTTTTTGTGAATTTATTAAAGAACAAGATGACATGAAATAGAACTCTATTTAATAGGTTATTCTGGATGCGCGCATAGGATCTTTGTGCACTGAAAACGTCATGAGATTACTGTACCGCCTTCCTGTAATAATGTAGGGAATCACTTGTTATACATAAATCACGTAACAGTTCATGTTTTTATTTCGTTTTAATTCAAATGGTGCATGTGTGCTGAGTGAACGATAAACAATTAAGAGCATGCAACAGAAGTGCACTCTCTCTCTCTTTATGTCAGTTGATGTTAATATGCTTCTCATTTTATTAGGGGCCAAGCACCGAAGGTGCTAGGGCACCTATTGTATCCGTTTTCTTATTATTATTAAGTATATAATAAGTTTTCTTATTATTATTTTTCCAGAATGGGAGTCAATGGCAGCCCTATCAACGGAACCGGAAAATTATGAAATTTGGCACACTTGTAGTGATGGTAATGAATAGTAATTGGACCAATTTTGGAGTCTCTAGGGCCAACTCTATAGTGCCACCACCAGTTCAAAAAATCAACATTGAAATGCTTATAACTTTTGAACCCTTTGATCTACTTAGTACACCTGATACCACTTATTATGGTGATCACAATCAATATCTTACATTAAGACTCCAGTCTTAGTGTTTTTTGCTGCTACTCCTTTAAAATTTGCCCAATTTTGTCCAACATTGGATCAGATGATCTTTGGACTGAGCCGCACAGAAATCAGTGAACAGATTTTTGATAGGTGCCACCGTACCAGAGATATTCCTCTCTGAAGTTGACCTGGCCTGCGTTTGTTGCCTTATGCTAGTTAGCTTAGCATACTAATTGGTTAGCATGCTAACCAGATACCATTCTTTCTAATGTGGCTCTTCAGCTATCAGGCTAATCATAAGCTACATTAACATTAAGCTAGCTTAGCATGCTAATCTGGTTAACCCTCTGGGGTCTGCTATCGCGCCTGCGCGATAGTCTCGCGTTTTTTCTAATACGAATGAATAAGATGTTTAGACCTGTGTTTTTAATGTTTAGACCTGTGTTTGTGGATATCTGCTCCAACGTAGATGTATAATGTAACAATAATGTATCATAGTTTGGAGCGGCTCGATCGCTGCACGCGCTGAGTTTGAGTCGGAGTCACGCTGTGTGTTTGAAAAGCAAAACACGCCACGCATTAGGCTTCACGCCAAACTCATCTCATTTCATAACGAATAGAAATATTTGAAGTAACATATGTTTGTCTAGTGTAGTGTTACTAAAGTATTCATTTTTAACGATTAATAGGCTGCCTGCTATCTAGGCTATTGTTATTATTTTATGCAGCCCTACACATGCCTATATACAAGGCACAACAAACTAGGTGTATATATATATACAAAATACATATACATATATACACTGCCGTTCAAAAGTTTGGGGGCGGTAAGATTTTTAATGTTTTTAAAAGAAGTCACTTATGCTCACCAAGGTTGTATTTATTTGATTAGAAATACAAAATAAACCCAGTAATATTGTGAAATATTATTTCAATGTAAACATTATTCAATGTAAATATTATTTCATTTTCTATGAGAATATATAGTAAAAAGCGTAATTTATTCCTGTGATCAAAGCTGAATTTTCATCATCATTACTCCAGTCTTCAGTGTCACATGATCCTTCAGAAATCAGTATAATATGATGATGTGATGCTCAAGAAACGTTTATGATTATTATCAATGTTGAAAACAGTTGTGTACCTTCTTTTTATTCTTTTATGAACAAAGTTAAAAACGACAGCATTTATTTGAAATAGAATCTTTTGTAACATTATAAATGTCTTTACTGTCACTTTTTATCAATTTAATTCCTCCTTGATGAATGAAAGTATTGATCCATTTTATTTATTTCCCCCAAAAGATAAAATAAAAATTCTTACTGACCCCAAAGTTTTGAACGGTAGTGTTTAATGTTACAAAAGATTATTTCAATCTCCAAAGGCAAAGCCCCAACTATTACTATTGTGGTTTACTATAGTTTACTATAGAGGCTACTCCTCCCGCAGATTTTGTCACAGACCCACAAATGAGGTGTCAAATCGTGTGGATTATTGAGGAATGGTGTGCTATGACTTTTATAAGCAATCAGGGGTACAATGTTCGCCCCTGGGGCGAAAAAGCGGCCGAAAAATCCCATAGACTTAACATTGCGACAAACTTTGTCGAGTCGTAGCTTCAAGCGAGGATTTCGCAGAAACGTGTCATTTGCCACATTTGAAGAGGCTGACAGGCTCTGTAAGAACATACCTTACAATGGGGTAAAAGTTGCACCCCTGAGGGGGCAAGAGCTGCCCAAAGTTTCCCCATTGAAAATGTTTCTAGTTATTGGTCCTTGCCAAAGGCAAAGCATCACTATTGTTATTGTGCATACTTATTATTAGTGGGTTATTCTTTTTATTCTGGACAAAGTTTGGCGCGCTACTCCTCCCGCAAAGTTTGTCACAGACCCCTGAGTGAGGCGTCAAATCGACCGGCTCATTGAGGAGAGGTGTGCTATGAGTTTTCTAAGCGATCGGGTGCACGATGTTCGCACAGTGGACGGAAAAGCGGCCAAAAAAATCCCATTGACTTTGCGGAATTTTCAGAAATTCAAATCCCAACCGACTTTTCACACACACAGACACCCTGCATCTTAGGCTAGTGACAATGTCCCCAAAATTTTGAGATACCCCTACCGGAGGTAGAACTAAACCCAACAATGTTTTTCCTCATCTCTAAGCTCTCCCATATATGAAATGGATTCTTGGCTCAAAATATTTTACTGCTAAGATTGTTAAATTAACAGATATTGTTATACACCCCAAAACCAAAAAAGGACTAAAATATAGCCTGTCTGTATGGGAGTTAAGGCATATAAACTAGTACAAATCAATCACACAAGCTCTGAGAGCTTTGAAACTTGACATGTTAGTAGTCAGGCAGTTGTTTTAACTACTAGAAAAGACTGGATGTGAATATCTGGATGTATGGAATAAATAGAGACATATAAACACATACCTAAAATAAGCGGACTTGCACAAATTGAATATCCATGCAGAATGTTTTAATTTACTTTATGGTTGCTTTGCCAGGGATTATCATAGAAACACATATGATGACTTGTTGGAAAGGTGGGGTTGTACTGAATCCAGACATACCAAATATGTAAATATAGCATGACAAATCAGGGTGTTCTGTCACTCAATGTATGAGGTGTACAAAATGAAAGAAAACAAAACACTGACAAAATAGTCTCAAATCCAAATCCACATTATCAGTGTTGAGAAGAATGTTGACAAATTCATTGTTACTGCAAAGTAAGTTACATTAGGTACGTGCTGATATATATTTATGATACATTTAATGATGCATTTCATAAGGCACAGTATACTTTACAATTCATATGAGACACAGATCCAGATTGAATCAGGTTAACATTGGAATGTAACACCTTTATTAAAATATGTATATCCATTTGAATTTTGTTTTGGTCAAGTCATTACTGAATAATAAAAAATAATATTGTTAGCTTTTGTCAGTCCTGACCAGCAGTGGACAGTAGAGCCTACACTGCTTACTTCACCACATTGGTGTGATCTTTGATTAGATAAGAACAAAATAGTAGATATGATTCATTTGATAAGCGTATTGTGGTCTAGTGAGGTGACTACTGTTAGGCTAATGGTTGGATCCAGCTGTAGCTACAGACCTGCCAACCTTTAGCCAACCTGTACGCATTTTGCGTAGCGGGCACGCATTTTGACCTCAAAGTACGCTGGTACGATTTGTTACTCTAAACTACGCAAAAACCTGGCACTAATGATGTTCGACTCCGCCAGTCTGAGATCACCAAAATTAATATTTAAGAGGTGTGTGAACTCGCAAGTACAATGTCAGGCACTGTAATTTTCTCTGGCCACCTTCCTGTTAGCAGGAGTGATGAGATAGTTAGTAGATTGTGTTCACTCAATGGCAGGTTGTCTGAGTGGTGTCCGCATAATAATGTAGAATTCATAGACAATTGGAAAAGTTTTTGGGGCAAGCCTGACCTGTTGAAAAGAGATGGTATTCATCCCTCCTGGGCTGGTGCTGCTCTTCTCTCTAGTAATTTGGCTCATAGTCTTAGAGATAAAACATGACAATCTGGGGCTCAGGTCAGGAAGCAGACAGACTGGCTAAACCGACCATCTGCTAGCGGCCTTGCGTCACCGAGGTCAGATAAATCCTATCACATAGAGGCTCTTTCACCTAGATATTATCATATAGAGACTGTGTCTGTTCCACAAATTTGGAAATCCAAAAAACATCCAAACCCATCTAAGGTTAAAAATGTAAGTGATGTTCAACAAATAAAAAACAGATATAATACAGATGAGCAAATAATAAAGCTTGGGTTACTGAATATTTGACCCCTTACTTCAAAATCGCTCACAGTTAATGATATGATTTCAGATTATAATCTAGATGTGCTGTGTTTGCCAGAAACCTGGCTAAAACCAGACGATTACATTACTTTAAATGAGTCAACCCCACAAGATTACTGTTATAAACATGAACCTCGTCTGAAACGCAAAGGGGGAGGTGTTACTGTAATTTATAGTCATATTTTCAAAACCACTTAGAAATCTAGTTTTAAATATACTTCTTTTGATGTGTTATTAATGTAGTAATGTAGTGCTTAATGTAAAAATACACTCACCTAAAGGATTATTAGGAACACCATACTAACACTGTGTTTGACCCCCTTTCGCCTTCAGAACTGCCTTAATTCTACGTGGCATTGATTCAACAAGGTGCTGAAAGCATTCTTTAGAAATGTTGGCCCATATTGATAGGATAGCATCTTGCAGTTGATGGAGATTTGTAGGATGCACATCCAGGGCACGAAGCTCCCGTTCCTCCACATCCCAAAGATGCTCTATTGGGTTGAGATCTGGTGACTGTGGGGGCCATTTTAGTACAGTGAACTCATTGTCATGTTCAAGAAACCAATTTGAAATGATTCGAGCTTTGTGAAATGGTGCATTATCCTACTGGAAGTAGCCATCAGAGGATGGGTACATGGTGGCCATAAAGGGATGGACATGGTCAGAAACAATGCTCAGGTAGGCCGTGGCATTTAAACGATGCCCAATTGGCACTAAGGGGCCTAAAGTGCCAAGAAAACATCCCCCACACCATTACACCACCACCACAACAAGGCATGATGGATCCATGTTCTCATTCTGTTTACGACAAATTCTGACTCTGCCATCTGAATGTCTCAACAGAAATCGAGACTCATCAGACCAGGCAACATTTTTTGGTGAGCTCTTGCAAATTGTAGCCTCTTTTTCCTATTTGTAGTGGAGATGAGTGGTACCCGGTGGGGTCTTCTGCTGTTGTAGCCCATCCGCCTCAAGGTTTTGGATGTTGTGGCTTCACAAATGCTTTGCTGCATATCTCGGTTGTAACGAGTGGTTATTTCAGTCAAAGTTGCTCTTCTATCAGCTTGAATCAGTCGGCCCATTCTCCTCTGACCTCTAGCATCAACAAGGCATTTTCGCCCACAGGACTGCAACCATGCCACGCTCAAAATTGTTTAAATCACCTTTCTTTCCCATTCTGACATTCAGTTTGGAGTTCAGGAGATTGTCTTGACCAGGACCACACCCCTAAATGCATTGAAGCAACTGCCATGTGATTGGTTGTTTAGATAATTGCATTAATGAGAAATTGAACAGGTGTTCCAAATAATAATTTAGGTGAGTGTATATAGTGTAAACGATAAATCACGTTTGAGAATTCTGCTGGCTGCTCTATACAGGCCACCAGGGCACCATAAAGATTTTATCAAAGAATTTGCAGACTTCTATCAGAATTAGTATTGGCTGCAGATAAAGTACTAATTGTTGGTGATTTTAATATACATGTAGATAATGAAAAAGATGCAGTGGGATTGGCATTTAAATACATTGTAAACTCAATTGGAGTTAGACAACACGTGTCAGGACCTACTCATTGTCGTAATCATACTCTAGATCTAATACTATCACATGGAATAGATGTTGATGCCGTTGAAATTCTGCAGCAGAGTGACGACATCTCAGATCATTATCTAGTCTCATGTAAATTACATTTAGCCAAGGCTGTAAAGCCGACTCTGTGTTATAAATATGTTAGACAATTAGTTCATGCGTTCATGACATCAAGACTAGATTATTGTAATGCTCTACTGGGTGGTTGCCCTGCACACTTAATAAACAAACTACAGCTAGTTCAAACGCAGCAGCTAGAGTTCTTACCAGAACCAGGAAGTATGACCATATTAGCCCTGTTCTGTCAACACTGCATTGGCTGCCTATTAAACATCGTATATATTTTTAAATATTGCTGATTACTTACAAAGCCCTAAATGGTTTAGCTCCGCAGTACTTGAGCGAGCTCTTAACGCATTATAGTCCTTCACATTTATTGCGATCTCAAAATTCCAGCCAGTTAATAATATACCTAGTGCTGGTGGTAGATCATTCTACTATTTAGCAGCAAAACTTTGGAACAATCTTCTTGTAGATTAGGGGCTCATTCCCCCTCAGAGTGTTTGTTTTGTTTGATTGCCATTTGTTTGATTTAAGACAGTAAATTAATTTGTATTTTGTGAAGTTAAGTTATAGTTTTATTAAAAGGCTCATGGTCAAACTCCAATCCTGACTCCTTTTCTCCTGTTTGTGCTTTGGTAAGGTGTTATCTTTCGATTTCAATCTTTGTTTTAATATAGTACAAGGTGCCATATGGAATGTTTCATAATTAAATGTATCTTATATTTGAATTTCTCAACATTCTTCTCACCACTGATAATGGGCTTTGGACTAAATGTCAGTGTTCCATTATCTATAATTTTGTACACCTCATACATTGAGAGACAGAACACCCTTTTTGTCATGCTATATTTACTTATTTGGTATTTCTGGATTCAGCACAACCCCACCTTTCCAACAAGTCATCATATGTGTTTCTATGATAATCCCTGGCAGAGCAACCATAAAGTAAATTAAAACATTCTGCATGGATATTCAATTTGTGCAAGTCCGCTTATTTTAGGTATGTGTTTATATGTCTCTATTTATTCCATACATCAAGATATTCACATCCAGTCTTTTCTAGTAGTTAAAGCTACTTCCTGCCTACAAACATGTCAAGTTTCAAAGCTCTCAGAGCTTGTGTGATTTGATTTGTACTAGTTTATATGCCTTAACTCCCATACGGACAGGCTATATTTTAGTCCTTTTTTGGTTTTGGGGTGTATAACAATATCTGTTAATTTAACAATCTTAGCAGTAAAATATTTTGAGCCAAGAATCCATTTCATATATGGGAGACCTTAGAGATGAGGAAAAAACATTGTTGGGTTTAGTTCTACCTCCGGTAGGGGTATCTCAAAAACACACACACTCAAAAACTAAAGCACTTTTTGACCATTTGTCACTAGCCTATCTCTCCCTCTCTCTCTCTCCCTCAGAGGTTTATATTATCAAGCAGCCAATAATAATGGCCTAAAATCTTCATAGCCGCACCCTAGCAAACAATTACAGCACCCTAGCAACCGTAGGGCATACTAAAGGGCGTACTAAAGGCACTCGTTACTGAAGATTTTAAGAACTCTATAATAACTCTATAGTAACTATCTGTTACTATGTTGTAATAAATACATGCTGACATCACAGACCCCTGAGTGAGGCGTCAAATCGTGCGGCCTATTTAGGAGAGGTGTGCTATGACTTTTATAAGCGAACGGGGGTACGGTGATTGCCCCAGGGGCAAAAAAGCATAGACTTAACATTGCGATAAACTTCGACAAGTCATAGCTCAGAACTCAGATTTTTCAGAAACGTGTGATTTGCCACATTTGAAGAGGCTGACAGGCTGTGTAAGAACATACCTCACAATGGGGTAAAAGTTGCACCCCTGAGGGGCAAGAGCTTCCAAAAGTTGCCCCATTGACTTACTATGGTGTAGGACGGCCCATGAAATTGCATAGTCCTACACATTGCATAGTGATTTTGTATTGAACATAGCTCTGGATTACAGTGTCATAGAGACAAGGGGGGCGGGCTCATTTTACTCAGACGACCAATCAGTCTCTTAGGATCATTGTGAAGCTATTAAACCACGCCCTAGCAACCATTTAGAGCACCTTAGCAACAAGGTCCATAGACTTCTATTGAAAGAGATAAAAGGGATATCTCTGGATAGAAGTATCATAGAAACACGTGGGTGGTCTTGTTTGACCCGGGGCAGCAAACAGCCAATCAGGAATTACCTCAACACTTCTTAGTCCCTCCCTAGCAACCATTGTCGAGCACCTTAGCAACCAAAATCCATAGAGGGATATCTTCCATTCTGAATGTCACAGAGGCATGGGAGTTGGTTGATATCATTCATAGTGACAAGCAGCCTTTGGAGTTTCATGACTAGCAGCTGCCAAGCCACTCCCTAGCAACCAAACAGAGTACCCTAGCAACCATTTTGCAAGACCTATATCTCTGGATTAGAACATCGTATAGAGATGGGGGTTGGCTCTTTTGACTCATTTTTAGACTCATGCTAGCAAACAGGACTTCCAACATGCTACACATGCTAGCTGTGAATAGCTACATGCTAATAATGATCATTTAAGTGCTAAATCATGCCAAGAAAATGATTAGAACTCCAACAGTAACCATCTGTGACAACTACCAACCACCTAGTAACACCATAGCAACCACCCAGAATACCTTAGCAACCACCTAGCAACGTCCTAGCAACCAACCAGAACACCATAGCAACTGCCTAGCAACACCATAGCAACCACCCAGAATACCCTACAACCGCCTAGCAACACCATAGCAACCAACCAGAATACCCTAGCAACACCATAGCAACCCCCAAAACACCCTAGCAACCCGCCTAGCAACGCCCTAGCAACCACCCAGAACACCCTAGCAACCGCCTAGCAATGCCCTAGCAACCACCCAGAATACCCTAGCAACCACCTAGCAACCCCCCAGAACCCACCCAGAATACCCTAGCAACCACCCAGAACACCCTAGCAACCTCCTAGCAACACTATAGCAACTAGTGTTGGGCGATATGCTCCATTTTCATATCGTCAGCCTGTGAGATCGGCGATACACGATATTATCGTGAGGGGGCGGGGCTTATTTGATTATTAACTTGATTATTTACTCAATTTACTTGTTTTATTACTTCATTTTATGCGAGAATATTTTTCTATTTTGCTAGCAAAGGTGGAGTGTTTATTACTAGGCTAGATCAGGTTATTTCCCGGTATAGTGAGGTAAAAAAAAAAGATCCTAATCATTTTTGTATCTGACTCAGAGTATTTCAACATGTCAGCGGGAAATTTACGGACACACACTATCCTCTCATGCCGTTAGATGCAGCATTTTAAATTTACTTCTGAACGAGATGAAAACACGTTTTAACAATTTCTAAGGTCAAGAAAGAGTCGGAGTTTGCGATATATGTCCTCCCAGTGCTCTCTCTGGGCATAAGAAAAAAAAAATTTTGGTTCCGGTTTGGTTCCGACCGACCCTGTCAATTTATGTGCGACCCAAATTTATTTTATGAGCTTGGGGAACAAATAATACAAATTAAATAAATACACAAATAAAAAACTTTGAGGCGAACTATAATTTATGTTTTTGTACAGCACCGTATTTGTATAGCCTGTTGTCCTCCAGCAATGCTAACAAACGAGGCAGCCACTGGCGTTCACACATCGTTGTTGTCATGTAGATGCAATGCTGCGCTTGTAACAGGGCGCATGAACTGAACGAGCAGAGATAAGAGAGAGAGCCCCGGTCGCACGCGCGCACTCTCTCTGCGGAGCCAGGCGAAAGTATAGGCTTCACCGTCTCAAAACTCAGCACTGTCTTGCTCTCTCTCCGTCGCACATATTGATGAAAATAAATCGACACGATGGCAAGGTCGGAAGACTAAAGTTTCATGTGGAGCATTCGGAGATTTATTTTTTCCTGAATTACCGATGGGTGGGAATTGTGCTAAAATACGTTGCCTGATCTTCTCTGCAAAGCGTTCCACACATTCAGCTGACATATAAACCACACTTTTAAATAAAAGAAAAAACTATCCAGTGATGAAATGTTTTCTGTGATGATGACACAAATCTTGTGGGATGTCCTAACCGCCGGGATAATCACACAACGCGCACACGTCCGATAATGACACGTCTAATTCGCGAACTAATGACTCATTTGAACCGATTTGTTTTAATGAATGGTTAAAACAACTGATCTTTCCAACACTGAACTCACGAGATGTCTGACGTCCCGTTTGCCCCCGCGCACACATTTAAAATCAGCGTGTGTGTGTGTAATATCCTGGGACACACAAGGTGGTAGAGTACATGTATAGGTAGGCTATTTTATGAAAAAATATAGTAGCTTTTCCATCGCTACTGTAAATAAAAACTAAAAAAATAATATGAATAATTTCCTTTCTATCCCTTGCTGCCACTGGACAAAAAAAAAAAGTCCCTACCGACCCATGACCTCAACTGACAACCAACCGGAACCAAACTTTTTTTTTTTATGCCCTGTTTGGATGCACTTCACATATGTGCACTTCAATAAGCCCAAGAACGCGGGTTCATGTGTTTTAAATGCCGGGAGAAATCAGAGTAAGGGGCAGAAATCTAGCTGAGTCGATCGGTTTATACATAAACTTATGACTTGACTCCGATAAAGGAAAACAGGTTAATGCGTTTATATGACCACATGCATTGTAAGTTTATTCAGAATAATCGTGTTAAGAACGTGCATGTAAACGCGCTCATTCCTGAAAGTGAAAGTGGAAACGGACTGAGCTTTCAGCATCTGTCGCTGCATAAACGCCGCGTTCTCTCAGAGACGACGATGGATATAACGGTATAGGGACTATCATAGTTTAATGGCTTAATATTTCTCTTGTGGACCTATATGATGACAGAGAAAAAATTACAAGAATATTTCTTGTTAAACAAGTGTTTGAAGCTACTTTTGATTTTCACAGATGGCAGAGTTGTGCTGTGTTCTTGAACTAAAGACTGGCCTATATCATTTTAGTGATATTATTATTATTAATATTTAGTAATTGTATTGTTTTTAGTGTTATTGGTGTCATTAAACTTTTTGTTAATGTGCTATGGAAACAAAATACTGACGACGAACAACGATGCCGTTTTCATCTTGGATCTGTAGGCTATAAGATATGCGTGCGTCTGTTAAAACAAGCACTCTTGACGATTTGTGAATGGATCACCTTGCAGTTCAATGTTGATGTGGGATGTAGGCCTAGTTTTTTTATTCTGTTTTAAAAACATTTTCTTAGAGGAGTCCTCATACGTGCGTGTCGGTGTTGTCGCAAGTGTTAGGCAAGTGATGTCGTTATGAATTTAGGCAAGGCAAATTAATTGTAGTTCCTAATATTCATTTAATAACAATACTAGCTTTATAATAATAATAATACTAATAATAATAATTTAATACGTTCATGGTAAAACGAGCCAATATCGTATTGATATCGTCAAAGGCATCTGCGCTCGGTGAAATCTCAGACTATTGTCGATACACGACACTATCGTCTATCGGCACAACCCTAATAGCAACCACCCAGAACATCTTAGCAACGCCCTAGCAACCACCTAGCAATGCCCTAGCAACCACCCAGAACACCTTTGCAACTTCCTAGCAACACCATAGCAACCACCCAGCACACCCTAGTAACCACCTAGCAACCACCTGAACACATGGATAAGCCATATCTCAGCACCAAAACATCATACAGGTAAGTTTGTTGGTTCATATGCAATCATGTACCACACTCTAGCAACCGAGTGGCGAGTTTTGCCACTGCAAGCACCACTCTGGAAATGTACATTCTAGTTGTATACTTACTATTCCGGGAAAAAGTTTGGTGCACTCATCCTCCCGCAGCTTTTTTCACAGACCAATGAATGAGGCATCAAATCGTGCGGCATACTGAGGAGAAGTGTAAAAGTTGTACCCCTGGGGGGCAGGAGCTGCCCAAAGTTGCCCCATTGACTTACTATGGGGAAGGAACGTCCCATGAAACACACATGCTTTTCCTACTATGGTAAATTGCATAGGGATTTTGTATTGAACATAGCTCTGGATCACAGTGTCATAGAGACAAAGGGGCGGGCTCATTTTACTCAGACGACCAATCAGTCACTCAGGATCATTGTGAAGTAATCAAGCCATGGCCTAGCAACCATTTAGAGCACCTTAGCAACAAGTTCCATAGACTAACATTGAAAGAGATCAAAGGGATATCTTTGGATAGAAGTGTCATAGAAACACGCGGGTGTTCTCGTTTGACTCGGGGCAGCAAACAGCCAATCATGAATCACCTCAACACTTCCTAGCCCCGCCCTAGCAACCATTGTCGAGCACCTTAACAACCAAAATCCATAGAGGGATATCTTGCATTCTGAATGTCAGAGGCATGGGAGTTGGTTTATCATTCATACTGACAAGCAGCCTTTGGAATTTCATCATTGGCAGCTCTCAAGCCCCTTCCTAGCAACTAAACAGAGTACCCTAGCAACCATTTATCAAAACCTATATCACTGCATCAGAACATCATATAAAGATGGGGGTCGGCTTGTTTGTTTCGGTTGGGAAACAGTCTGTAAATATCACCATGGTAACTATGTAAACACACACTGGCAACCGTTTAGAGCCACCTAGCAACCATATTGCAACATATAGAAGACATATTTCAGCTCCACAACATCGTACGGACATGTTTGTTGGCTAATATGCAATCATGTACAACACCCTAGCAACCGAGTAGCGAGTTTTGCCACTGCAAGCACCCACTCACATTTTCTTCAGGAAATGTACATTCTAGTTTTATTTGCTATTTACATATCCGATCGAACTGCAAACTTTTCATTGAGTTCTATGAAAAAGGGATGTCAGCTCAACCATCTTGTCGCTGTGCCGCTGCAGCTATATAAAGGCTTAAATATTTAATTTGTTTAAAATTCTATTAATTCGATAAATTTACTCCATAGACATCCTTCTCTGATTAATCCATTCTGCTTTCTGTTTGCCCTGTTGTCTAAGTTTCTTTGTCACAAGCACTGTACACACTGCGTGGTATTGGAGCATTTTAATGAGTACGAGTACATAAATGCAGTATTGGTATCGTTAAATTCTTACTATAAACCTAGCTTCCAACAAACTGTCATATGGGGCTTCATGAGTGTCGTAAAGTGCTACGTCAGCACACTGTGAAGTGTGATGTAAATGTGTTCTGAAGCTCAATGAGAACCACAGAAGACATCACTTCTTTCAGAGTTTCACAACGCGCTAAAATCACATTTCAAAATGTGCTGACGTTTATGTCAAGCTAAAACTCATTAACCTGTGTATCTAGCCAGAAACTATGGTTTATAGTAAAAAAAGAAAGAAAGTTATATACATCTGTGATGGCATTAGGGTGAGTAAATGATAAGAGGATTTTAATTCTTTTGTGGATTATCCCTTTAAGTCACATTCTTTTTGACTAGCTACTGCATATGCACGTTAGCTTTACTCCAGAAAGATTTATAAAAATAAAAAAAACTATGTAAGCAAACGTATAATTACGTGCAGAGCTCTGGATCCCAGTCCATTGTGTGAATATTGAAGAGCATGGTCCGGCTGGCATTGGTCACATCTGTGCAGTGAACACCTCCCTTCTTCCCCCCTGTCAAGCACTGAAAGTAATGGGTTATCATCACCTATTATTTTAACAAGCTTAAATATTTACATCATGATCACTTCATACTGATCAGAGCCAGTATCAGCAAGCACGAGTTTATTTTGCCATATCAGTAAGTATGAGCATTATTATTTAGAAGCCTGATGGCATTGGACTGCCACAAAGCCATGCACTGATTTCTTCTTTTACACTTTAACCCCAAACTCATATCCACCTGTTTCTGGGGGGCGCTACTGTAAAAAATAAAGTGGGTGCAACTTCCGGTCAGGCGGCGGAAGTAGCATACCAATGGTATTTTGTGTGCTATTTAGCGAAGAGGCTAGGTGTTTTCTTTTTTTTTCGGATCATTTTTTTACTATTTAAACTAAGTCGCAAACCTTTATGAGAGATGTTGTTACGGAGCTCATGGACAACACGTGCTAATTCACTGGCCAATTTTATTATAGCCTACAATTATCCCATTATATAAACATCTCCATGTTTTCGGTGCTGATGCAGACGTGTTCATGTAACATTTAAGGGTGGCGCTGCCAATAAAACACCTAAAAGCTGTCACAAAGAACCGGCATAAGTAATGATTATGAATATGTAAAATATAGCAATGATACATTTTAATTAGGCTATTTATTAATAAACAAGTGTTTTCTGTGTCGATGCTGACTCGCGATCTTCACAGTAGTGAACGCGCTGGAGGAAAATGCACATTTCATATGGATTACATAAGTTTTCTTTCGTTTTGAGTTGTTCCGTTTAAGACATTTCAAGCGTTCTGTAGATAATATATATATATATATTTCTCAGGTCTGTAAGGCAAGTAGACTATGCTGAGTTTCGGTTCATTTATGAGACGAGCTGCAGTTCAGGCGTCGACGCCTCCGTGTGGTGAAATTATTGTCTGCTATATTTACTTATTTATTAAATCCAGGTAATTTGTGGATGAAACATTGATCAAAATGAAGACACAATTAATACAAAACAAAATTAACTTTAAAGAAAGACTTAGTGCTTCTGTTTGAGGTCTGTAAAAGTTTTAACCTGTTAACCGTTGCCAGAGCACTGAAGTCTTTTAGTAGGCAGTCGCACAGCAGTCTTTTAGTAGGCTAACACTTTCAGGGAACTCTCACGTCCATAACATTGTTTTTTCCTCATAAATGCGAACACGAAAAATAAAATAAAATGAATACTTTATTTTCTGTGGAGAGCCAACCCTTCATCCAGTGGGTAGTATTACTTTAGGTTGCGCAGTGTAATTCACACATTTCACAGAATTACTAAAAAAAAAAAATTTGCCACCTAAAACTTAACGATTTTTTTGTGTCACATATTAAATATAAAATGCATGTATTATATTTTTCTAATTTCTGGACTCCTTTATTAATGGAGTATGATATATAAACAGAAGTTTTAATATATTAAATGCATTTTTGTGGTATTGTATTGTATAATGTTAACTTCAAATAATAGGCTACTAATAGTAATTTAAAGATATGCTATAGCCTATTGGATCTGGACAGGAAGGATAACTCTGGGAGTTGAAATTCTCCCTTCACACACCGCGACACAGATTCGTGGATCGATTTCGTTTTATATCGCGTATGTTACAGCATATTTAACATGAATCTTTTTTTTATTATTATTTAGGAACAAACAACGGTCTCTGTTTAAGAAACGCCGGCGGCTCGCAGCAGCAGGTTCCAGAGCACCGCAGCACATCTTCAAGATTAGCCTAACCTCCAGTTTAACTGCCACAAGTTGATCTTCTAGTAATAAAGAATTCCAAAGAATGGAAAAACACGCTGTATTTTTATTGCATTTTTAATTTATAAAAAGTTAAATAATATTAAATTTTAATATAAATATTAGTTTAGCCTATAACCTTAAGGTGATGATACACAGGGCAACTTTTTGAGCAATGTTGCTGGGCAATCTTGCCGAGTGATTGTTGCTTGGGCACTTTCCTCATCCTCATTTATATAGCGCTTTTAACAATGTAGATTGTTTCAAAGCAGCTTTACAGAGATAAACATATAATTTAAGGTAACAGAGATTGGTTTGGTTTTATAGTGGTTCTTGAAAAATGTTTTTTCCAGCTAATGTTAGTTTTGATTGATTCACTTCAGTCTAAATTATCATTTGTTATTAAATTAGGGGCCGCTAAGACGACACCGTTCTCTCTAAACATACTTTAAACGTGAACCTGTGATAGACGCTGATGGCGTTCACATGCGCATTAAGAATTGATTATATAGTTATGTGCATTTGAATATGTGCGCAGGTTTGTAATTCCTTACAAACCATGCCTAAACAAACTACTTGTCTTGTCTATAAATTTTGATGCAGAATTTTATTTTATCTTATCACTTTGGGTAGGTACGCGAACCAAAAAATTCCACAACGCTTTATCTGTAGAGTGGTATAGGGATCCTCCATAGGGAGAGGCTAGTTGGCACTTCAGGACTGCATTGTCATCGTGTCCAGGCGAAAGTCCTTCGTCAGATCTGGAAACGGCCTGGATCCGGCAGGCTGCGGGAAAACCTCGGGATAAACAAACACACTAAAATTAGCGTAGATGCCATTCTTCTTATGATGTAACAAGTACATCAGGATTTAAGGGAAGTGTTCCCAGTTCCGGGTGACCTAATCTATGCAGCCTAATATTGAATTATAGGAGTCTATAGAGGTGTTATGTGAATGCTAGGTAAAAGAGATGTGTTTTTAGTCTAGCTTTGAACTGACAGACTGTGAGACTTTCCCATTGAAAATGGGCAATATATTTCTATCTCGATAAATTAGATCGGTTGTGGGCCCTGTGTCTTATCTGGTTGCCCATTGACGGAAACATTGCCCATCAAAATTGCTCAAAAAGTTGCCCTGTGTATCATCACCTTCAGTCGATCGTTAATTCTCCCGACGATCGACTAAGAAAATGTAATCGAATGCCCATCCCTAGTAGCCTAAGTTACTGCTATTTCACCCTTTTCTAATTTCGTTGAGGTTATGTTCCCACATCGTAAGCAAGTTTGGATCGCTAACGTTACATCTTGAATGACTGTCAACTGTTGAATGAATGAACGAGTGTCACGTCTCGCTTGTTTACCTCGAACCGGAAGACTTTTGACGTAAGGCCTCATAGGACGTAGGAAACTTGTGGATACACAGTCAGTATATATCACATAAGAGATTTCTCACTGCCACTGCTCTTACCCAGATAAGCCAGGAGTCAATCGTTCCAAACATTGCCTTGTGGGAGAGCATAGCTTCGTGGATCTTTTCCACATTATCCATCAACCATCGTAACTTCACTGCACTGAAGTATGTGCTGATGGGGAGGCCAGTCTTGTGCTTTATAAGGCAAGATAAGTAACAATAATAATTACATTTTGTCAACTTTGAGTAAAATATGACATAACTCAAACACAGTTGTATTCAAAATTAAGTAGCCTATAATAGATTTCCCCTTTAGATTTAATATGAAACTGTAACTAACTTTTAAAAAAAAATTAGTAATCAAATTTCACCATATAAAAAAAAACATTTTGAAAAGTGACCTATTTCAGATGCACTGAAGCAGTTTAAGCGTGTTTTTATGTTGGGGATGCTTCAGATCCTAGAGAGCACTTGATTGGACAGAAAAAAGTGCATAATGGTGTAATTAAAATGTACATTTAGAATGCATCTTCTAAATGTTCATTTTGTCATGTTTTGGAGCTCGCAAGCTTATAGATATTCATACTAAAAGTCACAAAACTTCCATCTTGATTTCATGGGGATTTAAAAAATAAAGACTTCCTGACAGATATTTAGAAAATTATTTTATATAATAATGGATTGTGTATGTAGCTGTTCAAGATAATTTCAGTCTTTTTTACAAGGGAACACTGGCACTCTCACCTTGAGGTGGTTTTTGTTCCTGCCAGGAGTTTTGTTGATAAGTCTTTCTACTGTGGACTGGGTCCGCAGATCAAGCCAAACTAAACACATCCAAATAAATTATTAATTGTTTGGTTATTTTTTTGTATAGATTCTGAACTGTAAAACAATGGATACAATCTCTGATTAAAGTGATATTTATATATAAAAGTGAAGCAATGTTACTTACCTATAGCATTGTAAAGTGGTTCCCCTGTTTCCTTGTCCCAAACAATGGTGGTTTCCCTCTGATTTGTCACCCCAATGGCTACACAGATTAAAATAAGTAAAGAAATTAAAATAAACAACCGTAATAGCATAGTGTAAGATCATGTGCAATGTGCATGGAGAAATAGCAGGTGGTCCTGGTACCTTTTATGTTTGAGATATCAATGTTGAGCTGGGTCAGTTTCTCACAGGTCCTTTCCATACACTCATACACAGACTGAAGAATCTCTTTTGGATCTTCCTCCACCCAGCTGAGAACAGACAATAAATCATTTTTAATGTTCTCTGTCAGACTTGACACATGAAACCTGCATGAATCTTAAATACAGCACACTACACACAGTTGACACATGACATCATTGTCATCCAAGTGAATGAAAGAAATCCTATTCAGCTCATCCAGAATAGCAGCATGAACCAATAGTGAGCTAGTGATTTGAATCACAAGTTTTACTCTTACTATATTAATGCATTGCCCCATTGAACCAGCATGTCATCTCATGACAGAAAGGACACAATACTCACCCCTCTTTAGGAAAGCTCTGTTTAATTTCAACCTGATGGTGGCTGAGAAGCTCTGCGGTTTTTGCATTGAAAACCTACAAGTAAAAGATGAGAGAAAGATGGCAAGTCTGTCAGTAAAATTTCATAACAAGAAAATAAAGAAAACATGAATTAAAGCCACTTATCATGAAACATATTGCATTCAGAAATGTCAGATTAAATGGTTAAAAAAGGCATCCCAAAGGTTAACCTATTTTAAAGCAGAAAATTAACTCTTTTTTTTTTTTCAAATTTGCTCTGAATCACTCTGCTTTTTTTATTTTTATGACTAGAGTCAGATGGCCTGGCCAATGAAGATTATTCTTCCAAACTGCCTTTGGTCAACTTGGAGAAAGACAGAAATCACAGGTATAAAAACAATGTTTTGGAGAAAGAATGCCAGAATAGCAATTCCCTGACTTGTTCCTGCTACATTTCAGTGTGGTATTGCAGTCATTTGTCAGTGATGCTGAAAACGGGAAATTCCAGGTATTACAAAGGCATTAATCACTGAGTTTTATTTCATTCTGAGCTTTTCTATTGAGTAACAATTCCCGCCACAACATTTTAACAATATGAGGAACGTTTTTTTAGGTTGTCTTCCTAATGGACAAAAACCAACAAAAAAAAAACATATTTTTTGCTTTGGCCACTATTAGTGCCATGACCTTGTCAGATGTTTTTAACTTATTAGGCAACAGTAACATTTCAGGTCAGAACTACATGTGAAGAAAGGGGTCTTCAAATACGATGTTCCTCATGTGAGGGACCCCAAACTAAAATTTAAAAGGCTATATAGTTTCTTGCATAAAGATCAAATATGTACTGTGGAAAAAAAAAATCATACTAATAATGTCAAAATATAATTTTGAAAATATTCAGTTAAGTAACATTATTAAGGTGAATTGGGACACATTCTGCCATTCAGATGACTGGGGAAAATGTCCCAATTTTCCTGAATTAGCCTAATATTTTTCCAACTCATTATAGTACTGTAAAATTTATTTATTTATTCCCTCATTCACTTATTGTAATCTACTTTTTATTGATTTGTGTTTATTTTCTATTTATTTTAAATTATTATAAACTTTTTTTCCATTAATTTATTTTATTTTTCACTAAACATTTCCACAGCCCCCTAGCACTCACTTGCGAATCTATCAGGATCATTCAACACAACTAAACAAACAGTCTCTTATGTACACTATAGCCTATATAAAACTGTCCAACGTGTGATGATTGACTTTGTCGTTTAGTCGTCAAGTTCTGAAAACATCATAATTACAGCAGTCATATTAAAGTGGCAGTTTTAAGCAAAACATTTGAACTTTGTAATGCTGCTTAAATCCAAACATTGTGTAACTGGGTAAAACGTAGATTATTATCAATTTAGCAAGTTAAATTTCACAGATAGAAATTAACAGTATCTGGGCTGAACGTGTTTACTTGCCTAGTGTAAAATCTCACTAAAATAATTATTTTCAGGCACAAGCACCGAGTAAACAGAAAGCTAACTATAAAAATAAAGATTCAGCTAATGTTCAATTGACATCGTAAGTAAGACTAAGCAGACCCACAAACTAAAAGCAATTCATTTGGGGAACTTCCATGACGGCTGAATTAGAACTCCTGCTGAACTGTCTTCGGCATCTTTATCTGCCGGCACATGTTGGCAAGGGCACGGAGGACTCTCCAATCTCTGTCTTTATGCGAGCCACTCCAGTAAGCTCCAACAACCAGACATGTCCTCCAGATGAGACTTACCAGAAAACGTGTAGAGCTCGTGCCTTGGTCGATAGCAGCTACGAGGGGGCCTAGCATGATTCTGTTCGACGATGCAGCCATTATACCGTTCATTGAATCAGTGAGCGTGAGTGACTACAGTAGCCAGAAATATAACATTGGACACTCGCCTCTCCGCTCCGCCCTCGCACCCGCTCATTCTTCTCCGCGGCACTGACGCCATGATGATGACGTAAACATGCCCCGTGGGGGAGGAGAGTTTTCCTAATAAAATAGCTATCACTTTGAAATCTACACTTTGGAGTTTATACTTTTAATTACAGTGAAATGTAATAAAATGACAAATGGCACAGACGCAATAAATTATGTAACATACGTATGCCATATAAATTAGAATACAATGAATCAGTGCCTTCTTATACTGCACTATGGGCATAAACCAGCAGACAATGCATTTACTTTAAACAAGTTAACCACTTTGCTTTTGGTTAAAAAAAATGTGCAAAAGTGCAGAACAATTAACTACAAATAAAATAACTTTAGATAAACAGTATCTTCTTATATAAAAAATAAATGTAATTGTAAAAAATTGACAATATTCAATTAAATACTTAAGATACAAAATGGACAGATCAGATGGACCTGTAACAAGATAACAATAATACATTTATTAAAGGGGTAGTCACCCATGAAAATTCTGTCATCATTTACTCACTTTCAAATAGTTTTAAAGGTACAATATGTAAGTGTAGCGGGATCGCCCCTTTAGTCTGCGTGTCCCATTTAAAATTAGCGCACTGATTGAATGGAGACGGTGGGTACGTCAGGGAATCACGTAGCTAAACACAGGTGAGAGGTCGTTTCCTCATGACATTGTACCGATGTGACCTGTTTGTGTAGGTCTTATATCGATGGGACCGGTTTTTGTGGGTCTTGTATCTCCTTCACTCCTCGGGAAAGGTATGTTTTGTTAAATTGGAGGCTCATAGACGGGAGGGAATTATAAACTTAGAATATGGGTGTTCTTGGGAATTTAACTTAATTCACATGTTTGATTAATGTGCTTGTTTGGGTTAATTTTAGATTAATCGGGTGCGTCCAGGCATTGTTAGTGAGTATGTGAGTGTCATACACGTGAAAGGTAATTGTATTTTTCCCTTACCCTGTTTGTGTGATTAAAAATGTGAGAGGAGTGGGGAGGGAGAAGAAAGCAAACGAAAATGTTTATTTGTTTTGCAGAAGTTGCCAGCTGCTGCTTTGCTGCGGCTTAAATTGCGTTTCCTGTTAGGGACGCGGGATTTTGCCTTGAACACTCGCGATTGCATTGAACGTCTTCACTATTACCTTTACAGCGCTCATGTTGGATGCGCTCAGGGGTTAAAGTGGGCCGGAACGGTCCGGAACTGCGTTCCGGAACCTCAGATAAATGATTAAATAAATAGATTACTTAATCTCAACGAATCTTGCTGGTCCCGAGATGGACCAACTGGCCGACCAACCTCCCTTCCTCCCCGCTTAACTCGAGTGATTATAAATGCGTGAAATGCACTCACGGTGGTTGAGCGCGGTCAAGTTAGTTTAAAGTTCGATATTTCGCCGGACATTGTTTTCCCTTAACTGTTCTATAGGGTCGGCAGTCAAAGATATCAATAGCAGGATTAGTTTTAACATTATGTAACCATTATCGACATTAAATATTAGTTCAAAATCACCGTGCATAATGCTGCATATTTATACCTGAGAATGCTTTGACGCGTTTCCACAACGCATGCCTAAGGGAACGTCTGCCAATTCCACTAACTGCGTTAAACGTAGCCTATAATTTGTATTATTTAAAATTACTTTTCAAATTCCAAAGCTTGTAGAAGGTTCCTATTGGCAATGCTGATCTGAAAGCCTTGAGTAAATTAACTTATCTAAGAAAATGATTCATAAAACTCAGTTGAGCCTATGTTTACTTTCTTCACTGACACAGACGAAAATGAAAATACTATCAGTCAAAGTTCAGCTTTAGGAGGGGAAGAAATACGGCAGGATAAGGAGACTGAGAGAAAAAGAAAGATTAAGATGAGAGAGCAGGTATTGACAAATAATCTAATGCACACTGACATGGTTTTAAAGCTATTTATTATCCATTTTTTTGGCCTTCAAAAGTCTTAAATTGCACATATGTAGGTCAGAGAAATCAAATTTTTCTCGGGGGAGCATGCCCCCGAACCCCCCTAACTACCTCACATTTAAATGCACATGGCTGTGGGGGGTGGGGGGTAATGTGGGCTAATGTGGCTACAATGCCAGGGCTCAATTTTTGGCCCAGTGTTCAGCAATTTTAACATAGTATCGTCATCATATCAGTGTTGATGGGCCAAAATAAAACCATTAAAATATCAAGTAAATAAGTATTGTGGTATGTGGTGCCACAGTGAGTGACACTCTGGTCCCAAAAAGTATTGCTATACCACGCTACTCAATATGTTGTCCCACGGTGAGTAATTTTTCCCTGTTGCACCTACACAAAATTTGAGGGTTCCCCCACCTACCAAATCCCACTTTAACACCGTGGCCTTTGATTCTGGCTCCACCTTGTGTTCGATCACTTTGCTGGTGTAATTTCATTGATTTGTGTCTATTCGTTTTCTTTGTATTTTGTTTAAGTGTGTGTGTAATGGAGTTGAATTGAATTTTTTATATTTTTTTTATATATTTTTTTATTATTGTTAGGGTCTGTTTATTAACCTATTTAGTTTGCTATTTTGTGTTTGGGGTTGGTTGTATTATTTCTTTGTCTTGCTTTACATTGATACTACTCAATTACAGAGCCGATTAATTGTTGTTTCTTTTGTTCTTTTTTTTTTACTTGGTTTATTTGGTTGGTGTTGAGTGGGTTTAAATTATTATTGTATCATTGGGTTTGGTTGGTTTGAAGTGTTTTGATTTGTATTTATTTTGCTTTATTATTTGAGTGGTGAAATGTTTTCTGCAATGACATGATATCAAAGAAAGAAACCAACTTGTCTAGTTTATTCTTCTTTTGTGAATTGTTCTTTTGTTAGTATATTGTTGTGGTCTGTGTTTGGCCAGTGTATGGGTGGCCGGCCCATGTGAATCGACTAAACGAAGCCCAGATGGCTGATTCATTCACATTGATTAAAGTGTTTTTTTAGGGCCAAAGCCCTGAAAGGGCACAGAGCCCTATTGTTTTCGTAAGGATTATTAGGGCCCAAGCCTTGAAAAGGCGAAGGCCCTATTGTTTTCCTATGGATTATTTATTAGGGCCCAAGCCTTGAAAAGGCGAAGGCCCTATTGTTTTCCTTAGGATCATTTATTATTAGGGCCCAAGCCCTGAAAAGGCGAAGGCCCTATTGTTTTCCTAAGGATTATAATAATAATAATTATTATTATTATTAGGGCCCAAGCCTTGAAAAGGCGAAGGCCCTATTGTTTTCGTAAGGATTATTAGGGCCCAAGCTTTGAAAAGGCGAAGGCCCTATTGTTTTCCTACGGATTATTAGGGCCCAAGCCTTGAAAAGGCGAAGGCCCTATTGTTTTCCTAAGGATTATTAGGGCCCAAGCCTTGAAAAGGCGAAGGCCCTATTGTTTTCCTTAGGATTATTTATTTTTTTTTCTCCTCTTTTATTTTTCTTACGACTATTCGGGCACTTTTGGGGCTCTTAACGTGCACGAAAACTCTTGAAACTTTGCACGCGGGTCAGAACCCGCGGCCATCAGGGTCGGGGTGAAGATGGTACCCGGGCGTGGCAGGGGGGCTCGACAGCGCCCCCTGGAACGGGGTCCGAAAACTTGGTCCATAAATCAAACACGCTTGTATGTAAGAATATGAAACTCGGTACACATATAGATCTCATCGGTTCATATATACTTCATGCTCTTACTTTTTACCCCAGCCCAACAGGAAGTCGGCTATTTAGGGTTGTTTGTAAAACGCATGCAATGGAATTTAAAGTACTTCTCCTAGAGAATTCAAAGAAATGCCACGAAACTCGGTCAGCATGAAGTCAAGACATTGAGGATGAAAAATTGCGAGGGGATTTTTGATATCTCGAACGGTGTGGCCGTGGCGAGGAAACGAAATTATGGCGAGAAACGTGAAACAGGAAGTGTGTTATAACTTCTGCATACATTAACTGATCTTGATGAAACTTCAGCAGTGTGTTCGTTGTAAGAGGCCGATCACATGGATGTGACTTTTGTGAGTCAAAGTTATAGCGCCACCAACTGGCAGCAGGAAGTGTGTCACTTTCAAAATGCTTCGAAATCACCCTCTTATTTTAACCCAATTTGCTTCAAACTTCATCTGTATAATGTAAACATACGCCATATGTAGACCTGTGAATGGATTCTTGATATCTTTGATACTGTTGCCGTGGCAACACATCAAACTTTAAAATTCTTTTTTGATGCTTTTGAGACTCTTAGCATGCTTGAAATTGCATGAAACTCGACAGACATGTCACATATATTAGCCAGTAGACATGTGCAAAGTTTCAGGAACGGGCGTGGTGCAGGGACTCAGTAGCGCCACCTTTTGACAAAAGTGAGAGGGTTAGTTTCATAGTTTTACCTGCAATCTTAAAACTCGGTAGGCATATTGTTCAGATCAAGCCGGACAACTTTCTAATTTACAGATTTTGGTTCCGAACAACAGGAAGTCAGATATTTTGGTTTGAATGGGATGTTTTGGAGTAATCTCTGTCCCTCTCTCCCTCTCTCTGCATACCTCTGTGTCTGTGGGGGGAGGGGGATGTGTCTGTTTGAGTGACAAAGCTTTTAATTATTGTTGATCAAGGTTTTGGGGGCTTTTGGGGCCCTTAACATCCTCTAAAACTCTTGAAACTTTGCACACGGGTCAGAACCCGTGGCCATCAGGGCCGGACTGAAGCTGGTACCCGGGCGTGGCAGGGCGGACCGACAGCGCCCCCTGGACTGGGATTCGAACACTTGTCCATAAATCAAAGACACTTGCATGTAATAATATGAAACTCGGTACACTTATAGATCTCATTGGGTTGAACAATGAGCTCTTTGAGTGATAGTTTAGTTTAAACACCAACTCATACATAGGGCCATACTGCCCTCTTGTGTTCAAAATTATATACATATTTGGTATGTGACTGAGGATCGAGAGCTTTTAAATACGGACGTCCACATTGATAATGGTGGCTCTTGCAGAGCGCTCGAATGAATAAATTAACTAAACGTTCGCTCAGCTCTGCTCGCTCGTCGCCATGGACGCGCACCGTTATGAATGCCCAGTGTTTCCCCTAGGATTTTTTTTCAGGGGGGGGGGGGATTGGGGGAACTGCTAGTGTTGCGGAGCGGGTGTATTACGAATACGTGGTGTACATTTTTTAGCAATCAAAAAGCATGTCTAATTAATTGAAATAGTGTATTATGAATCATTAAACGTATACAACATTTAAAAAAAAATATGAAAAAAAATGTCACACTAATTCTGTGTTGTGTTTTTTCTGGTAATAAAATGAAGACATAAAACACAAATTTGATCATTTATCATCAATTTTAATCATATGAAATTAAATAAACTTTTTGTCAAATAACGTGCTGCACAATGAGCTTTACTGTTAAAGTCCCCATGAATTCAAAATTGACCATACTTACTTTGTTTGCTTAAATTGATCGTTTTGTGGTGAACAATTCATCCATGCAAGTCAATCCACACAAAAAAATTGTTTGGCTTCGTAATCTTTAATCAAAATCTGAAATTTCCCCTCCCCTCTGCGTTGGAGGACCTTGCCTGATGACGTAGGTTTCACGGTTTGGGCGTCTTCTTAACATCCGTAATCACGCCCCTCCAACTGACAGTAGACAGGCTGAATGAAAACACCTACTTTTCTAGATCCAATCAGGTGCTAGTTGGGGAAAAAGCCACGCCCACCATTTTGCCTCATTTAGTATTCCGTTTCTCTCGGAAATACGTCACAACACTGGAAAAAAGTCGTTTGCAACTTCCGGTTCACGGGGACTTTAAAATTAAAACATGGATTATTCCTTAAATTCAGTTTTGATGATAATTTATTTGGATTAGTGTTAGTATTATTACATTGGGACATATCTAAATTCTACTGTACAACGGTAATATATTTCTGTCAAGTTAAACCGAACTTTTATTTTGACGGGTTGCCGTGAAGACCTTTTGAGTTTGTTTGTTTATGTCATAATGATAGTTTTTCTCAAATGAAGCGGTTAAATGATCACGAAGTGACTTTCGGACTGGATCTAGAGCCTAAATACTAGTATCTATTAATAGGTACTAGTATCTAAAAGGTAATTTTCTCTCTCTCTCTCTCTCTCTATCTCTGAGCCAATATGGCAAGCCGTTTTAACATTAAATCATTTTAACCTACTAGTCTCTATTTTCATGCTACTAGTACTTATTTTTTAGATACTAGTATCTATTCCATTATGTACTAGTACTTATACATTAGCGACTAGTGCTTATTCTGTTTAGAATATTCAAAGTGCTTATTCAATTTTTAAGCTTATTTATATTTTCAGAGCAGAAAATCCGATTTTTCTGCTTATTCAATATTGCATCTAAAATGTAAGTGACTTGACGTGTGTGTTTGTGTGTGTGTGTGTGTGTGTGTGAGAGAGAGAGAGATTGTGTCTGTTACAGTGACAAGAGTTTAACCCTTTAAGGCCTTGTCTTTTTGGATATATATCTTTTTTTTTATAAAAAAAAAAGTGCATACAAGCCATATATTTTAAATGTATTGTTTGCTTTAAATTAAATTAAGATTGTATGTTTGGTAATTGAACCTAAATAAATTTAAAACTAATGTGCTATATTTCAGATAAATATATTTGTTTTCCTTCATTTTAATCAACACTAACTTTATTCTCATCTGAATTATAAATAACTTATTTCTGTATAAAATACAAAATCCCGAATAATCCAGACCAACCAGAGCGCACTATTTCTACAACATCATCAGTGTTGAAGCAGAACTACCAGAGCCGTTCGGCAGATAGCGAGCAGATATTTTGTGTCACGTCGTGCACAATAACCCTAAAGGCACCAGGGTGGCGGTGCCACCGGCTTTATATATATATATATATATATATATATATATATATATATATATATATATAATATAGCTGCGAGCAGCGATGAAGGGCCAAAGCCGGCGGCACCGCCACCCCGGTGCCTTTAGGTAACTAAAGGCACCGGGGTTGCGGTGCCACCGGCTTGGGTCCGTAATCGCTGCTCGCAGCTATATTTATATATATATATATATATATATATATATATATATATATATTTATTATTAGGGCCCAAGCCTTGAAAAGGCGAAGGCCCTATTGTTTTCCTTAGGAAAATTATTATTTTACTAACTTTTTGGCACTTTTGGGGCCCTTAACGTGCTCGAAAACTCTTGAAACTTTGCACACGGGTCAGAACCTGCGGCCATCAGAGCCGGGCTGAAGCTGGTACCCTGGCATGGCAGGGGGGCTCGACAGCGCCCCCTGGAACGGGGTCCGAAAACTTGGTCCATAAATCAAACACGCTTACATGTAATAATATGAAACTTGGTACACTTATAGATCTCATCGGGGCGAACAACTTTCGTGCTCTAAGTTTTACGCCAGCCCAACAGGAAGTCGGCTATTTAGGGTTGTTTGGAAAACGTATGCAATGGAATTTAAAGTACTCCTCCTAGAGAATTGATCGAGATGCCACGAAACTCCGTCAGTGTGAAGTCAAGACATTGAGGATGAAAAATTGCCAGCGGATTTTTGATATCTCGAACGGTTTGGCCGTGGCCAGAGCCATATTGAGAGAGAGTTGCGACAACGGAAAGTTCGAAATGCTTGGTTGTCACGTGATTCGCGTAGACCTCAGATAGTTCCAGGAAGTGCTTCGGCGCCAATTCAAATCGATGGAGTTAGAGAGCAGAACTGTGATTTTTGGTAGTTTGTAGTCAATAAATGCATTGGTTTACAATATATGTATAATACATTGACATTTTGATGTAGTATGTATATGTAGTTACAGCAATATTGTTTTTAAAAGATAAAAATCTGCTAATATTTAATGTTTATTGTGGTCAACCAGCGTTGCCTGCCTTTGTTAACATATTGTCTGGCTAACTTTACCTTGGTTAAAGACCGTTTTGCAGTGGTTTTGAAGTATTTTTGTGTTCTTAAACGTGTATGTTATTTAAGGGTTATCATGTAATGTTCACTATGGTTTCACAAGGACAGGAGACTTGCAGGAAACAGGTGATTGTCTTAAAAAGCCATTTCAAACAAGTAAAATGTAAAATTGCATTCATCTTAATGTTTACAATGCTTATGCACTTATTACTATATAAATGAATACATAATATATTTTATAGTCCTGTTATATCTTAAACCCCCCAAAATGTCAGGTTGTGCAACTGTCCGCACAAATGAACAGACTAAAATACTAATTTAAATGGTGTTAAGAATAAAAAAATAAAATTGAAATTCTATGGCATCATTTTAACCGTTCATATAAACATATTTTATACATTTCAGTAGATTTATAGCTGTTGAGATAATTGAAAACCATTTCCATGTCAGAATGGCACAACTGCAAACATGGCTCTCTTATTATGGTAATTACAGTATGCATGATAAAGCATTGTCCAGAGGAGCCTTAATGATCCTTGTAGAACTCTATCAAATACTGGTAAAAACTGCTTTCAATTATGAGTAGATTGGTACACTTTCAGGTGGATTTAAACACTTAGAAATGTTCACAATTGAAACTTGTTTAAATACATTGTTCATGACACAAAAATATACATTACATCAGTTTTGAAAAGACAGAAAAAAACATTAATTTGTTTATTTGTCAATGACCTATATATATATACAGGTCCTTCTAAAAAAATTAGCATATTGTGATAAAGTTCATTATTTTCCATAATGTAAGGATAAAAATTTAACTTTCATATATTTTAGATTAATTGCACACCAACTGAAATATTTCAGGTCTTTTATTGTTTTAATACTGATGATTTTGGCATACAGCTCTTGAAAACCCAAAATTCCTGTCTCAAAAAATTAGCATATCATGAAAAGGGTCTCTAAACGAGCTATTAACCTAATTATCTGAATCAACTAATTAACTCTAAACACCTGCAAAAGATTCCCGAGGCTTTTAAAAACTCCCAGCCTGTTTCATTACTCAAAACCGCAATCATGGGTAAGACTGCCGACCTGACTGCTGTCCAGAAGGTCATCATTGACACCCTCAAGCAAGAGGGTAAGACAGAAAGAAATTTCTGAACAAATAGGCTGTTCCCAGAGTGCTGTATCAAGGCACCTCAGTGGGAAGTCTGTGGGAAGGAAAAAGTGTGGCAAAAAACGCTGCACAACGAGAAGAGGTGACCGGACCCTGAGGAAGATTGTGGAGAAGGACCGATTCCAGACCTTGGGGGACCTGCGGAAGCAGTGGACTGAGTCTGGAGTAGAAACATCCAGAGCCACCGTGCACAGGCGTGTGCAGGAAATGGGCTACAGGTGCCGCATTCCCCAGGTCAAGCCACTTTTGAACCAGAAACAGCGGCAGCAGCGCCTGACCTGGGCTACAGAGAAGCAGCACTGGACTGTTGCTCAGTTTTGCATGTCATTCGGAAATCAAGGTGCCAGAGTCTGGAGGAAGACTGGGGAGAAGGAAATGCCAAAATGCCTGAAGTCCAGTGTCAAGTACCCACAGTCAGTGATGGTCTGGGGTGCCATGTCAGCTGCTGGTGTTGGTCCACTGTGTTTTATCAAGGGCAGGGTCCATGCAGCTAGCTATCAGGAGATTTTGGAGGACTTCATGCTTCCATCTGCTGAAAAGCTTTATGGAGATGAAGATTTAATTTTTCAGCACGACCTGGCACCTGCTCACCGTGCCAAAACCACTGGTAACTGGTTTACTGACCATGGTATTACTGTGCTCAATTGGCCTGCCAACTCTCCTGACCTGAACCCCATAGAGAATCTGTGGGATATTGTGAAGAGAAAGTTGAGAGACGCAAGACCCAACACTCTGGATGAGCTTAAGGCCGCTATCGAAGCATCCTGGGCCTCCATAACAGCTCAGCAGTGCCACAGGCTGATTGGCTCCATGCCACGCCGCATTGAAGCAGTCATTTCTGCAAAAGGATTCCCGACCAAGTATTGACTATTGAGTGCATAACTGAACATAATTATTTGAAGGTTGACTTCTTTTTTTGTATTAAAAACACTTCTTTTATTGGTCGGATGAAATATGCTAATTTTTTGAGACAGAAATTTTGGGTTTTCATGAGCTGTATGCCAAAATCATCAGTATTAAAACAATAAAAATCCTGAAATATTTCAGTTGGTGTGCAATGAATCTAAAATATATGAAAGTTTAATTTTTATCATTACATTATGGAAAATAATCAACTTAATCACAATATGCTAATTTTTTGAGAAGGACCTGTATATATATATATATATATATATACACACACATATATATATATACACACATATATATATATATATATATATATATATATATATATATATATACACTTTTGCACTGATTTAGCATAAAGGGATTTATAAATGTCTAATAAACTGCACGTCAAGCATGTTGTCTGTCCTTTCCTCTATGTTGTCCCTTGTACTGTCCGACACAGAGAGCAGAAATATGCTAAAGTCAGGAGCAATCTAAATAGAACTAAACATTTTGTGCTAATCATACTTGGGTGTATCTGCACTTTTTCACAAAGACCAACACTGGAGCAAGTAAAGTCTTGCAAAATCCAACGATCTGAGACTGAAGGTGAGGGTACAGCGTCAGTGCAGGAGTCTTCAGGATCCACTGAATCCCCTCTGTGCTTCTTGTGTTGAAAGAGATAAAGGAAACAAAAACGGGATAAATTGTATATAGTGGTCAATATATTATACAGTTATAGTATTTATAATACCCCATTTAGCCTAGTGTGATTTTATCTAGAAAATGGCTTGCTGCCGTTTTAAGCATGGTTTTTATTCTTACTTATAAACTTCCATCTCCCTTTCCCATCAATACAAATCAGCTGAGCTGAAACATAATAGACAGGTAATAGTCAACAGAAACACAATGAATAAAAAAACTCCAACCATACGTTTTTGCTTACTCAAATATGAAATCTAAAATAAGGATTTTTTCCCCGTTATTGCACATTTAATATGGAATGAAACCGATATTCTCATTTTAACAATTACAACTATCACACTCCCCAATGTTATATTTAACCCCTGTTTAGAAGTCTTTCCCTCTTATTACACAACAAAGCATAAACATGCATTAATAGAACGGGTTTAACCATTAATAGCCTGTTCGTGGTTTGTTATGTGGTATTAACTTTATCCAATGACCTTCATTTTACCTGACAACGTCCCCTAAAACTACTAATTCAGACAGCAATAATCAACTAGCATGCTTTAATACATAAGTTAATTTGATTCAGATACTGATAATATACAATCTTATTCTTTAAACGTCTTACCTTTTAAAAGTGCATCACAAACGGTCTGTTCTGCTGTAGCTCTAACGCGCTGCTGCTACTTCCGGGAACTATTGAGAGGCTCCATTGCAGTAAAAAAAAAAAAACGTTCCATTGAAGTCAATGGAGTTGTCGCAACTCTCACTCTACAGTGTATGGCTCTGCCCGTGGCGAGGAAACGAAATTATGGCGATAAACGTGAAACAGAAAGTGTGTTATAACTTCAGCATACATTAACTGATCTTGATGAAATTTCAGCAGTGTGTTCGTTGTAAAAGGCCGGTCACATGGATCTGACTATTGTGAGTCAAAGTTATAGCGCCACCAACTGGCAGCAGGAAGTGTGTACCTTTCAAAATGCTTTGAAATCACCCTCTAATTTTTACCCGATTTGCTTCAAACTTTGTGTATAATGTAAACACACACCAGATGTAGGCCTGTGAAAAGATTATTGATATCTAAGATACTGTTGCTGTGGCAACAAATCAAACTTTAATATTCTTGTTTGATGCTTTTGAGACTCTTAGCATGCTTGAAATTGCATGAAACTCGACAGACACATCACATTTATTAGCCAGTAGACATGTGCAAAGTTTCAGAAATGGGCGTGGTGAGGGCTCAGTAGCGCCACCTTTAGTCAAAAATGGGGGGGTTAGTTTTATCTACAGTAACAAAACTCAGTACATATATTATACTCATTAAGCTGGATAACTTTCTAATTTACAGCCATTAGCTCGGACCAACAGAAAGTCAGATATTTTGGTTTGAATGTGGTCATTTCTCTCTGAGCGTCTGTGTCGTTGTCTGTGCCTGTGTGTGTGTGTGTGTGTGTGTATGTGCGCGTAGGGGGAGGGGGGCTAAATTAACCATTTTACTGCTGTGTGGTTTGGCCTGCATTAAAAAAGAAAATAAATGTCTTAAGCCTTGTATTTTTTAAATAATTCTTTTTTTATAAAGTAAAGGCATATAACCAGTTAAATTTTAGTGCATTGACAATAGTTTTATATAATTCGTTTATTAATTAAATTTACTTGGTCCATAAACTTGGTCTGAAAATTTGGTCAAATAAATCAAACACACTTGCATGTAATAATATGAAACTCAGTACACATTTAGATCTCATCGGGTTACTTTAAGCCAGCCCAACAGGAAGTCGGCTATTTTGGTCTGAATGTGGATGTTTTGCAAAACCAGCCTCTACATTTTTACTCACTCCTCTTAAGTGGTTTATTTTATTCCCTCCAAACTTTTCTAACATGATGAAAATACATTACAGATGCTAAATTGTTAACGGATATTGAATATCTCAAACGGTTTTGCTATGGCGAGGGATTATGTCAAAAAAAGAATCAGGAAACGTCTCATATCTTCTAAAAATGTAATTATACACCATTTATTTTTATATAGAATTATACAAATATTAGAACTGAACTAATTTTATTCTATTTTTTCATTCAAGTTGTATGAAAAAGTTGAAAACAGTCTATTTAGTGCTATTTGGTTAAACAAAAACAAAAAATCATACATAGGGCTATACTTGTCATGAAGATGGAAGGAGAACCCAGGCGCAGACAGCAGATGACACTCAAATGATTTATTTTGGACCAAAACAGAAAACAAAACCCACGAGGGGGTAAAACAGGACTGGAGCAGAGTATAACAAGACTAAAACACGATGAAAAACAAAGACTCTGACTTGACAGGAAACAAACTCACAATACTGATTAAACAGGTCTTCAGACAATATACTCACAGGGATTAACACGCAAAGTTAGACAATGTACCGACACAGGACAGCAAACACAAGGGGATTAAATAGGGAGACACTAATGACAAAGACAGGTGAATCTGACTAGACAATAATGACGAGACGAGGATAACAAGGGGGCAGGGTGACGTGACGAGACAACACAAGCACATGGCTCAAAACACAAGACCATGTGCTTGCACACAAAACATGATTCTGTCATGATCCTGCCTCAAGACTAGAGATAATCAAGGACACGAGGGCAGAATCATGACAGAACCCCCACCTTAAGGAGCGGCTACCAGACGCTCCTCAAGGGGACATCAAACACGGGACATGACAGACTGAGACATCGACACAAACCAACAAAACATGACAAATAACAGTAATGGCAAACACGAAAACACAACAACCGGGTTAGGATGAAACATTAAAAATAAAAAACAAGGAAGAGGTGGTGGAGGAAACACAGAGTTCATGGGGGGTGGTCCAGGGTGAATGGGTGTGCTGGGGGTCTTAGGTCCACGGGATGAGGATGGGGAACGAGGAATCCGGGCTGGCTTGGAGGGGGACACACGAGGGGGGGACTTGGACAAAACAGTACGGGGTTTAGTGGCGACAGGGAAAACAGTCCGGGAACTAGTGGTGACAGGGACAAACGGGGAAACAGTCCGGGGACTAGTGGTAACAGGGACAAACGGGGAAACAGTCCCGGGGCTGGTGGAGACAGGGACGAACGGAGAAACAGTCCGGGGGCTGGTGGAGACAGGGACGAACGGAGAAACAGTCCGGGGGCTGGTGGAGACAGGGACGAAGGGAGAAACAGTCCGGGAATTAGTGGAGACAGACTGGGATACTGCTTCAGTGGTAGCAGCAACAGATTCAGAGACAGAGGGTGAGGAAACGGGACTCCTGACGGCGGACATAGCAGGCGAAGGGGCAGGACTGGGTGCAGCGATCACAGCGGCAGGCTCGGGGGCTGGAGACAAGACAGGACAAACAGGGACTTCGAGGATTTTAGCTAGACAAGACAAATAATCAGAGAGGGTCTTGGCAGCAAGGAAGATGGGCATCTCCTGACGAGCAGAAACCGATTTCAGAACCTCTTTTGCGGCTAGATCGGCCGCAAGTCTCTCAGTAGATTCTGGGACGGCGCTAACTGGAGCGGGCTCATGGACGGCGCTAGCTGGAGCGGGCTCATGGACGGCGCTAGCTGGAGCGGGCTCATGGACGGCGCTAGCTGGAGCGGGCTCATGGACGGCGCTAGCTGGAGCGGGCTCATGGACGGCGCTTGCTGGAGCGGGCTCATGGACGGCGCTTGCTGGAGCGGGCTCATGGACGGCGCTTGCTGGAGCGGGCTCATGGACGGCGCTTGAAGTTGCGGGCTCATTGACGGCGCTTGAAGTAGCGGGCTCATTGACGGCGCTTGAAGTAGCGGGCTCTGGGGCAGCGATCGCGGACTCAGGGGGAGACAGAGACGGAGGACAAGAGGCTCCCTTCCTCTTCTTCCTTCTGGGTCGCGGAGCTGAGTCCGTAGCCAGGCTTGAGACCGGTAAGGGGGGCGAAGAGGGAGACGAAGCAGGTGCTGGCGACTCCACCGCAGGCAAGGGGGATTCCGTGGAGGACGACTCAGACGCTGACTCCCACGACAAACGTCTTCCACGCTTTCCACGGGGGCTGACGGACACGGGTGATGGATCGGGAGTCAGGGTGGAAGACGCTTGGTCCTCCTGTGTCACGACGGCTAACATGCGACCCTCAGGGATGACTGGAAGTGTGGCAGGAGGTGAAAAACCAGGGGGACCTGGCTGCTCCTTCCGAGACAAGTAGTCCACCATGTTGCGAAACGGACGGCGGACCAAACTCTCTCGTTCAGCAAGGGGAGGGAGGACTTTGAGACCCGCGACGAGGTAGCGGTTGACCAGGGTCTCCGGCAGGAAGAACCTCCTCTCCTCAACAACCTGGGCGTACCTCTTCAGGGTCAACTCACCCTGGGGAGGGAAAGGAAGCTTGCCATTGGAACTGTCAGAGATAGCCACGCGCCACCACAGTTCCGGGTCAGAAGGCTGAAGATCAGCGGAGAAGGACTGAACGTCTGCTGGGTTCTTTTCTGGTCGGTACATTCTGTCATGAAGATGGAAGGAGAACCCAGGCGCAGACAGCAGATGACACTCAAATGATTTATTTTGGACCAAAACAGAAAACAAAACCCACGAGGGGGTAAAACAGGACTGGAGCAGAGTATAACAAGACTAAGACACGATGAAAAACAAAGACTCTGACTTGACAGGAAACAAACTCACAATACTGATTAAACAGGTCTTCAGACAATATACTCACAGGGATTAACACGCAAAGTTAGACAATGTACCGACACAGGACAGCAAACACAAGGGGATTAAATAGGGAGGCACTAATGACAAAGACAGGTGAATCTGACTAGACAATAATGACGAGACGAGGATAACAAGGGGGCAGGGTGACGTGACGAGACAACACAAGCACATGGCTCAAAACACAAGACCATGTGCTTGCACACAAAACATGATTCTGTCATGATCCTGCCTCAAGACTAGAGATAATCAAGGACACGAGGGCAGAATCATGACAATACTTCCCTCTTGTGTCCAAAATGATATAAACATAGTACATAAAACTTTTTTTATCAGGTATGCCTATTGTATTCATATATAAATTAGGGCTGTGAAAAGATTAATCGTGATTAATCGCATCCAAAATAAAAGTTTGTTTTTACATAATACATGTGTGTGCACTGTGTATAATTATTTTGTATATATATAAATTCACACACATGCATGTATATATTTAAGAAATATATGCATGTATATACTGTATATATTTATATATAATTTATATTATATATAAATATTTTATATATAAATAACATTTTTTTCTTAATAATACATGTGTGTGTATTTATATATACAAAATAATCATACACAGTGCACACACATATATTATGTAAACACAAACTTTTATTTTGGATGCGATTAATCGTGATTAATCTTCTCACAGCCCTAATATAAATATATTAGGTATGTGGCTGTGAGGATATTTTCCCACCGGTTAATCGACGTGTGACACCAGCGGGGGCTTTTAAATCGCTAATATAAAAGTGAAAATAAAGGCACTTTTACACAAAATATTCCGTCATCATCTTTTCAGTCAGCTCTTCACTCTCGTAATTAATGAAATTTGACTCCTGTTGCTGCTCTTTGCTGCAAAATTACAAATAATTTATTTCTGTATAAAATAACACTCTGACTAAAAATACATTTGATGTTTCTTTTTTAAACAATGTAGAATGTGTAACTTAAAAATAAACAGATTAGTGCTCTGTTTGAGGACAATCCTGTGAGGGGAGGGGAGGGCAGGGGGATTTCTCTGTTGGGTAAGAATTAATTTAAATTATTGTTTTTCAAGGTAGCATTCTTATCAGGTAAAGCAAGTAATATTCTATGTTTCTATAAATATTATATATATATATATATATATATATATAGCCTATAAATATTATATATATATATATATATATATAGCCTATATATATATATGTGTGTGTATATATATATATATATATATATATATATACATAGCCTATATATATAGCCTATATATATATATATATATTTGTTATATACCGTAAAACTTCAAATAAAAAATAAAAGCCGGTCTCAAATAAAGGCCGGGTCTGTTTTTTACTTTCGGGTTGTTAATCTTCTAAAACCGTCAGATCATCCGCAGGAAGTCAGATATTTTGGTTTGAATGTGGATTTTACAAGCATTTTCTCTCCCTCTCTGTCTCTGCCTCTATATCTCTGTGTGTGTGTGTGCGTGAGATTTGCTTTTATTCTGGTTTTTCAAGGTTTCGGGGGCTTTTGGGGCCCTTAACATGTTCGAAAACTCTTGAAACTTTGCACACAGGTCAGAACCCGCAGCCTTCAGTGACGGGCTGAAGCTCCCTGGAACGGGGTTTGAAAACTTAATTAATATGAAACTCGGTACACATATAGATCTCATTGAGCTGAACAACTTTCGTGCTCTAAGTTTTACGCCAGCCAAACAGGAAGTCGGCTATTATGGGTTGTTTGGAAAACGCATGCTTTGGAATTTGAAACACTTCTCCTAGAGATTGCATCCGATCATCAGCAACCTCGGTGTGCATGAAGTCAAGACATTGAGGATACTAAATTGCGGACAGATTTTTGATATCTCAAATGGTTTGGGCGTGGCAAGGAAATGAATTTATGGCGAGAAAAGAGAAACACAAAGTCTTATAACTTCTGCATACATTAACTGATCTTGATGAAACTTCAGCAGTGTGTTCGTTGTAAGAGGCCGATCAGATGGATGTGACTATTGTGATTCAAAGTTATAGCGCCACCAACTGGCAGCAGGAAGTGTGTCACTTTCAAAATGCTTTTAAATCACCCTCTTATTTTTACCCGATTTGCTTAAAACTTTATGTGTATAATGTAAACACACGGCAGATGTAGACATGTGAAAGGATTATTGATATCTTAATACTGTTGCCGTGGTAACGCATCAAACTTTAAGATTATTTTTTGATGCTTTTGAGACTCTTAGCATACTTGAAATTGCATGAAACTCGACAGACACATCACATTTATTAGCCAGTAGACATGTGCAAAGTTTCAGAAACGGGTGTGGTGCAGAGGCTCAGTAGCGCCACCTTTTGACAAAAGAGGGGGAGTTAGGTCTATACTTTTATCTACAATCTTAAAACTCAGTATGTATATTGTTCCTATCGAGCTGGACAACTTTCTAATTTAAAGTTATCAGCTCAGACCAACAGGAAGTCAGATATTTTGGTTTGAATGTGGATGTTTTGGAGAATTTTCTCTTCCTCTCTCTCTGACCCTATGTCTCTCCGTGTGTTTGGGGGGAGGGGGATTTGTCTGCTGAGTGAGAATTTTTTTTATTTTTGTTTTTCAAGGTTTTGGGGCCCTTAACGTGCTCGAAAACTCTTGAAACTTTGCACACAGGTCAACACCCGCGGCCATTAGGGCCGGGCTGAAGCTGGTACCCGGGCGTGGCAGGGGGGCTCGACAGCGCCCCCTGGGATGCGATTCGAACACTTGTCCATATATCAAACATGCTTGCATGTAATAATATGAAACTCGGTACATATTTAGATCTCATCGGGCCGAACAACTTTCGTGCTCTAAGTTTAACGACAGCTCAAGAGGAAGTCAGCTATTATGGGTTGTTTGGAAAATGCATGCTTTTATTTTTTATATACTTCTCCTAGAGAATTAATCCAAACACCACGAAACTTCGTCAGCATAAAGTCAAGACATTGAGGATGATAAATTGCCAGCGGATTTTTGATATCTCGAACGGTTTGGCCGTGGCGAGGAAATGAATTTATGAAAAAAGGACACATAAAGTGTTATATAACTCAGTTAGTTTTACCTACAGTTACAAAACTTGGCGTGTATATTGTTCTCTTCAAGCCGAACAACTTTCTAATTTACAGGTATTAGTTCCGACCAACAGAAAGTCAGATATTGTGGTTTGAATGTGGATTCTGAGAATTTTCTCTCCCTCTTTCTGACAGAGAGAGTGTTCCCTGCTATTCTCTCTTTGTGTGTGTGTGTGTCTGTGTAGGGTGGGTGAGAAGGAAAGGGGGGCGGGGGGTGGGGGGGGGTTTCTTCCAGTGATAGTTTAAAATAGGGCTATACTGCCCTCTTGTGTCCAAAATTATATTTATATATAGATATATTATGTATGTGACTGAGGATGTTGTGTTTTATAGCGAGTGTACACAAATATAAGTAAACAGTTTGCAGTCTGAATGATGTCCTGAATGAAAAAAATGACGGAGTATGTTTCGACTGTTCACACACACACACACAGTTCGATCGCGCCCGCGCCTCTCTCTCACACGCGCGCACACACACACACAGTTCGATCGCGCCCGCGCTTCTCTCTCTCTCTCTCTCTCTCTCTCTCTCTCTCTCTCTCTCTCTCTCTCTCTCTCTCTCTCTCTCTCTCTTTCACACACACACAGTTTGATGGCGCGCGCCTCTCTCTTAAGCTGGAGTGTGTGTGTGCGCGCGAGAGAGGCGCGCTGGCGCGATAGAACTTTGTGTGTGTGTGTGAAAGAGAGAGGGAGAGAGAGAGAGAGAGTGAGAGAGAGAGAGAGAGGCGCGGGAGCGATCGAACTGTGTGTGTGTGTGTGTGTGAGAGAGAGAGAGGAGAGAGAGAGAGAGAGAGAGAGAGAGAGAGAGAGAGGCGCGGAAATCATTTTATACGGAAATCAATTATTTATAATTCAGATGAGAATAAAGTTAGTGTTAATTAAAATTATAAGGAACATTTAGTTTTCTGTTCTGAATAGCATTAAAACAGAAAAGGCAGAGACAACATAAAGATGAATAATCTTAAGATATTATATCGTATGCTATGTGTTGTGAATACACCCATGTTAAACATTCAAATTTACTTCCATTGCATATCATAGGACAAATAAGCGTAAAATATAATTACATTAATAAACCTGTACAAAGACCTCCAGATAAATACTGGGCTTCTATATTTACACATTTAAGTGCTGAAAAACATATTGAGCTATGACATTAAAAATTATTCTATATTTAAATTATCTCATATATGTGGCTTTTGTGGTTCAAGATCATAGGCCCTGTCCCAAATGGCACACTTCATATGAATACTCGGTCTTGTGTACTTATTTCATGTGTCCGTTAAATCCATGAGACCCATGGATGAGGTGTCTCATTTTTCATTTTAGGTTTCAGAAGGTTGCTCACGCATACTTTGGTGTTGATATGTGCCCTCGATGCGCACTTGATGCACCCAAACTGATGCAAGCTCTACAGCAGTGTTTCTCAACCTTTTTGGAGTATTGGACCCCCATAATATCTGAAACCAGCCTCATGGACCCCCCCTACCCCTGTTCTAACCCGCCATCCACTGTTTTATTTCCAATCACAATGATTTTCACAGTTAAACGCTATGAATGCAATATCAGTGAATGCAAGTTTAGTAATTAATATATTTTTTAATGACTTGCAACTAGAATTGCATCTGCCCATTGAATTTGATTGCATTGAAATGGCACAACACATTACACAATCAATCACAACAACATTGTCAATTTCAGAACAATATTCTACTGCATTCTATAAAACATCACATGTCCATTAATGTCCAATTTTAGATTATTTTAACAACGTCCATTTGAATGTTACTTTCTTTTGTAAAATTTACACTTTTTTTAATACTAAAATTTCATTCTACTGCATTAAAATTACACAACAAATGCTTCATATACAACCAATTCTTTGGAACAACATTCTCTTTCAACACATGGAACAGTTTCAACACTGCCATCTATGTAATTTGGCTTTAACTTATTAACATGTCCATCTGAATGTTATTTTACTTGAATCTTTTGTTTAATGTGAAATTTGCACCTGTTTATCACAAATAAGCTTTTGCATACTGGGGTGAAGTGTAGCAACAGCAGCAATAAGGTTCCTCTCCAAGCTGAGTCTGTTTATCTGTTTTGTCTTTATGTGTGCCATGGCTGAAAATGTGACCTCACACAAATAGGTTGATCCAAAAGGCAGCAGTTCATACAGAGCATGTTTCCCAACAGGGTACTCCTTTTCAACATTGCACAAAACTGTGTCAGTGATGTTTCTGAAAACATTATCTTCAAACCCCTATCTGAGGACAAATCAATAAGTCTTTCCTGGAGAGTAACAGGAACGGTCTGGGTGCAGGTAGCCACAAAAGGGTTCCTTATCCAGTCAAGTGCAGAATTATGAACCTCAATGTCAGGAAAATATGATCTGAACTCAGAGGAAAGTTTGTCCAAGTGTGCCTGTACTGTCTGCAGAATGCTCACTTTTTCAGCTCTAGCATTAACAATACACATGTCCAGCTGAGGGAAACTACTGACATCCCCATTCTGGCATTTCCGACACCAGAGCTCAATTTTCTTCATGAACCCTGAAACTCGATCATACAGGTGAAGGACAGTTGTGTCTTTACCTTGCAATTCCAAGTTCAAGTCATTCAGCCTGCTGAAAACATCTGCCAGGTAAGCTAAATATGCCAGCCAGCTGTTGTTCTTCAGCAGTGGTGCAAGTGAATGCAAGTGCTCAGAGAGAAAGTCACTGACTTGATCACGTAACTCAAACAGTCTCTGGAGTGTTTTTCCCCTTGAGAGCCAGCGTATATTAGTGTGAAGCAACAATTGCTGGTGTTCAGAATTTGCTCCATCACATAGTTTTTCAAACTTTTTAAAGCTTTCCTGTGAATTATGCAGTGAACTGTCTTAATGCCAGGGTTTGCCTGTTTTACGCGTGCGAGGAATCCACGGGTGCGCCCCGTCATTGATGCTGCTCCGTCCGTGCAGATATGTGAGCAGCGCTGCCAGTTCAACGAGTGCTCCGTGAAAAAAGAATCCACAACATTAAAAACATCCTCGCCGGTGGTTCTGGCCAGCATTGTCTTGCAGAAAAGAATATGTTCGGTGATATTATCTTTGTCTTTGAAGCGAACAAACGCTACCAGTTGTGATTTGCCACTAACGTCAGTTGACTCGTCTAATTGTAAAGCAAAACAGTCAGGCCGCTTTAATTTTTCCACCACTTGCGCAAGGATATCTGCAAACATATCATCAATCCGACGGCATACAGTGTCGTTGGATAAAGGCACTGTTTTAATTGCATCTGCTGCCTTCTTGTCTAACATTGTCTCTGCTAGGATGGCAGCTGCTGGCACAATTAATTCCTCAGCAACTGAGTATGGTTTTTTCGATTTGTCTACAAAGCAAAGATACCTCATATGAAGCAAGCAGGGAAGAACTGGTCATCTGTGTTGCCTCTTTTAGTGTGTCTTGACTTTTCCGAAATTCAGAAAGTTTTCTGTAGAAAAAGTCTGCAGATTTACCTACATATGAAGCATGTCTCGTTGTCAGATGTAAATGGGATGGTTTCATTGCGTGGTTACACAGGACCTCAGCACACAGAAAAGACAATGGCTGTGGAGGCTCAGTAGTTGTTGTGGTAAACCCAAACATTTTGTAACTGTCTTGATATTGACGTGCTTTTGTTCTGCCCTTTTTAATTCGCTTTTCTGGTGGGCTGGAATTTACTTGTCTTGTGTCAGACCCGCTGGTAGATGGCCCATCATTTTTTTTAAAGCCACCTGTCCATGATTGCTGCTCTCCCCAGCCCATGCGACAGTTCTCTGACTGAAATCAACGCGCTGTAAACGTACTGGATTGAATAAAATGGCGGCAAATCGCGGCAAAAATAAAAACGCACAAGAGGTCATTTAAAATAATTTGTAATTTCAACCTTATTTCTGGTTTTAGTAAGACTAAAGTAAACAATAAAGCTAAAAAATACATTTTAGGATATTTAAAAAAATATTTTTTTTTAATGTTTTTTCGGACCCCCTGCAATTTTGACACGGACCACTAGGTGTCCGCGTACCCCCGGTTGAGATACACTGCTCTACAGCACACTTCTTTTCGACAATCACAGCAGGGTTACGTTTTTGCACGTCGTGCACTATAACCCTAAAGGCACCAGGGTGGCGGTGCCACCGGCTTGGGCCCGTAATCGCTGCTCGCAGCTATATTTCTTTTTATTCTTATTCTTCTTCTTATTATTTTACTACCTTTTGGGCACTTTTGGGGCCCTTAACGTGCTTGAAAACTCTTGAAACTGTGCACACGGGTCAGAACCCGCGGCCATCAGGGCCGGGTGAAGCTGGTACCCGGGCGTGGCAGGGGGGCTCGACAGCGCCCCCTGGAATGGGGTTTGAACACTTGTCCATATATCAAACACGCTTGCATGTAATAATCTGAAACTCGGTACACATATAGATCTCATCGGGCCAAACAACTTTCGTGCTCTAAGTTTTACGTCAGCCCAACAGGAAGTCGGCTATTTAGGGTTGTTTGGAAACTCACTCTCAGGAATTTGAAACACTTCTCCTAGGGAATTCACCCGATCGTCACCAAACTCGGTGTGCATGAAGTCAAGACATTCAGGATGAAAAATTGCTAGGGGATTTTTGATATCTCGAACGGTTTGGCCGTGGCGAGGAAACGAATTTATGGCGAATAATGGAAAACAGGAAGTGTGTTATAACTTCTTTATAGATTAATTGATCTTGATGAAACTTCAGCAGTGTGTTCGTTGTAAGAGGCCGGTCACATGGATGTGACTATTGTGAGTCAAAGTTATAGCGCCACCAACTGGCAGCAGGAAGTGTGTCACTTTCAAAATGCTTTTAAATCACCCTCTTATTTTTACCTGATTTGCTTCAAACTTTATGTGTATAATGTAAACACACGCCACATGTAGACCTGTGAAAGCATTTTTGATATCTTAAATACTGTTGCCATGGCAACGCATCAACCTTTAATATTCTGTTTGGATGCTTTTGAGACTCTTAACATTTTTCAAATTGCATGAAACTCGACAGACACATGGCATTTATTACCTAGAAGACATGTGCAAAGTTTCAGAAACGGGTGTGGTACAGGGGCTCAGTAGCGCCCCCTTTTGACAAAAGTGTGGGGGTTAGTTTAATCTACAGTAACAAAACTCAGTGTGTATATTGTACTCTTCAAGCCGGACAACTTTCTAATTTAAAGTCATTAGCTCCGACCAACAGGAAGTCAGATATTTTGGTTTGAATGTGGATTTTTCAAGCATTTTCTTTCCTTCTCTGTCTCTCTCTGTCTCTGCCTCTGCGCATCTTGGTGTGTGTGCGTGAAATTTGCTTTTATTCTTGTTTTTCAATGTTTCGGGGGCTTTTGGGGCCCTTAACGTGCTCGAAAACTCTTGAAACTTTCCACACAGGTCATAACCCGCGGCCATCAGGGACGGACTGAAGCTGGTACCCGGGCGTGGCAGGGGGGCTCAACAGCGCCCCCTGGAACGGGGTTTCAAAACCTGGTCCATATATCAAACACGCTTGCATGAAATAATATGAAACTCGGTACACATATAGATCTCATCGAGCCGAACAACTTTCGTGCTCTAAGTTTTACGCCAGCCCAACAGGAAGTCGGCTATTATGGGTTGTTTGGAAAACGCATGCTTTGGAATTTGAAACACTTCTCCTAGAGATTGTATCCGATCGTCAGCAAACTCGGTGTGCATGAAGTCAGGACATTGAGAATGCTAAATTGCGGACGGATTTTTGATATCTCGAACGGTTTGGCCGTGGCAAGGAAACGAATGTATGGCGAGAAAAGAGAAACACAAAGTCTTATAACTTCTGCATACATTAACTGATCTTGATGAAACTTCAGCAGTGTGTTCGTGGTAAGAGGCCGATCACATGGATGCGACTATTGTGAGTCAAAGTTATAGCGCCACCAACTGGCAGCAGGAAGTGTGTCACTTTATAAATTCTTTTGACAAAAGTGGGGGGGTTAGTTTTACCCACAGTAACAAAGTTCCCTCCATATATTGTTCTCATCAAGCCGGACAACTTTCTAATTTACAGTCATTAGCTCCGACCAACAAGAAGTCAGATATTTTGGTTTGAATGGGGTCATTTTCTCTCTCTCTGTGTGTCTATGTCTCTGTGTCTGTGTGTGTTTGTGTGTGTGAGGGGGGGCGGGGGCTAGATAAACCATTTGTATATGTATATATATATATATATACAGTATATATATATATAGCTGCGAGCAGCGATGATGGGTCAAAGCCGGCGGTACCGACACCCCAGTGCCTTTAGGTAACTAAGGGCACCGGGGTCGCGGTGCCACCGGCTTTGGCCCGTAATTGCTAGCCTGGCTCCGCCCTCCTACGTACTTCCGCTCAATTTTCATTTTCCTTTAGTACTAGGTCTGGGATTGTGCTGTAGTCTTTGGTTTTCTCCGATAAATTTTTTACCGGGCCAATCAGTGAACAGAGGGAGTGGCTGAGAACGATGACGTTTATGTTGTGCGTTATTTTGAGCTGAAGTTCAGTAATGGCAGCGGAGAAAGATGCAAGCGAAGTCATTCAGTCCGTGGTGGCAACGCTACCGAATATCAAGAAGTTAAAGCCTGAGCAAGAACAGTCTTTGTTTAGTTTTGTTGGTGACAATGACGTTGTATGAGCATCGTATGGGCATGACATATGTCACGACCAAACGTTAGCGATTGGTTATGGCAGATCCAGAGTGACTCTGGGCAGATCCAATAGTTTTAGACTTCAATAGAGTACCCGCCTACAAGGAAGTTAACGCTTGTCAATGGAGCGGTGCCAGACTCTATGTACAAATGAAATGTATGAGAGTCTGGTGGGACCATCGCTGCTTTCAGCTATATTTATTATTATTTTTCTAACGACTATTCGGGCACTTTTGGGGCCCTTAACGTGCTCAAAAACTCTGAAAATTTTGCACAGGGGTCAGAACCCGCGGCCATCAGCTGGTACTGAACCTGGTACCTGGGCGTAGAAGGGGGGCTCGACAGCGCCCCCCTGGAACGGGGTACGAAACCTCTGTCCATAAATCAAAGACGCTTGCATGTAATAATTTGAAACTCGGTACACATATAGATCACATCGGTTCATATATCCTTCATAATCTTACTTTTTACCCCAGCCCAACAGGAAGTTGTCGATTTAGGGTTGTTTGGAAAATGCATGCAATGGAATTTGAAATACTCCTCCTAGAGAATTCATCAAACGCCACGAAACTCGGTCAGCATGAAGTCAAGACATTGAGGATGCTAAATTGCGGACGTATTTTTGATATTTCAAACGGTTTGGCCGTGGCGAGGGAAACAAATTCATGGCGAATAATGGAAACAGGAAGTGTGTTATAACTTCTTTATACATTAAATGATCTTGATGAAACTTCAGCAGTGTGTTCGTTGTAAGAGGTTGATCACATGGATGTGACTATTGTGAGTTATGGCTTTTATAGCTTATAAGTTATGGCACCACCAACTGGCAAAAGGAAGTGTCTCACTTTCAAAATGCTTTGAAATCAACCTCTTATTTTTACCCGATTTGCTTCAAACTTCACTACTTTAATGTAAACACACGGCAGATGTAGACCTGTGAATGGGTTCTTGATATCTTAGATACTGTTGCCATGGCAACACATCAAAGTTTAATATTCCTTTTGGATGCTTTTGAGAGTCTTAGCATGCTTGAAATTGCATGAAACTCAACAGACAGATCACATTTATTAGCCAGTAGACATGTGCAAAGTTTCAGAAACACATATATCAGTACACATATAGATCTCATCGGGCCGAACATCTTTCCCTCCGTCAAGTTTTACACCAGTCCAACAGGAAGTCGGCTATTAAGGGTTGTTTGGAAACGCATGTATCCAGATTTTGATATACTACTCCTAGGAAATTCTTCCGATCGCCACCAAACTCGGTCCGCATGAAGTTAAGACATTGAGGATGCTAATTTGCCAGCGGATTTTTGATATCTCGAATGGTTTGGCCGTGGCGAGGAAACGAATTTATGGCGAGAAAAGGGAAACAAAATGTCTGGACAAATGTGAGGACAAGAAACAAAAAAACAAATTTTTGCGCATGTGAATAGGATGATTTTTTCCGTTGATATTAAAACGTGAGTTTATGACGATATATATATATATATATATATATATATATATACACACACACACTCACACATAGACACACACACATATTGTGACGGAACGTGCAAGGCAAAAAAGGTGTGAGGACTCAAATGCAGGAGAATGGTATTTATTACAAAAACAAATAAACACAAAGCAAAACCCACGAGGGGTAAAAACACAATGAATAAAAATGAAACAACAACTGAACCTTAACATGAAGTGAATCACGGGGAACGGGGGATCACGGGGAACGGGAGACATTAGACAAACGATCCGACAAAGACTGCAAACAAGAGGAGACTTAAGAAGGGAACAAATCAAGAGGGGACAGGTGGAAGAACTCAAACAATAATCAGGTAACGAGGGGGAGGGATCAGACAACGACCAGAGCACATGGCCCAAAATAACAAAACACCCATGTGCAACACAAGACAGGACAGGCATGTGACATTACCCCCTCCCTACAGAGCGGCTACCAGACGCTCCATAAGACCAGGGCGGGACAGGAAGGAAACACCAGAGCAGGACAGGAAGGAAACACCAGGGCAAGACGGAAGGAAACACCAGGGCGGGACGGGAGGGAAGGGAGGGACAGACCAGGGCGGGACGGGAGGGACGGGAGGGACAGACCGGGGCGGGACGGGAGGGACAGACCGGGGCGGGACGGGAGGGACAGACCGGGGCGGGACGGGAGGGACAGACCGGGGCGGGACGGGAGGGACAGACCGGGGCGGGACGGGAGGGACAGACCGGGGCGGGGCGGGACGGGAGGGACAGACCGGGGCGGGGCGGGACGGGAGGGACAGACCGGGGCGGGGCGGGACGGGAGGGACAGACCGGGGCGGGGCGGGACGGGAGGGACAGACCGGGGCGGGGCGGGACGGGAGGGACAGACCGGGGCGGGGCGGGACGGGAGGGACAGACCGGGGCGGGGCGGGACGGGAGGGACAGACCGGGGCGGGGCGGGGCGGGGCGGACAGACCGGGGCGGGGCGGACAGACCGGGGCGGGGCGGGACGGGAGGGACAGGGCGGGGCGGGGCGGGACGGGAGGGACAGACCGGGGCGGGGCGGGACGGGAGGGACAGACCGGGGCGGGACGGGAGGGACAGACCGGGGCGGGGCGGGACGGGAGGGACAGACCGGGGCGGGGCGGGACGGGAGGGACAGACCGGGGCGGGGCGGGACGGGAGGGACAGACCGGGGCGGGGCGGGAGGGACAGACCGCTTACTCCTGGGAGGCCAGGGCGAAGCAGACAGTCCATCGGGCGGCCAGGGCAAAGCAGACAGTCCATCGGGCGGCCAGGGCGAAGCAGACAGTCCACCGGGCGGCCAGGGCGAAGCAGACAGTCCATCGGGCGGCCAGGGCGAAGCAGAAGACCCATCGGGCGTCCAGGGCGAAGCAGAAGACCCATCGGGCGGCCAGGGCGAAGCAGACGACCCATCGGGCGGCCAGGGCGAAGCAGAAGACCCCTCGGGCGACCAGGACGGTGAACACCCCTCGGGCGGCCAGGGCGGTGAAGACCCCTCGGGCGGCCAGGGCGGTGAAGACCCCTCGGGCGGCCAGGGCGGTGAAGACCCCTCGGGGGCCACGACGGTGGCTCAGGCTCAGGTACAGCAGACACCGGCTCAGGAACAACAGACACCGGCTCAGGAACAACAGACACCGGCTCAGGAACAACAGACACCGGCTCTGGAACAGGCCTTGGCTCTGGAACAGGCACTGGCTCTGCCTCCGGCTCTGGAACAGCAGACACTGGCTCCGGCTCTGGAACGGGCACTGGCTCTGCCTCCGGCTCCGGAACGGGCATTGGCTCTGCCTCCGGCTCCGGAACGGGCACTGGCTCTGCCTCCGGCTCCGGAACGGGCACTGGCTCTGCCTCCGGCTCCGGAACGGGCACTGGCTCTGCCTCCGGCTCCGGAACGGGCACTGGCTCTGCCTCCGGCTCCGGAACGGGCACTGGCTCTGCCTCCGGCTCCGGAACGGGCACTGGCTCTGCCTCCGGCTCCGGAACGGGCACTGGCTCTGCCTCCGGCTCCGGAACGGGCACTGGCTCTGCCTCCGGCTCTGGAACGGGCACTGGCTCTGCCTCCGGCTCTGGAACGGGCACTGGCTCTGCCTCTGCCTCCGGCTCTGGAACGGGCACTGGCTCTGCCTCCGGCTCTGGAACAGCAGACACTGGCTCCGGCTCTGAAACAGGAGACACTGGCTCCGGCTCTGGAACTGCAGACACGGGCATGTCCAGGATCCGAGCCAGACGCTCCAGATAGTCCGTAAGTGCCTTGGCGGCCACACAAATGGGCATTTCCGGATCGGTCTCAGACTGGGCAGACTGGACGTGCTCAGTCTCTGACTGGGCAGACTGGACGTGCTCAGTCTCTGACTGGGCAGACAGAGCGTGTACTGTCTCTCGCTGGGCAGACGTGACGTGAACAGTCTCTCGCTGGGCAGACGTGACGTGAACAGTCTCTCGCTGGGTAGACGTGACGTGAACAGTCTCTCGCTGGGCGGACGTGATGTGAACAGTCTCTCGCTGGGCAGACGTGACGTGAACAGTCTCTCGCTGGGCAGACGTGACGTAAACAGTCTTTCCCAAAATAACAAAACACCCATGTGCAACACAAGACAGGATAGGCATGTGACACATATATATATATATATACATAAATATAGCTGCGAGCAGCGATGAAAGGGCCAAACCCCGCGGCACTGCCACCCCAAGGCACCGGGGTTTCGGTGTCACCGGTTTGGGCCCGTCATATTTGGGCCCGGCAGCTATATTTATTTTTGAAACCGGCGCAGATAAGAGCGCGGAAAAAAAGCTGTGCATACCAGCCTCCTACAGTTCTGCAGCAGGCTCAAGACGCAGTAGTCCAGCGCGGTGGCTACACATTTCCATGTTGTAAATTTTAAATAAGACAACATCTCTATTGCAAATGCAAACCCCTCCATCAATGCAACGTCATTGCCATATTGCCAAAGAGTTGCATGAACACACAAATCAGATCTGAACAGTTGCGATACAGTGTGGACATCATTTTATATCAGATTCCAATCGGATACAAAGATAATCGGATTTGGACTGACAGTGTGAATGTAGCCATAGTTAACTACTTTACGTTAAAGTAACACTATGTAGTTTTTCAACCTTCATAATATATTTCGAAGACCCTTGTGATGGTACATCGACTTACAATAGGTTAAATGACACGTCTGCCATAGCCTGACGTGGTCTGTATCGCTTTTACTGGCACTATGTAACTTCGGGTTTTGGGTAGTAACCGGAGCACAAAAAGAACTACAAAATTCGACTGCTTTACGGCATACATAGTTTTTCTTTGTTTGTGATGTCTTTCATAAAATCATGCATCATACTCTACCTTGTCTGTGGCCATTGTTGATTCCAAAGCTGGTGCTGGATAAACAGCGAGCGTGTGCGTGCGACAGTAGGCTGCGGTAGGCTAAATTATTTACGACAGCGGTAATTGACAATTCCGCTTCCAAGCGGGCGACCGCAGAGGGAATGTTCCTTGGTGTTGCTTTAACATTTTAGCCATAGTCAAGGCTTCATTTACACATGTGGCTAATGCCGTGCCTCTCTCAACCACTCTTCTCTTTGACTTTTGGCAGTCTATAGAACTCAAAATGTTTTTTCCTGGTGCGACCGATTAGTACAGACCAAAACACGACCATTTTTCAGCAGCAATAATGAGCCAAATATGCAAGTCTGTTCAGTTCAGTGGCATTTTTTACGTTCAGTGTCTCCAAAATGTCCGACTTCCGGATTGATGACGTGTAGTGAAAACCCTCTATATGATCACGCTATAATTTATTGAAGTGCTATTCAATTATTCAAGCACGATAAGATGCAAAAAGAACATAAATCAATACCGTGCTGTCTGTGAAACGTCTCTCTGTGAACAAACACCCAGAACGCGCGAACAGAATGACACTTCAGATCAGCACGGCAGCGCCGCATTGAGTTCTCTTTTGTGCTTGAATGGACAAAAATACACTGAATTATGCCAAAATTCCTGCTTTGTCGATTATCCTCATAAGCATAGTAAATGAGTTAATATTTACATATTTCTTACCTGATAAACATACTTAAAAAGAAATCTTAAAGCACTGTTTACAAGGTTATATGGGTAACCCCCCCCCCCCCCCCCCGAAAACAATAACCTCTTTTGTGCATTGTAACAGGGCAGATAAAAATCTAAACCATCCCAGCCTAAAAAAAAACCCTTAGTGTAGAACCTGGATATATTAAAGGCACAGCTAAAAGTAACATTTATTACAATGGGTTTATGTGAAGATTCCTCCTTCAACAACAGGAGAATTTCATAATTACAGAGGGCACAAAACTGAATCTGAAATTAAGACAAAAACTATTGGTTGTAAGGTCTCAGCACAAATCGGGGGGACATGTAATCAATAATCAATAATTCACAATTAATAGCTGATCATACGGGTTCTGAGTTATCACCTACAATTTTAAATTGCACAAAAAGGGAATATAGTCCATCTGCATCTACATATGTATAGACAATTAACTACAACAAATTATAATAAATTATGAACACATATAATATACAGATAGGCTATATCAATTTTTAGAATATACTTTAAACAGAACTAACTGCATTTCGTCGGGTTGTCCGTCCACCGAACCTACTGACGATCCTCTGATCAATTTCGCGAAAAGGATTATTCTGGCCACTATCAGGAAAAGCTATCCTTCTGTTTGTGAAGAATAACTTTCTGATAATATTACTAATTAAAGTATTTATCAATATCAAGCTTGTAGCTTAGGATCACACATTTAAGAGGCTTTGTTTGATGATTACCAGTCAGAGACAATAAAGAGTATAATGAGGGTTTAATAAATGAAGCTATAGCACAAATTAGGGCTGTAGTCAAGACCACCTTTGTCGAGTCCAAGACAAGTCCAAGACCAGGACTAGTCGAGTCCAAGACAAGACAGAGTCCAAAAAGGTTCGAGTCCAAGTCAAGACCAAGTCAAGGACAGGGAAAAAAAAGTCTTGTGCAAGACATTATCAAGACAATCATTTTAGGTTATTATTTGTTGATCTAAAAGCAAAAACAGTGTCACAACCCCCAGGATTTTTAAGTATAGATATTCCTCTTGATATCATATAATCTTCTAATCCAAAGAAAACAGAATGATGACATATGGTGGTACCTCATAATTGCAGTGTTTCACTGTGGATCTGAAAGACGCATACTTTCACATTCAGATAGCCCCCCATCACAGGCCATTCTTGAGATACGCCTTTGAGGGGCAAGCTTATCAATACACAGTTCTGCATTTACGAAGTGCATGGATGCGGTGCGTGAGCGTGGCGTTTCTGTTGCGTGTCAGCTGTGTGGCGTCGGTTCTATTTCTAGCATGCACGCGTTTTGTAGGACTCGAGTACTACAGCCCTAGCACAATTACATTTAACAACGAATATATTCAGAACAATGAATAACGGAAGTAAGGAAAGGAAGAGAGAGAAAGCAGATCACAGAAATAGCAAACTTCACAAACAGTTTGACCCTAGAGAGCCAGCAAGGAATCACAACGCCTTAAAACAGGGCAAGCACTTAATACATTTGAATTATGGAACGATACTTGCATATGGATCTTTGTGTCGCTGAATAAGGCTGCTTGGACACGCGTTCGGTCCTCGTTGCGGTTCTTGAACTGGAAGCGCTCTGATGCGCGTTTCACTCGCGGGAAATTCAAAACTGAAAGTAAGTTGTCTTGAAAGCTCTAAGGAAGAGTTCGTTTCCCGTGTAGAACCGGACTTCTACCAAACACGAAAAGCAAGCTAGAGTGAAAATAAAAGACTGAGCTAAACTCAAAACGGAAAATAAAACGAGAGAATAAGAAGACAAGACAAAACGAGAACCACGAAGACACGACAGGAAGAGCGAAGTGAAGATGTTCCGGCCATCACCTTTGTTTTATGGAAGACAGCTCACACCTCCTTTGGAGCAGAATAACCAATCACCTTAGAGATTTTTGAGCGCGAACCCTTCTCTTTGTCTTGTCAAAACGTAGTTTATGACCTTGTAAGAAAATGTGATTTCTACTCCAGAAAGCCGTGCACAGAGTATCATACATTTTACTGTAATCTCCTGTACGTGACTAACTTGGTGAGACGGAGAAGATCACAACGGTATCAAGAAAGATATGGAAAAAGAATGGGAATACAGAGTTATATTCATATACATAATTTAGGCATTTAGGGTTTTACCTAACAAATCTAGAGAAGTCATAACTATACTAAAATGAAAGCAGAACACATAGTTTTATAAGGGAATATATCATGCTCTTTTCAGAATTACCCATTTCTGGTTTTAAACGCGAGGAATGTCTGTATGTGTGTGCGTTTTCATTCGGAGTGCTTTCTTGCCGGAAAGGAGTGTTGAGGGAGTCCAGGAATTCGTTTGAAGCTCACGGATTCTGGTTTATTGGTGTTTACAACCACTGTTACGCCATAAAGGTGTCAAATGGGCAATTAGGACCCATTAGATGGAGACTTTTTGGCACTCACTAGTGGAGTTATAGGCAAAACTCAAAGGGTTAAAAGGTTTTTGGCATGTTGGAATGAGTGAGCCATCCTGACATTGTTCATACACCACATGGTCAAAAAACATTTTCGTAAACTGAAATAAAGTAAATTAAAAAAAGAAAAACTAAAACTAAACGAAATTAACAACTGTAACTGAAAAACTAAAAAATATTTTATTATTAAATAAAATAATAATTAGCAAAAAATTATTTTCATAATTAATAAGCTTTGCCTTTCAGATGAGGCTTGTGTAAATAACAGTTACTTTGGGGGGTGGACTCATTCAAAGTAATGTAATCATCTGGTTTTAGCCAGGTTTCTGTGTAACAAATTAGATCAAAGTGGACATATTAATAATAAATCTTAACTTGTTATGATTAACTATGAATATTTGGATCAGTTAATTTAAGTAACTTGATGTAGCTAAATTAATATTAAAATCAATTAATCAGTTCGCCCAGCAAACACTTTTAATTACTCATTGATTTTAAGAAAAGGGTATTTTTCATGGCCACAGAAAAACAATTCTTTCTTAGCATGTAACAAGTATGTCACAAGATCAGAAATTGGTAAATTGACTTGGTTACAAACAGAGAATCAGAACGTCCTGGTTGCGTATGCAACCCACCGTTCCCTGAAGGAAGGAACTGGACCAGGTTTACACACGCAACTGCATCACAGACAACATTTTGGTGCAACCTCTCCACGTTTCAGATCATTTCCTCATTACTTTCAATCTACATCTCACTATCCACACTCCACCAACTCCCCTACCAGTTACTTTCAGACGAAACCTACGCTCACTTTCTCCCTCTCGTCTTTCCTCTGCTGTGTCATCTTCTCTTCCCTCACCCTCAAAATTCTCATCCCTGGATGTGATAACCGCAATGGATACTTTATGCTCCTCTTTAACTTCTTCTTTAGACATTATCTGCCCTCTCTCCTCCAGGCCAACACGCGCTACTCCCTCTAACCCCTGGTTATCTGAGGTTCTTCGTGAACACCGGACCAAACTCAGGGCAATGGAGAGGAAATGGCGCAAATCAAAAGGTACATCTGACCTGAGTATGTATCAATCTCTGCTCTCTTCCTTTTCTGTCGATGTTCACGCTGCAAAATCTTCATATTTCCACAACAAGATCAAAACTGCCCCTAACACACGAACACTTTTCAAGACATTCAACTCTCTCCTCACCCAGCTCTACCTCTCATTTCAACCAGATGATCCCACAGGAGCTGCACAAATCTCAAGCTGTCTGTCTGTTCATCAGCTTGGATGAAAGGACATCACCTGCAGCTCAACCTGACAAAGACTGAGCTTCTCGTTCTCCCTGCCAATCCGTCTCTACAGCACTACTTCACTATCAAGCTAGATTCTTCCTCAATCACCCCATCAAGGTCGGTCAGAAATCTTGGAGTAATCTTTGATGACCAGCTAACCTTCACAGACCACATTACAAAGACAGCTCGATCATGCAGGTTTGCAATGCACAACATCAGGAAGATCAGGCCTTTCCTAACTGAGCATACAACACAACTTCTTGTCCAGGCCCTGGTTATTTCTAGGCTTGATTACTGCAATGCTATTCTAGCTGGACCTCCATCATGTGCAACTAAACCCTTACAAATGATCCAGAATGCTGCTGCTCGTCTTGTCTTCAACGAGCCCAAAAGGGCCCATGTCACTCCTCTGTTCATCTCCCTGCATTGGCTACCACTCGCTGCTCGCATCAAGTTCAAGGCGCTGACACTTGCTTACAGATTGACCACTGGCTCAGCTCCCTCCTACTTTCACTTGCTCCTACGGGTCTACATCCCTACCAGAAGCCTACGATCGGTCAATGAGCGACGGCTCAAGGTACCATCACAGCGAGGCACAAAATCACTCCCCAGAACATTCTCATTCACGGTTCCATGCTGGTGGAATGATCTACCCACCCTCGTCCGGAATGCAGAATCCCTGACAGCATTCAAAAGACAACTGAAAACTCATCTCTTCCGTGAGCACTTAACATAGAAGAAAAAAAAAAAAAAACATTTTTCTTGAAATCTTCGCTTGTCTGGTTTATGCTACTCTGAGTATTGTTTGAACTTTGTTTTCTGAGCACTTCTTGTGTTGTTTTTGCCTCTCCACGATGACTCGCTTGGTTTAATCCTCAAATGTAAGTCGCTTTGGATAAAAGTGTCTGCTAAATGACTAAATGTCTGCTCAACACCTAATGTGATGATTATCACTGACTTGAGTGGGATAGCCTAGCCTGAGGTGGGGCAGAAAAAGTGGAGAGTGTGGTGTTAGTGTGCTGTGCAACACTTACCTGTCTCCACTAGCAGCAGGGGGCGAGTGAGAAGGCGGAGAAGGTCCTCGAATGCACCAAGCTGCCTGCTGGCAACCAAGGGGGGCTGAGGGGTGTAAGGCTATACAAGGTCACACCCGCCAGACTGGCCCTCTTGGAACCCAGGGACAGATGAAATTGCTCTTTCTTTGAAATGTGGGTACCGCTTGCTCCACTTCATTTTTTATTTTATTTTTTAGGGAGACAGCGGCAGAACAGACACACCGACACACAACAAAGACTCCACCCGGCCCTCACCCGGGGGGAGGGAGTGATCGTTTTTGCCAACTCCAAAAAGCATCCTCATCCAACCCTGGGTGGCCAGCTCCGGAATGCTTTCGCTGTCGCTTGCCACCTGGCTTGGCAGCGCTTGGAGCGGGCTGGACATCTCTCCTATGGCCGGCTCCCTGCTGAGGGCTGGGTGGAGGCTGCTGCGGAGGCCCAGCGGGACCGGCGGGCGGGGAACACCCTCGGAACTGCCACCGGTGGCGGGGTGGAGGCAGCAGCGGGCCGCCGGGGCAGGATGTGCCGGATTACCTCCGTCTGCGCTTGGGCGGCAGAGAACTGTTGGAAGCAGTTCTCCGCCGCGTCGCTGACCAGCCCAACCTAGGAAATTGGGGAGATCAGGAACCAAAACTTGTCCGCATCCACCATATCAACCAGGCTGAGCCAACAATGGCGCTACCGGACCACTAAGGTCTACATCGTCAGACCGATCGCACACGCCATGACACTTGTGCCCTGTAGGGTGAGGTCGGGAGCGGTGTGGTGCTCACCTATGAGCGCATGATCTGGGCTACCCTTGTGCATGCCATGGGTATGCCATGCCATGGGCCATGGTGCTGCTACATGTCTGTAAGGGCCCTTACAGACCAGTAGCAGCACCATGGCACGCAAAAGGAAGCAGCTTGCCCAGAGGCTTTGTAAACTCTGCCCGCCGGAACGGACAAGAATTCACAGGCCCTAGGGGGTCAAGGATCCCCCCAAAAGGCAGCGGCCGCAAAACACAGGTGCACCTGTGTCATGACAGACAGCCCCAATGGAGGGACACCTCGCAACTCTTCACCGTTCCTCCATCAAGGGTAGTGAGGGGGGAAAAGCTATTCAGGCAGTTTCTGGTAGAGAAAGATGCCGTTCACCACCTGATAAGCTCTCCATGCATTTCGGAAAAGGCAAGCACTGGGGCGGCGAACTGAGAACCAGCGCGGCCTGCCCCGAGATACTAATCCTCCAACCGAGACTGAACAGGACACGTCAGAGTTTCCACTCGAGCCCGGCAGCCTCGGCGGCCCGTTTCAGCATAGCTGACATTTCTGAATCTGGCTCGGGCAATGTTACACTCCCAGAGGGAGATAACACAGCCGAGTCGTCATCTCCAGAGGCCAGCTCACCCTCCGATGCTGCTACCGACATCTTATCCTCTGGGGGAACCCCCATTGAAACAGCTGATCGGTCCATTACAGAGGGACCAGCATGCTCAACAGGAATCCCATCGGCTGCGGTGTGATGGAGGAGTGAAGAGCCCACAGGGAATGGTTACCGGGCGAGACATCCACCACTATCCTCCGATCACCCACCCCACACGGCACCCGGGGGTGGGGCATGGTAATGGGGACTCGCGCTTCGCGGACGAAGGCGAGTCTCGATCTCAACACCGTGACAGTCATATTCCTGCAATGAGAACATGAGCTGTCCACAAAAGCTGCCTCAGCATGTTAAACATATAAGCACACATGTATACATATTTATATACATATAAACATACAGCTCAAACACGTGATGCAACAATTGTGACCGTCAGAGAGGAAAAGGGAACGATTGCATCCAGAAACGCACAGGTGGAATGACATCTCGAAAAAGACGCAAACGAACCCGTGTTGCTCTTTCAGAAAATAGGACCGTCACCAGTGCCGGAGAACACAGGGGAATGACCACGGCAACACTGAACAGACAACTGAAACAGTGAAGCACTCACTTTTCCGCCCTCTAAACAGCCGTCAACACACACAAACATTTAGAATTTGTTGCTGTTAAAACAGCAGTTGAGAGCTCAAAGCTCGCGATCACCGCTGCACTCGCGCTGTAGAACACCAGCACTGGGAGAGTCTTCCTGAAGAACACCAACACACTCGTGCGTTGTAAACAACAGCACTCTCAGTGACATCAAACGATCGGCTCCAAAGCGAAAAGCAACTAGTGCGTGCATCCACTTCCGTATTTATACCCGCGCCGTGGGGGCGGAATGTGTGATGCGAATCACGCACACCAATTCCATTGGCTCGTTCAATAGTACTCAAATATGATAAGCTCTCTGATGCGATCCTCATTCAGTCGACGTCGACTACGTCCGACGTTATCGACTGAAAGGGAACCAAATAAGTGTTTTGCACAGGTCCAGGTAATGAAACTATAGAAAATAACTTCTTATTTCAAAGCACCTCATTAAGAGGCATCTACCCCTTATTATTAAATATCTGTTTAAAATGTGTGATACTTGCATCTCCTTTGCAGTGGAAGCAGTGTGTGACATCTTTGAAGAAGATCTCATTGGCTCCAGTCGATGGTTGGAGTTGCGATTGACTTCTTCTGCACTAAATGAAGAAATTGTGATAAACTCCTCATTTTGTCCTTGACTATGTTGTGGTTGAGAGAGTCCACTCTCTCCTGAAGGAGCACATGGCTGGTTGTGAGTCAAGGCCTGATGCCCCGGAGCCTGGTGCGGCCACGCAGGACAGCAACCCGATGATGCTAGGAAGGGCCAAGAGAGGGAAGAGCTTGTGTAGATGCTCTATAAAGCCTGAGAAAAGTCCCACCTCTCTGGGTTGGTCTGACCAATAAGGAAGGTGGAATTTCAAAGTGGGAAAATTCCTTTGTTGGGAGGTTTTATAACTTTGTCTAAAGTGTGGCTAGACATGGGCCTTGCCGTTTGTGTCCATTTATACTCAGATTAATATAATAAACACACTCTGCATTCTATGAGGAGGTGATGCACACTAAAGTGTGAGTTGTTAAATGAGTATTAATTAGATAGAAGACACGATATAGGTGGGGTTATAACTAGTAGTTCTCTCATAAAGCATGCATGAAATATATAGAAATGCAAGAGACACTATACATACTATACATAACGACACAATATAGTCGTTACACTGTAAAACACTGTAATGTGTTCATCTGTAATCATATCATTAACAATAAGTGCTCTTGAAAAAAGTGATCTAATATTAAGCAACCCGAGCTTCATCTGTATTATATCTTTTTTTTTTGTTGAACATCAATTAAGTTCTTACTCTTAAATCGGTTTGGGAATTTTTTGTATTTACTAATTCGGGGAAAAGTCTCTATATGATGATATATAGGTGAAAGAGTCTATATGTGTTGGGATTTATCTGACTTCTGTGACACAAGAGCAGTACTAGCAGATGGTCAGTTTAGCCAGTGAGTCTGCTTTCTGACCTTGACCCCAGGCATTAGCCAGCACTTTTAAATTTGCTTCGATTTCAGGCGCTCTGGCTCCCGGCAAACATGTGACTGTGGTGGCTGGTGTCTCTATTTTCACGTTCCATGTCATAGAATCGCCAATAACTAGGGCACTTTCAACAGGATTCTCAGTGGGTGCATCACTGAGTGGGGAGAACCGTTTTGAAAACAGAGTTATGAGTTGTACAAGTTAACCAGAGTGCATGGTTTTTATGACATATATGCAGATGCATTACTCCAGTATCAACAAAGGCACAGAGAAGATACAGATAAAACATGAAACCAAATAAATGCACTATTATAATAATATATGATTTGTCTAAGTTCTTCAAGCAGTCTCTAGTATTTTCCATAAACGTGTTATTTATTATTGCAACGGTTAGCAAGTAGACTTTAGAATCACATATAAATATATTTATTTCGCAATGAAGTTATTTCAAACACTCGCTGGTGCCTGAAAGTGAGTTTTGAGCTGAAAATTGTTTAAAATTTTTTAAATGTAAAGGTTGGTTGCCCGATATAATAACATGGGAAATGAGCAACGGTATTGACTGTCTCCTGACTCAGGTAAACTCCATCTTTGTTCATGACCACTTCTCAAACCACTTCTTTATATATTCGATATACCGTATTTTCCGCACTATAAGGCGCACCGGATTATAAGGCGCACCTTCAATGAATGACCTATTTTAGAACATTAACTGTATATAGGGCGCACCGGATTATAAGGCGCATAAGATACTGTAGTCAAACGTTTGACTGTGTTTGCGTTATGCATCCACTAGATGTGCTATTTAATGTGCTATTAGTGCTATTAGTAAGTAGTATTAATAAAGATGCGTTTATTAGTAAGCGTGAGCGCGCTGGGGCGGGCACGTAACTTACATTCCCAGCCTGACTCATATGAGTATTCATGTGCGCCGGCTCGCTGACAGCGATGGCATGCTGTTTCATATATGACGCCCCGGTTACCTTGGCTTGAACGGGGAACGTTTTCTGAGAGTTTTGTAGCTAGTGCGCGGTGCCGGAGGCGAGGCGTTTATTAGTATGTGTGAGCGCACTGGGGCGGGCACGTAACTTACATTCGCAGCCTGACTCATATGAGTATTCATGTGTGGCAGCTCGCTGACAGCAACAGCTGGCTGTTTTGAATGAGACGACCCGGTTACTGAGAACGGGGAACGCTTTATGAACATTCTGTGACGCGCGAGCAGCGCCGGGGACAGTGTGTCTGTTTGTATGTCTGTTAGTAAGGCCTGGGACACACTGGCTGCGTGGCGTAAGTGTGGCATTTCTGTTGCGTGTCAGCTGCGTGGCGGCTGCGTGGCGGCTGCGTCGCGTTTTCTGTGTCTTTGCACATCAGAAGCGTGTCTGACGCGGCGCTGCTGACACGCATCACCCTTGTTCGACATATGGGAGAGAGTTGTGCAAGCCCTATACTTCGTGTTAAGCATAAATATAAAGCCTACTGATAAAGACACTGTCAGCACAGCAGTATTGACAGCAAAATAGACTACAGAATATGTCGTTCTGTATTGACAGGTGCAATATTTGAAAATTGATAATAAGGCCTATTTATTTAATTATTTTTAAATTAGGTCTATATTTATATCTAAATTTAAAAAAATGTAATTTATTAATATGTATTTGTGTACAAAATAACATATAAACATCTTTTCCTATTCTATTTTGCCTGGAAACGCTTCCAACACGCTTGCGTGTCGCGTGAAAAATAGGCGTCGGTTCTATTTCTAGCATGCACGCGTTTTCCGTGCGGCTCATGCTGCGCCTGAGACGCGCGTGTCACGCAGGCAGTGTGCAAGCTCTAACCTGTTAACATGGGAGCCGAAATAAAAACGGACACGCCACGCAGCTGAGACGCTTACGCCACGCAGCCAGTGTGTCCCAGGCGACACAGCCGCCACGCAGCTGACAAGCAACAGAAACGCCACGCTTACGCCACGCTGCCAGTGTGTCCCAGGCCTAACCCCTAAAATCCACGGGATCCGTCTACGGCGCGGAACGTCAGCGCCACGTTTTTGATGCGTCCCTAGCTCGGCGTCAAAGTCCACTGGAAGCGGACGCGTTTCAGCAGCGGAGCGTTGGTGACGTATTAATTTTTCCTCAGAATCGGAGCGTTGTTTATTTGTTGTTCATTTGTCACTTTTGGCTCAGGAGCAGACAGTTAATTGTGCTACCTTATTGATTTTTTCTTCTTCAATTTTCCTCTTTGTGCTTCTACAATAGGTAAGTGGGTTACTTAATTAAGTGAATTCTTTCTATTAGTTTTTTCTGTTGTTATTTCCTACTTGGTATCCAATCAGAGGCATTGTTGTCCAAACTGTAGGGATGCGGAGTCTCCACAGGGTGTTTATTTTGAAATTGATTGTGTTTTTTGACTTTTATTTTGTATTCACGGTGCGGCTTGGACGCGGGTCCGTCAAAAATAGACTAGGCGCCTATCTTTAGCGAAGCGGCGCGGAGAGCCGCTTCTGGGACGCTTCTGAGACGCGCTGCGTCCGCAGCTGGTGGACTTTAGAGCATTGACTATAATGGCTGCGATTAGCTGCGGCATCCGCGACGCTGACGTTCCGCGCCGTAGACGGATCCAGTGGATTTTAGGGGTAAGAGTGAGCGCTCGTGAGCGGGCATAACCTGATTTATACGAGGTTGAACTGGCCGCGTGACAGAGCGGGCATAAGATGGACACGAGCGCGAGTTTGCGGGCGAAATTAATAACGTGGAGCGTTATTAACCAATTGATCCAATTAACCAATTGATCCATATATAAGGCGCTGCGGATTATAAGGCGCACTGTCGTTTTTTGAGAAAATTAAAGGCTTTTAAGTGCGCATTATAGTGCGGAAAATACGGTAACTATTGAATGGTTGACAAAGTGTTTCTTGTTTCCTGTCAGTATGATCGTCTGCTCATAACTCAGAAGATGACTTGTATCGCATTCTTATTATAAAAAAAAACTGTCCAAATTGTACTGTACTAGAGCGGGAAAGGTAATACACCATGTGACTCAGTAATTTATGATGAGAGGAGGAGAAACGTTTGCACTCTGGACCAACCTTTTGAGTTTAAAAGTAGGGCTGCACAATTAATCGAATTTCTAATTGCGATTACGATTACGGATGCCACGATTACGTAATCGTTCAAGGCTATACAAAAGAAAATCCACTCTGCGTGTGTGTTTAGAGCATTTATGTTATGAGAGGCGAATCACGACTACTTCAGAAAACCCAGCACAATATGACATACCAGGCAGTGACGTAAGTGTACGCTGAAATAAAAAGTCTTTCACCTCAGAAAAACGGACTTTACTGTCCTGTCAGCCGTTATACTGTGCTCGTAGCGCGCACTCTTCAATTGCACGCGCAAATGCACGGGCGCGCGCTGTGTATCGCTTCACTGTATAAGGTGCAAAAGAAACGACTCGGTTACTAACGTAACCACGGTTCCCTGAGAGGAGGGAACGAGTATTGCGTAAGTAGCTTACGCTAAGGGAAAACTCCTTTTCTCGAGGAATATTGAAGTCTTTATGTAAAACGCATTGCAGCTGCACAGCTGACAGCAATGAACGAAGGAAGCTCGTCATTGGCTGTGCTGCGGCAACTTGCTCGAACCAATGACGGGGCGACTCTGAATGCGCGACCAATGAGCGCGCTTCGCGCCCACGCGCGTCAGAGCCCGCCAAGATGGGCGTGGCCAAGAGCTATTTATTGGGCGCCCCGTCATGAGAGTTCTTTAGGTTAAAACGACTGAAGCGAACTAACCAAGCACAAGCACGGCAGCTTACGCAATACTCGTTCCCTCCTCTCAGGGAACCGAGGTTACGTTAGTAACCGAGTCGTTCCCTTTCGAGAGGTCTCTCCTATTGCGTAAGTAGCTTACGCTATGGGAACACCATGCAAAACTCCGTGCGTGCTGAACTTCGCCTTATGATAGCCAGAGGCAGGTGCCTGAGCTGAAAAGCAAAGTTATCATCCAACTAGCCGGCAGAGGCGAGCTTTATATGTGGGAAAAATACAGAGCGGCTAGAAGGCGTTCAGTGTGACACAAGCACATACATAATCTAGATACGAACTCGTAGTTCAACTAGTATCATGCTGATAGTACATTGGAATGCAATGTCGGGACCTGTAGGTTGTAGAACCTGATAAATGTGGACGGTGAGGCCCAGCCTGCCGCCGCACAAATATCCTCGATCGGTATCCCGCTCGACCATGCCCAGGAAGAAGCCACACTCCTGGTGGAGTGTGCTTTGACTCCCCAGGGGCGTTGAAGTCCCTTAGCTTCATAAGCCAGCGCTATAGCCTCAACTATCCAGTGAGAGATTCTCTGCTTTGAAACGGCGGAACCTTTCGTACGGCCGCCAAAGCATACAAACAGTTGTTCTGTCTGTCTGAATAGGGCAGAACGCTCCAAATACACTCTAAGAGCCCTAACGGGGCAGAGTAGATTAGCGTCGTGTTCGTCTGCTGGAGACGATAGCGCAGTTAGGGAGATAACCTGTGCTCTGAAGGGAGTGGTGAGCACTTTAGGAATATACCCATGTTTCAGTCTAAGGACGACCCTGCAGTCGTTAGGTCCGAATTCTAGGCAGGCAGCGCTTGTCGAAAGCGCGTGCAGGTCGCCCACTCTCTTGACCGAGGCGAGTGCCAGCAAGAGCGCAGTCTTGAGAGAGAGCTGTTTAAGGTGCACGGTTCGGAGTGGTTCGAACGGGGGCCCTTTAAGAGCGTCTAGGACAGTAGCTAGGTCCCAGATCGGCACTGAGGGGGGGCGTGAAGGGTTCATCCTCCTAGCGCCTCTTAGGAAACGAATAATTAGGTTGTTTCTTCCCAATGGACGTTCCATTACAGGGTTGTGTGACGCTGTGATGGCCGCCACATATACTTTGAGCGTGGAGGGGGTGCGGCCTGCCTCCAGAAGCCCTTGTAGAAAAGCGAGTACGTTCGTAATCTCGCATGTCTCAGGGTTCAGGCCCTTGGCATTACACCAGTCACTGAACACTTTCCATTTCTGGGCATATAAGCGTCTCGTGGAGGGCGCCCGTGCCTCAGCGATGGTTTTTAGCGCTCCGCTCGTGAGGTTCCTGGGAACCCGTTGAGGGGCCATGCATGAAGGGCCCACAGATCGGGGCGGGGATGAAATATCATCCCGCTGGCCTGACTGAGGAGGTCTGGCCTCAGTGGAATCGGCCGTGGTGCAGATTGCATTTGCATCAGATCTGGAAACCATGTTTGGTTCTTCCAGAGTGGGGCCATCAGAAGCACTGCGTTTTTCTCCTCTCTGACCCGACTGATGACCTGTGGCAGCATCGCGATCGGGGGAAAGGCATATAAGGGGCGGCTCGGCCAGCTCTGGGCGAGCGCGTCTGTGCTCTTCGTTAAGAAAAGAGAGCAGTGCGCGTTCTCCTTGGAGGCGAAGAGGTCGATCTCCGCTTTGCCAAAGGTTTTCCATAACCATTGAATCGTCAGCGGGTTGAGAGCCCATTCTCCTGGGAGAATCTTGTCTCTGGATAGCATGTCTGCCTGGCACATGCGCTTCTCTCAGCGAGCGCAAGTTGTGCTGGGACCATAAAATGAGTCTCCTGGCCATTGAATGCATGGAGATCGACCTGAGTCCACCCTGGCGATTTATGTACGACACTACCGTCATGTTGTCCGTTCGGACCAGGACGTGTTCGTTTTTTAGATGTGGAAGCAGGGCTCTGAGAGCCAAAGCGACCGCTTTCATCTCCAGAAAGTTTATGTGTAGGCGCTTCTCCGGGTTTGACCAAAAGCCGGAGACAGGCCTGCCCTCGTAAAGGGCCCCCCAACCTATTTTGGAGGCATCTGTCGTTATCATCTTTCTCCTTGTGTTCACACCCAGACTCACGCCTGATTGGTACCAGTCGGCGGCTTTCCAGTGCGTCAGGGCTTTTATACAGCCGTGGTTCGCTCTGATTAAAAAGTGGCCCGAACGCCACGCGTGAGTAGGGACGCGGCTCTTGAGCCAGCGTTGGAGAGGGCGCATATGCAACAATCCTAGCTGGAGTACGGCCGATAATGAGGCCATGAGACCGAGCATCCTCTGAAACCGCTTGACGGGGGCGCGCGCGCCCGCCTTGAATGATGTTGCAAGGCGCCGGATGGTGAGCGCGCGCTCTGATGAGAGACGCGCTGTCATTTGCATCGAGTCTAGAACTATTCCCAGGAAAGAAATCCTCTGGCTGGGAGATAGTATGCTTTTTGCAAAATTGATTCTTAGACCCAGGCATTCTAAATGGCTGATAATCCAAGATCTGTGTGTTATTAACTGACTCTCTGATTGTGCTAGGACCAGCCAATCATCGAGATAATTCAGTATTCGCACTCCCCTTCGTCTCAAGGGGGAAAGTGCTGCGTCCATACATTTCGTGAATGTACGGGGAGCCAGGGACAGGCCGAACAGAAGTACTGTGTACTGGTAAGACTGTCCCTCGAAAGCGAATCTCAGAAACGGCCTGTGATGAGGCGCTATTGGAATGTGAAAGTAAGCATCTTTCAGATCCACTGAGAGAAACCAATCTCCTGGGCGTACTTGCGCGAGGATATGCTTGGTTGTTAACATTCTGAACGAGCGAATCATTAGTGCTTTGTTCAGGTGTCTGAGATCTAGGATGGGGCGGAGACCACCATCCTTTTTCGGGACGAGAAAATAGCGGCTGTAAAAATCTGCCTCGCTCATAGAGGGGGGAACAGTTTCCACAGCGCCCTTTTCTATTAGTTTGCGCACCTCGGTGCGTAGAACCTGTGAACACTCCTTTCTCACTTTCGTCTCGACCACAGTCATAAAACGTGGTGGTCTGCGAGCGAACTGGAGCGAGTATCCGTGCTTTACTATATTCAATACCCATTTCGGCATATCTGGAATGTTTTCCCATGCCGCTGCGTGTACAGATATGGGCTGAATACAGGCTAGGGGCGGGCCGCTGTGACGTAGGGACCCGGCCAGCGAATCGCCTGAGCTCGTAGCTCTCAGAGGCGCGGGCGCGCGCTGAGCAGCTGAGTGAATGGGCGCGTGTGTGCTTACAGCAGCGCGCGCTATGTCTGTAAAACTCGCAGCCTGAGCTGGGGTTGTGTTTGACACTGTAAGGACAGTGTTTATAAGTGGGGGTGCATAAACAGTGGTAGGCACACGCATCACTTTTATAATGTTTCCCGCTTTTACTGGGGATGAATTCATAACTGTGTGAACAGTGCTTGTGTGTAGTGGTGCGTACATGACCGTAGGCACGTGATCTACATTCATGGGGCGCGCAGCCTGAGCTGGGAACGTATTTGGCACTGTTTTGACAGTATCTGGGAATGCACACTTTGTGGACATGTGAACCCTTAGTGACACAGGCAGAAAAAGACTCTTTTTGTGTTTCTGTGCGTCGCCGTAAAAACGGCGTTTGTTTGCAGGTGAGCGAGCTCTGTGACTGGCCCATTGACTGCTGTATGGACATTTCCAGCCGCCTGTAAGGGGACTGGGTAATGTTTGAGCTTTTGCAGAGAGAGTGGTCCGGCTTTTGCGAGACACGCACTCTCTCTTCTCATTCCTGTGGCTAGGACGGCTTTCGAGGCTCAGGGTTCAGCACAATCTTGGGCCGAGGACCCCGTCGCTCAGGAGGCGGCTTGCGGTTGTGGGAGCGCGAGCGGCGTCGAGCGGCAGCATGAGGCGCGGGCTGAGAGGCGGTGGGAGCTGTTCTAGCCCGCTGCGGCTGTGGCGGTCTCTGTCTGCTCTGCGATGAGCTGGAGCGCTTGGGCAGGAAATGGCGCATAGCTTGTGAAGTGTTCTGGGCCTCAGTGAAGCGTTCGGCGAAACCTTTAACCGCCGGTCCAAACAGCCCGCTGGTGGAGATAGGCGCGTCGAGAAACGGCGCCTTATCCGCGTCCTTCATCTCCGTCAGAGTCAGCCACAGATGGCGCTCGAGAACAGTCAAATTAGCCATGGCGCGGCCAATTGACTGGGCGGTGTCCTTCTTGGCTTGCAGAGCTATATCAGTTGCGCTGCGTAGGTCCTTAAAGGCTTCGGGTTCGGGGCCAGACTCGTCCATAGAGCGGAGAAGCTTAGCTTGGAACACTTGAAGTACCGCCATTGAGTGAAGCGCTGATGCAGCTTGGCCGGCGGCGGCGTAGGCGCGACCGGCGAGAGCAGATGTAGTGCGGCAGGGCTTCGACGGGTGGGAAGCTTTGGCTTTCCATCCGGTGGTGGAGGGCGGGCAGAGATGATTGGCCACGGCCTCCTCGAGGGGCGGCGTTCCCTCGTAGCCTCTTTCCTTTGCGCCGTCCACAGAGGAGAGCGACGAAGAAATAGAAGGCTTCAGACGCGCAGAGTGGGGGGCTTTCTATGACTTGGTGAGTTCGTCATGAACCTCCGGGAAGAAGGGAGAAGGCCTTTGCCGAGGGGCCTGCTGGCGCCCCTGCAGAAACCACTCATCCAGTCGGCTTCGGGTTGGTTCTTCGGGAGAAGACCAATCGAGCCCGAGGTCCTCTACGGCCTTCGAGAGGACGGGGATAATCTCCGTATCCATGGTGGAGCCCCCGCTCGTGCTAGCTAGCGTCGACGGGGCGGGGTCGAGAGTGGAGCCCGGCCAGTCGTCCGATGCAGCGTCGATGGACAAGCTGTCATCCATTCCCCCATCGTCCTCGGACGCGCCGAAAGTCACAAGGCCCACCGCTCTGCTAGAGGGGTGTGGGTCCGGCTGGGTGAACTGAACCGGCGGTGGGGAAGGCAAGAGCGGCGGTGAGGCACGCGGAGACTGGCTCGGCGTGACGTCACTGAGCTCCGGTTCAGGAAGCCTCTGTGAGCGGCGCTTTTTCTTAGTGCGCGGCTCAAACAGAGGGGTGGCGGCGATGGGCTCGCTCACGGCGAAAGCGGCGAGGCGAGCCCGCAGTGCGGAGAGACCCAGGTCATCACATTCCGGGCATCCGCCCTTGGTCAAAGCAGCTTCTGCGTGGTCCCGGCCCAGGCAGCGAGCGCAGATGATGTGACGATCCCCGTCCGGGAGAAGGTCTCTGCACGACGCGCAGGAAGGCATTTGAAACAACGCCTCAGAAAATTGCTCTTTTACAAGTGTCGCGGGGCGAACAGATGTAAAGATACTTGCGTGTGTGGCACGCCGGATGGCTCAGTAGGATGGCGTTCGAAGGCGGCTGAAGGTGCCGACGTCCTCGTAGCAATCCCGCTGGTATGCTTTTCGACGGCGGCGAAGGCTTCAATAATCCGGAGGATCCAGCGAAGAAGGTGTTCGCTGAAGGAGATTAAATCTAAAGAACTCTCATGACGGGGCGCCCAATAAATAGCTCTTGGCCACGCCCATCTTGGCGGGCTCTGACGCGCGCGGGCGCGAAGCGCGCTCATTGGTCGCGCATTCAGAGTCGCCCCATCATTGGTTCGAGCAAGTTGCCGCAGCACAGCCAATGACCGAGCTTCCTTCGTTCATTGCTGTCAGCTGTGCAGCTGCAATGGGTTTTACATAAAGACTTCAATATTCTCGAGAAAAGGAGTTTTCCCTTAGCGTAAGCTACTTACGCAATAGGAGAGACCTCTCGAAAGGGAACTACGAGCATGCAACGTCGTTACAATGTAAATTAGTAAGTCACGAAATAAAAGTAAAATACCAATAAATCACGTGTTAGCTGAGAAGGATTTGCATGCAGGTATGATTTTCATTCTATTCACCGGGAGCTGTTTCATTAACAGTTCTTGTTAGTATTGTGTAATGGTGTGAAAAATTTATAATTCATCAAACTTTGTTAAATAGATTAGTTGCTTTTCAATCAGTTGCAGAGAGAGATCGAGCAAGGAATGATCCACATTTCATTAAGGTGGGGGAAGTTGGAACATTAAATCAACACCAGTATTTAATTTAACATACAGCAACCAGCATTTAGTCTTTGTGGTTACCAAACATAGCACTACTGCCCTGTACTGCATGAGTTTGATTGGAAAGATGTGTTGTGTCCTCCCCCCCATTTCTTCAATCAATGGTATATTCCTCGCGTGTTGCACTCTTCAGTTTGCGGGAAGCACTCTGACGAGATGTATGTGTCTCCGTTAATGGACAATTCAAACAAGGTCTTAGAGCATATTAAATAGAAGTCATTATGAAATCAGAACGAAATATGGTGGTAATACTGTTGGTGACCCTGTTGTTTGTTAAATAGATGGTTCTTCATGTTTAATATAGTACATAAACTGTATTGCTTTAAACGTGCGATTGTGTCATATTTCTATGAATGGTTTAACACTTTAAGTATCAGTTAATGTCCTATGTTGGTTTTCATGGGTATGAGGATGCTTGTTAATGTTGATTTGGGTTTCACTTAATTTCATTTTGATGACATGAGTGGTTAATCTGTGCTGTACCGAGTGAAATGCGCGCCAGTAATCAACGGTGCATTCTGGGTGCATTCTGGTTCATGATTTAAAGCATGTTATGTGTGTTAAGAAGAAGCTGAAACTGTGAATTGTTTCTTTAATATTGTAAGTTGCCTGCATATTAGAAATATGGGACAATGTACTAACTGAATGATGTATTTGCAGATTGTCAATCCAGAACAGATGATTGATTGTAACACTGTCCCATTTTATGATTGCAGGTATGAGTTGCATTCTTTTGTTTCATTATTGTTTTATTAATTTTCTGAATTCATAAATCTTATTAGTTCTACATAAAAAATATGCCTTTGGCGTTAAGCATCTTATTAAATGGAACCACTTAAGATACTGTAAAGAAAATACATCTTGTAATAAGAGTTTGCGGGAAGCACTCTGAAGAGAGATTGTCAATCCAGAACAGATGATTGATTGTAACACTGTCCCATTTTATGATTGCAGTAAACACGCAAAAGCGAAAAGACGTTGCTGGTGTTTCTCTTTATTTGGGGCTGACCCTGTGGTGCGTCTACTGATCCGCTACAATTGTGTATTTACCATGGTAACTGTCGTTTCCATAACCCAAAAATGCCACTTTATTTTCACTTTGTGTTATTTTTTATATTATTAAATGACTGTGGTGGCTCATATCAACATTTTATTAACAAAAACTAGTTTGGGACTGCTATTTAATTGCTTTACCATAGTCCTAATGTTTTTCTAGTCTTTACTATGAGTCATACAATTTATGTGACATGTTAAGTAAAGGGGGACAGTACTTGTGTGTGTTAACAATTTTTGTGTAAACATGTATTATAATATGCCTATATATATATATTCAATGTAAATTGTGATAATCGTAATTAATAATCGCAATTACAATTTCAAGGGAATAATCGGCAATTATGATTTTTGTCATAATCGTGCAGCTCTATTTAAAAGCATCAGACAAGTCAGATCAAGATTTGGGAGATGAAAACAGGTTAAGAACGAACACCAGAATTTTTGGCGAACACAGACAGCCCAAATTTTTCCAAACGCGAGCTCCTATCTCTGCACAGCCACTTTAATTTTGCGATAAGAATAATTCCACAAGGCCGCATCTATATATCACACCTTCTCTGCTCGCATCCTCTGTCCACGCTTTAAAGGGGTGGTAAAATGGCATTTTCACAAGATGTAAAATAAATCTCTGATGTCCCCAGAGTGTGTGTGTGAAGTTTTAGCACAAAATACCCCACGGATATTTTTATATAATATGTTAAAGTTGTCACTTTTTTTTAGCAAAAACACACCGTTTTGTGCCTGGCCCTTTAAATGCAAATGAGCTGCTGCAGAGGGCGGGGTTTCAAGAGCTCTTGTGTGTTAGCAGAGCGATTACCTCATGCAGACACACTAAAATGACAGAAACTGTTCTGCCTTTAATGTTAAAATGGAGTCAGACAAAGATGGAGAGACTCGAGAAGAAGTGACAACATGTAGAATGCAACAGGACGTCTCTGAATGGTTAGTTGATGAATTTATGTTGCTGATGTGGAGTTAACTATCTTCAATTAGGATATTCTGTCATGTTAATCTATAAATCGCTCGTATAGGAACTGTTGTGAGATGCACACAGAGTGACTTTCTATTGCATGTGAAAAGAAGGATGCTAAAGTTTGAGCTGACTCACAAATACACTCTTATACAACAACTTTTCCTCTTCTCGTTCTCAACATGGACTGCATGTTCCCGGTTTATGTACATTTTAGGGTTGCTGATGTCACTAAACCCGGCGGAATGTCATGTAGTCCCTACCAGCCGTTTTTTGTAGTCCTTTTCTTTAAAAGCAAATATCTCCCTTTGCTTTGAACTTTGAGCGTTGTAACTTTACAGATTTTGTTTATGCTCAAACAGCAACATTTCACACTAGCTAAAGTTACTAAAGTGAAATCATACTTTACCACCCCTTTAAACAAACCAAAATAGTTCAAACCAAAAAAGGCCATTTAATTTATATCTTCAATCTCCTGTCACCTTATCTATACTTTAGAAGCTCACAGGCTAAATGTATTTACATTTACATTTGAAAATAAGCATCACATTGATAAAATAATAATGGGAGCAGGTACCATGGACACATACAACATCCTAGACAATGTTCAGCAAATGATTAAACATTCTGAGAAAAAACAAAACAAAAAACATTGAGTCTTTTTTCATTAGCACTCTCAAGTCTTTGATGTTAATGCGTTTTCCCCTTTCTCATTCCTTGGTCTATTTGTTGAAGGTCATTATCAGTGTCCTGGTGTTTCTCACTCCTCATTTCTCCAATTAGATCATCTGTAAGCTTTAGACGAGCATTCCTGCAATGGAAATATTAGCTCAATTATCTTTTCAAAGGTTATGCGTCTCTTCATAAAATATGTGCATTTAAAAAGATTCTCTTTTCTTGGTTGAACTAACCATTCAGTGACTCTCAGCTCATATAACTCTTGTCTTTCTCGTCGCCTCTTGTCACGCATAGTCTCGCCCCCCAGCTTCTGCAGACCCATCATTAAAACTCCAGCCGGCAACCTGTAACATCGCATGTTCTTACAATTCAATTAAGCAATATCAAATGAGAAAGAGTACTGCTATATTGAATATCAGCACAGATATAGAAACAAGGGGCACAGGACATGCTGATATTCAGAACAACAGCATTCTGTTCTCAATGATACTGCTACAATACAACAGTTTTATAAACAGTAAGTTATAATAGCATAATTAATATTTCAGACACAATATGGCCAGCTATTTTCTTATTGTTAAATCAATTTGTTGTTTTTATTGTTTAAGCAAACAGTTTGATTGTCCCTGCTACATAGAAAGCCAATGCTTGATCCTGCTTTGACTTATGAAAGTGTGATCAATTAGTTGATGAATTTATGTAGTTGTTGTGGAGTTTTTTCCAACTTGTCGATTAGCATGTTCCGTCATGATCATCTGTCGTTGTTCAATAACCACTCTTAGTACAAGTCTCTTATCTTTACAGAAAACATACACCGTTTAAAATGTCAGTCACCTTACTGTATTGTGCATAATAAATGTGTGTTTATGAATTATGCAGACGGTGAGCGTATTCGGGATAAAACTAATGACATAACTCTGGTCTCTGTGAATATAGTCAAGAGGCAATGGTAACTTTAGCCACATTAGCTGTACAGCATGCTAACAAGCACATTCAGAAATGCGATTTGGAAACAGAACAAGTATGGCACTTCATATTTTGTAAATGTTTATGAAGTTTGAGCACAAACAGTGGGTATCGACCCATCTTTTCAGAATCAACTTTTGTGCAAATCCAGTGTTGAACTGACCCTTGTTTGCAAAGCAGTCCGGAGTAAAATAATTTGATCAAGCATATAAAACTTTACCTAATTTCTTTGTCACATTTCCTTCATAAATAAAATGAATCCACAGTGTCCTCAGTGGCTCAGATGCTGGGAGTCTATGGAGACTCATGTTTATTAGTACATTCAAAAACAAGGATTTGTAATGTTTGTAATTTTCTTGTAATGTCTCGTAAAACTCTGTAATTTGTAAAGAGTGGCCTTTTATTGTTGCCAGCCTAAGGCACACCTGTGCAATAATCATGCTGTTTAATCAGTATCTTGATATGCCACACCTGAGGTGGATGGATTATCTTGGCAAAGGAGAAGTGCTCCTTAACACAGATTTGTGAACAATATTTGAGAGAAATAGGCGTTTTGTGTATAGAAAAAGTGTTCAGCTCATGAAAAATGGAGGCAAAAACAAAAGTGACGCGTGTATAATTTTGTTTTAGTGTATAGTCTATATATATATATATATATATATATATATAAATAAATATATCTCAGACCGCAATGACTCTTTCAGACTGTGAGAAAGAGCCAAATTCCAACTCCACACTCCGGACCCTAAATCAGAAGTTCTGTCATTTAAGACTCCATTCAGTCTGAGCTAACTAACGAAACCCCCAACTAAGTACTGTATGGCAATGCACGCTTGTAAGAGATGATCCTAGATAAAAGGAAGAATGTTGTCAATTTTAGGCAGTTAACCCAAGACTAACGGTCCAAAGGACGAGACATTGTGACTTGCACGAGGAAAAACACAAAGATAATGCCAGAGGTTGTTCGACCCCCAAGACAGATATAACACGGACCATCTTCTCAAAGACCTCGGTTTGACCTGAGCTCTTAAACCTCAAAGGATTGAAATCCAAAAAAAACATAAACTGCATCAAATCATTCCAAAACAATGCAAAAATGTATCAAAAATCATTCAACTGCATAATTCTATATCATGAATTATCATAAAAATTCTGTCATAATCTATTATCACCCGTCATTTTAATTTTCGTATTTTAATGATAATAAGCCATTTATTAGGTGCTGTTTTTGTTCACGAACTTACAAAACAAGCATATATGCTAGATTATGCATTTATTTATTTATGAAGAGAAAGTTGAACATCATTAATATTTGTCCAATAAATCACAATAAGCTTTGTGCTACGTTACTTTTGATATGAAAAAGTCTCAGGTTTCAAATTCTGTCCATATTATCACAAAATTCAAACAATAAATACATTTTGGCGCACTTTATTGTAGAGATCACTGTAGCTGTATCACTCAGTTCAAGCGAAGTGGTGCGCAAGTAAATGCAATCACCCATTCGCTGCTACAGAACGAAATAAACACGAATGAACATCAAAAAATATGTTGAAAGATACGGTCCATCTTACCAAAATACGAATCATGTCTAAATGTAATCCCTTAATCAGTGTTTCAACCACAGAAAGACATCAATAAAACAGCTTAACACATAACTCAGAAAAGCCATTCGTTAAACATTAACTTGAGCACAAGTGGACAGGGACTGATTACAGTTAGGCCTATAATACATCACACTCAGTATAATCTGCCAAAATAACAGACAGCTTTAAAAATTTTCAAAGTCACTGTTAAAAAAAATTCCATCAATGAGGGAAACTTTTCGGGTAAAGCGACCTCTGATATCATGTCTACAACCTATATATGTGATTATTATGCTTAAATCACACACAATTAATGCAATTGTTATAACTATTGAATGCATTCTTATATTAAACAAAAAAAATTGTCCAAATTGTACTCTACTAGAGTACACCATGTGACTCAGATAACGTGTAATTTATGGTGTAGAGGAGGAGAAACGTTTGCACTCTGGACCAACCTTTTGAGTTTAAAGGCACCAGACAAGTCAGATCAAGATTTGGGAGATGAAAACAGGTTAAGAACGAACAGCTTCATTTAAAGCATCTAACTACTCGTCTAATTTTTCTTGTGTTTACTTTGTTTTCTTTTTCTTTCCGCTGTTATAAGTTGAGTTTTACCACAACATTAGTTAACGATTACATAGTCTATCCTACTATATCAACCAAAGCTTCAACTTCAGCCATGAGAGAGACTCCATTCATCCAAACATAACCCTGTCTAAGAAACGATAGAAGATTCGATCACGTCATGTCTTATAAGTGGATATATTGCTAGAAACTTGGGATCCTGTAATTTCACTCATTTGAAACTCATTCTTTCCTCACTTTCTTTCTTTCTGCAACTCATGTGAATGTGTGTGTGCGTGTTTGTGTTAGATATTAGTTTGATGTGTTAGAATAATCAAAGTCTCATTTGTATTTAAAGAGAAGTGTCTTGTGTTATGTGCTTACGAATTTAATATCTTAAACTGCTGATCTAGTTACCATGCTAATAAATAGTGTTTTAACTATAGTTTGGATATAAATATCTGCAACAGAGTTGATAGCTATGACCCGTTTGATTCAACGCTGGACGACTCATTTGTTTGGCCGTAAATTAAGTGATTCCTTCAAAATTCACTACAAATGAATTAATAATTCCCTTTGAGCTAAATTGACCTGTTCCCTTTCAAGGGAACTCGAGCTGCATTGAGACGGGGTGGGAACGCTCTGCGTGATTGCGTCGTGAAGCACGTGTATAATCAGTCCAATGGAAGAGCGAGACGTCATAGGCGGTGACGTCAAAGACCAGGAAGCTATAAAGCACACCAGAAAACAGACCGCGACAGCTTCTGTTGCCTTCAGCAAGCGATCTGTGTATTCTGTCCTTGTCATATTTATTGTTGTCTGTCAAGTGGCAATATATATATATATTATGGCAAAAGAGAGCAAGCAGCTTTTGTGTTGTTCCCTGCCCACGTTATATCACGGGTGGGGACACACATATCAGCTTTTTGTTACTATTTGGGAGTGGAGCATGCCACAGTCAGTTCTCGAGGGGGCTGACTGTGAGCATTGCGAGAAGCTGTCCGTGAGGACACTCCGCTCCCGCCGGGCGTTCTTCGAGGAGGACGGTTCGGTTCGCGCACCCCGCGCGGGTCCCGCTGTTGCCGATGCACGGCGGCGGCTCGCATTTTGGGGTTCGCAAACGGATCTGACAGCGGGGGTTGGGACGGGCCCCGCCCTATCTCAGCTTTCACCTGCCAGATCCAGTGCTGGCGATTTCCAGTTCCGAGGAATTGGTATCGTTAGTGTTTTGTTTAGAAAAAGAGAACAAAACAAATAAAGATATTAAGAAAAGGCAGATGTTTGAGTTTTCAATAAATGAATAAATAAGTCAGCTCATAACTCTGTTGAATAAAGAGGAGCTTTAAAAGGAGGTTTATCTAGTGCTGTTGCTAGTTAAAAATTTTCTGGCCAGCTGAACATTATGAGAGTGAAAATAAAAAGAGTTTATTAGATGAAATAATCTAAAAACAGAAAAACTCTGTATCTCAGCCTCCTCGTCGGGGACTGCCGTTTTTTCCCTATCTCCACACCACACTGAGGTGTCGAGATCGTGGAATAAGTCGGTTTCTATTTTATGTGTTTAATGCCCAACGTCTAACTATAGTAATGCTATGGGTATTAAGTATCATGGAATGACAGTGCCTCGGGTTAAAGAGACACTTGCTAGCTTTCTCTCTCCCGAGTCGGCGTCATCATTTTTAACCCCGACGTTACCCACCAGCCATCTAAATAAAAAATTTTATTAGGCAACGCTGGTGGGTAAATTATAAAGACATGGATGAATGTGAGGTTGTCAGCACTGACGCTATTCGAGAATTGCGTCGTGCAAAAACAGATAAACTATTCTGGGGAGGGACGGTTTCGAGAAATCGTTTCTCCTCTGCGTCCTCTGGGTGGCGACTCTCTGAGGAGGGTCGCAGCACGGCCAGTTCGGTTGTTTTTCCTGCTGGTGGCCACGGAGTGATATATTTATATATATATATATATACGTTTTTCTGATTTAAAAATAAAGAAAAATAAGATAAAATTATGTCTGTTCTTCTGGACGCTCCGCTTTCAAAAACAAAACAAAACTAAGAATAAACCGTTCAGCGGCGTTCCAGAGGTTTCTTCCTCACCAATCTAATGTTCCCGAGACTGCTGGGCGGAGCAGTCTCAGTCTACTAAGCTCCTCGCAGCACAGAGTGCAAGAACGAGCATCGCCATTTGGGCTCCTCCACAATCGAAGGGGACTTGGGTGGCGGTAGCAGTCTAGCCAGTTAGAGATATGCAAGATCTGAGGACTATTTTATCTCTAAAAAAGCTTGGACAATAGGAAGCCCTGATGCCGAGGCTATCAGGCTTCTAAAGGGTGGTCCCTTGTCCACGGGGTAGGGATGGTTTTGAGAAAACCGTTTCTCCTCGGCGCCCTCTGGGCTGCGACTCTCTGAGGAGGGTCGCAGCGCTGCCAGTTCGGTTTTCCTGCCGGTTCGCCGTTCAGGACACCAAGGTGTCAGTGTCCCCAAACGATCCTCCGAGGGGCGGTCGTAGAGCAGTCAGTTCGGTTTCCCTGCCGGTTCGCCGTTTCAGGGTGCCGAGGTGCCTGCTTTTTCCAATGATCCTCCGAGGAGGGTTGTTGGAACTAAGTTATTTAAAGGGAGGCAAGATCTGAGGACTGTCGTCATCTCTAATAAAGCTTCTGAGAGCTCCTCCGGGGCAGGGACGGTTTTGAGAAATCGTTTCTCCTCGGCGCCCTCTGGGGTGCGACTCTCTGAGGAGGGTCGCAGCGCTGCCAGTTCGGTTGTTCCCTGCCGGTTCGCCGTTCAGGGCACCGAGGTGTCAGCGTCCCCATACGATCCTCCGAGGAGGGTCGTAGAACGGTCAGTTCGGTTGTTCCCTGCCGGTTCGCCGCTTCAGGGCACCGTACTGACTGTTCAACCAAATCCAGAGGCCAGTCTTGAGAGACTGGTTCCCCTAGTAGAATTTCTGGCAGCGTGGAAACTACTGCCACATATTTCTCGGTGGGTCCTGCACACTATAGAAAAGGGTTCAGAATTCGGTTCTTGTCCGCCCAGATTTCTAGGGGTCCTCCCCACTGTGGTGGACCCTGAGCAGGCTTTGGTTATGGAGCAGGAAGTACTGACACTTCTGCAAAAGGAGCTGTAGAAGGGGTTCCTCCTCCCGGCAGACAGTCAGGGTTTTACTGCCATTACTTCATTGTTGACGGAATCAGAGGAAAAAAGAATTTTGTTGATAGGCCTTACGGTTCATAAGTTATTAGCATAATAAAAGGAAATTTTGGACGGGTGGTGGCGCTAGAGGGAATGAGCTAGAGATACCAAAATTGGTTCATTCAATGTTGGTACTGTCCTCTATCAGAATGTCAAACCAAAACAACTTTCCCGCAAACGGTTCTATGGGCTGCCATAGACGCCCAGTCGGACGAATAATAATAATAATAATAGTAATAATAATAATGATAAGAACCGGAACAGATACAATAGGTGCCTCCGCACCTTCGGTGCTTGGCCCCTAAATATAGCTGCAAGCAGCCATTACCGGGGCCATGGGCAAGAAGCAGCAACAAATGCTATCAAGGATGGGAGTGGCAGACCAACTGCAGCAAGGAGCAATTAAAAACATTTTAAGAGAATTTTGCCAAAATGCCTGAAAAATCATATATACAGTAACTTTTAAGATGATTTAATGGTTTATCACTTTCGACAAATAGGTGGCGCAGTTACGAAATCAATTTGATGTGCTCAGAGTGAGGTGACAAAGACACATACAACGTTTGGTGTCAAAATGTGAAGGCATTGCAGAGATAAAGACTTAATAGTCATTTTGGCAGCATGCCTCAACTTTGCTGTTGCAGTATACGAAAACGGTTTCGTCGATCGTCACGAAATCCATAACTTTAAGACGGCATGGTATGGAGATGATATGATTCGATTTAGGTGAAAATCGGACGAATGGTCTAGGAGAAGTTCGAAAAAGAAGGTTTTGAAAGTAAATAAAGATGGCGGACAGGAAGTTCGTCCAAATATGTCAAACTTGGTATCTATGTTCTCGGCATGACCCAAGGAATCTATTAAGACCAAAGTCATTACAATAGGCATATTTTTTCAAAACTTATTAGCATATTTAGAAATATAATTTTAACTTTTGACCAACAGGTGGCGCTGTCTCAAAATCTTTTGAGTACCTTCAGGGGATGGTGCTGGTGGCAAATTCTGAGTTTCATAATGAAACAGTAATGCATTTGTTAAGTATAGCATTTTACATCACAAAACTGTATTGAAGTCAATGGGAATTTCATGTTTTGTTCTATTGTAGCGCCACCAAGAGGCAAAATCTCACAATTTTTTTCATGTGTCCTCGGAATGAGCCCATACATGTGTGTGCCAAATTTGGTGAAAATATCTCAATTCGCTTCGGAGTTATAGACATTTATATGAAAAAACGCATCAAAAAAGACTGACACGTGACTTTTATTTAATTTTACTACCCCTTACTATCAGTATTTTGGCATTTGGGCATTTACAAAAAGAGAGAGCTATGGTTTCAAACTTCTGACGGTGGTTTCGTCTCGATCGGACAAACGGTTTAGAAGATATGGCAAATGTTTTTTAAGCGCTAAATCACAACGCTACACAAACCGTGAGACGAAACCTAGCATGTTTACTATCTGTGGATTCGGCAAGGATTCAGAAACCTAAGAAGATGGCTCCCGTGAAAATAAGTCAACCACACCCAAAGTTATAAGCATTTGAAAAATAAATTTTACCACTAGGTGGCGCTGTTTCGAAACTTCTCAGGCTCCTTCAGGGCATCGTACTGATGACCCATACCGAGTTTTGTAACAATTTTTCATGCAATCAGAAAATACAGCATTTTAGAACATAATTCAAAATGTCCGACAGCCAAAATGGCCGATCTGGGAAAATTCGCTATCGCTCGACTTGACGTGAAGCCATGAATCTAACGAGAAGTTAGTTATAAGTAAAAATAGCCATTTTCTGTATCCCCGGACCAGTAGGTGGCGCTGCGCCGAAACGCAGTATGTAGCTTCAGGTCATGCTTGTGATGACATGTACCAAGTGTGGTCTTAATACGATAAAGCGTTGCAAAGATACAGCCTTATCGAAAACGGTTTGACGAATCAACTTAAATTCCATAACTTTTTGTCCCCACTGCCTGAAGATGATCGGGTGCGATTTTGGTGAAAATCGGACAAACCATCTAGGACGAGTTCGAAAAAGTAGGTTCTTTGAACAATTCAAAATGGAGATCATATTTTTATGACGTAAAATGATGTCATAGGGTGCAATCAAATTGTCATGAGCTCAGGAATCAGAGGAAAAAAGAATTTTGTCGATAGGCCTTACGGTTACTAAGTTATTAGCATAATAAAAAATAAATTTTTGACAGGTGGTGGCGCTAGAGGCAATGAGTTAGAGACACCAAAATTGGTGTATTTAATGTAGGGACTGTCCTCTAACAGAATGTCAAATCAAAACAACTTTCCCGCAAACGGTTCTATGGGCTGCCATAGACGCCCAGTCGGAATAATAATAATAATAAATATAGCGGCAAGCAGCCATTACCGGGGCCAAGCGCAAGAAGCGGCAACAGATGCCATCATGGGTGGGAGTGGCAGACCAACAGCAGCAAGGAGCAATTAAAGACATTTTAAGAGAATTTTGGCAAAATGGCTGAAAAATCATATATAAAGTAACTTATAAGATGATTTAATGGTTTATCACTTTCAACAAATAGGTGGCGCAGTTACGAAATTGATTTGATGTGGTCAGAGTGAGGTGACAATGACACATACAAAGTTTGGTGTCAAAATGTCAAGGCATTGCAGAGATAAAGACCTAAAGGTGGGGTGTGTGATTTGGAAAACGACCGGCAGATTTTGAAAATACACAATTCAAATGGTCCTACCTTCTTTTCTCCAACGCTGGCCTTGACTCCACTCATTCGAAGAACATGGACGCGCAATCATGCACGAGCGAAAACTGAGATGCGGCAGAGATTGTAATGACGATTTACTACTAATCATGGAACCGGCTTTACTGACGATGCGCATGCGTCACGAGCTTTGAGTATGCGCACGAAGGGGGTCACACGCGCTGGGGGGAGGGGGTGTGGTACGACCGTTTGATTGACGAACTTACTGTCCAATGATTCTAGGTGGTCTTGGAAATGATTGGCTGGAGTTTTTCGAGTCCTGCCCGTTCCACAGATGATTAAATTGCTTAATTTTCATTTTAGTGCTTCTAACTCAGTGGCTGTAAGTGGGTTAGGAATAGGGTTTCATGTTATTTTGAAAAAATGGACAAAAAAAGAGAATCACATACCCCACCTTTAATAGTCATTTTGGCAGCATGCTTCAACTTTGCTGCTGCGGTATACAAAAACGGTTTCGTCTATCGTCACGAAATCCATAAGTTTTAGTCGGCATGGTCTGGAGATGATATGATTCGATTTTGGTGAAAATCGGACGAATGGTCTAGGAGAAGTTCGAAAAAGAAGGTTTTGAAAGTAAATAAAGATGGCGGACAGGAAGTTCGTCCAAATACGTCAAACTTGGTATCTATGTTCTCGGCATGACCCAAGGAATCTAGTAAGACCAGTGTCATTACAATAGGCATATTTTTTCAAAACTTATTAGCATTTTTGGAAATATAATTTTAACTTTTGACCAAAAGGAGGCGCTGTCTCAAAATCTTTTGAGTACCTTCAGGAGATGGTGCTGGTGGCAAATTCTGAGTTTCATAATGTTGCAGCAATGCATTTGTTAAGTATAGCATTTTACATCACAAAACTGTATTGAAGTCAATGGGAATTTCATGTTTTGTTCTATTATAGCGCCACCAAGAGGCAAAATCTCAAAAAAAATTTCATGTGTCCTTGGAATGAGCCCATACATGTGTGTGCCAAATTTGGTGAAAATATCTCAATTCGCTTTGGAGTTATAGACATTTATATGAAAAAACGCATCAAAAATGACTGACACGTGACTTTGATTTGATTTTACTACCCCTTACCATCAATATTTTGGCATTTGAGTTTTAAGCAGTGGTTAACAAGCTATGGTTCCAAACTTCTGACGGTGGTTTCGTCTCGATCGGACTAACGATTTCGAAGATATCGGCAAATGTTTTTTAAGCGCTAAATCACAACGCTACACAAACCGTAATGCAAAACCTAGCATGTTTGGTATCTGTGGACTCGGCAAGGATTCAGGAACCTAACGAGATGACTCCCGTGAAAATAAGTCAACCACACCCAGAGTTATAAGCATTTGAAAAATAAAATTTACCACTAGGTGGCGCTGTTTGAAAACTTCTCAGGCTCCTTCAGGGCACCGTACTGATGACCCATACCGAGTTTTGTAACAATTCGTTCATGCGTTCAGAAAATACAGCATTTTAGCACATAATTCAAAATGGCCGACAGCCAAAATGGCCGATCTGGGAAAATTGGATATCGCTCGACTCGTCGTGATGCCCTGAATCTAACGAGACCCCTTTTATGATTTTTGGACAAACCATTCAGAAGTTATAAGCAAAAATAGCCATTTTCTGTATCTCCGGACCAGTAGGGGGCGCTGCACCGAAACGCAGCATGTTTCCTCAGGTCATGCTTGTGATGACATGTACCAAGTTTGGTCTCAATACGATGAAGCTTTGCGGAGATACAGCCTTACGTCCGTTTTTGCAAGCGCTACATACAATTTTTTCGTGCGTTTATCGAAAACGGTTTGACGAATCAACTTGAATTCCATAACTTTTTCTCCCTACTGCCTGAAGATGATCTGGTGTGATTTTGGTGAAAATCGGACAAACCGTCTAGGACGAGTTCGAAAAAGTAGGTTTTTTGAACAATTCAAAATGGCGGTCATATTTTTATGACGGTAAATTAAGTCATATGATGCAATCGAATCGTCATGAGCTCTGGAATCAGAGGAAAAAAGAATTTTGTCGATAGGCATTACGGTTCAAAAGTTATTAGCATAATAAAAGTGACATTTTGGACAGGTGGTGGCGCTAGAGGCAATGAGTTAGAGACACCAAAATTGGTGTATTTAATGTTGGGACTGTCCTCTATCAGAATGTCAAACCAAAACAACTTTCCCGGAAACGGTTCTATGGGCTGCCATAGACGCCCAGTCGGAAGAAGAAGAATAATAAGAACCGGAACAGATACAATAGGTGCCTCCGCACCTTCGGTGCTTGGCCCCTAATAAGAACCGGAACAGATACAATAGGTGCCCCGCACCTTCGGTGCTTGGCCCCTAAATACACGTTATTTCTGTATCTGAATAAAATGAATATTATAAAAATCACGATTTCATGTGCAGAAGCTGGCTACTTGACAAATGAAAAATCACAAACATGACTTGTTAACAAAATGATTTTATCTAAAACAAATTAGGAAAATAAAGTGGGCCAATTCCAAAAAGCTCTAAACGAATTTTAGAATTTTCAAGACGGCAGATATAGCCCCTAAAAAAATTAAATATAGGTCAACAGACTCAACACAAATAAAATATTTAGGTTACAGCTACCTTGTACCTTCTACTTGAGTACCAAGTGCTGAGCTGAGCTAAAAAGTCAAAGCATGTTTCCAGTATACTTAATACGTTTCTACTGTTTTGGTTAACACATTATAAACATTTACTTTGCACCCTTAAAATCTTGCCAAAAATGTAAGATCAACTTGACTATTTATATCAACTTCCTGAAATAATGCATTATTGATACATTTTTTATTTATTTTGACAGTTTTACAATCCATTCATTGTTTCCAATCTTTAAAACAATACAATGATAAGACAAGTAATTGTGTGATAAACATGTTTCAAACATGTTTTATATTGTAACACTTTCTGATGTTGAACAAAATACTTAAGAGACATTCATTTCATTCCTCTGAAATTACAAGAATATGCTCAGTAACATCAGCTCATCGGTTCTCAGTATGTCGAACATGTCCAAAAGAAAATTTGCAGTTAGAAATCTTTTTTGAACTCTCAGTTCAGTGTACTGGTGATTCGATAACGGTTGACTCAAGAAACGCTGTAGCAGTATTTGTACGTTCGGTAGTACACGCATGGTCAGTATCAGCTGCTCATGTTCATCAGTTCTCTCAGCACAGCATGTCTTATTTCAATGAACTGTTTGAGTTACTGGAGTGACATGTTCTGGGATATTGGTTTATTTTGAGTCTGGGGACTGTCAGGCACGTCCAAAAGTGATTAACTGAAAATAACCAGTTCAAAAGAACAGTGTATTACTGTACCAAACTTTTTTATGGATACTAAAATTTTCGATACAGAAAAAATTAGCTGCCCTGTGTCCAAACTCATGGCCTTTGTGCTTCGTCACATAAAGGCAGTTAACATGCAGTCCTGTCAGACAAGCTGTTCCAGTTTGCCATAAAAAGTAAACAGGTGAATTTCAATTACTCTCTGAATTTTACTAATATTTGGGATCCGAAAGATACAATATAATGTACAATATACTCTAAATTATGTATGGAAACGGTTTGAGGGCAGATTTTTTTAGCGATACAACAAAACGTATGCGACAATGCATTTTTTTTAAGGAATGACATCATTTCACACCATTTCATCTGTAAAATGCCAAATGAATGGAAACAGGCAATTTCTCAATCTGTTTTTTAAGCATATTCACAAAAAGTGGATGGAAACCTGGCTCATCCGGCTCACTCAGGACGGGATCTATGTGATTAGGGCAGATTGTCACCTGTAATGGGCGGGGCTTGCACCTACTGTGACATCCCAGTAGAGGAACATCTTGAACAGCGTATTTTCAGACACTGCTTCTGATTTATGGGGATTATGAAAAAAAAATAGTATTGGGATTTTTAACATTATAGGCTGGTTGTTTACACACACTGTGGACATACATCAGTGCTCAAGCACCATGTAAAAGCTAATTTTGCATAATAGGTCCCCTTTAAAATAAACTATACCAAGAAAGGAGTTTAACGAAAGATACTAGGTCTAGTCTTACAAGGGTTTTTATAGTTTTTCTTTATTTTAATTTAGTTATTCCTATTTTGTATTTTCAAGCTATGCTTTCATTACCTTTTTTCTCTTCAGTTTTCTAGTTTCTGTTCATTTAGTTTTAATTTTGATTTTAGTATTTAAGGGATGTTGGTTATTGTGCAGCCCTTTGTGTACAAGTTATTGTGATAACTGGTATTATTTAAACATTTAACATCATTAATTGTCTGCACAGAGTCTAGTGTTATTTAGTGTTTTTTCATGTTTAATTCAGGTGGGTTGTAAAGCTTTTTAGGTTTTATAATACACCAAGATCCAAAAAAAAAAAAAAAGAGCATGTCTGGCCATTCATTTAGTTTTTTCATTTACATTTCCAAGTCCAATAACAGTGAGCATGTTAGTGTCTTCAGCTCTGCAGCATATTTTGAATTTTTTAGAGAATTAGGCATATGTGAATTTAAAAGAGCGTCCTGCCCACATACATTGGAGTAAATGGATAAAAATGGTCTCATTTTACAGAAAACACTCTAAATTTTAACACAGTGGTGGAATATTGCATATATTTTATTGTATTTATTCACAATGTTTTGATAAACACATATAAAATCTCATATTTTTATATATTTTTTAATTAATTTTTTTTTTGAAAATCTGTAATTTTGGACCTGTTTTGTCTATGTCTCTTTTGAAAGTTTCTTTTGATTCCACTAGGTGGCAGTAAACAGGGGAAAAAAGAATTTTCTTGATAACTCCTTCTAAAATAAAGTTATTGATATTTATCTGAAAGGAGTCACAAGTGTACTTTTACAGTCTCCATTTTTGATTGCTAAAAGAATTGTGCATACCTGACTTTAAAATGGTGTCCTACCCACATACATTGGAGTAAATTGATAAAAATGGTCTCATTTTACAGAAAACACTCTAGATTTTGACACAGTGGAGGAATATTGCATATATCTTATTGAATTTATTCACAAGTTTATGATAAATAAGGATAAAAAGTCAGATTTAGATTTATTTTTAAATCAAGTTTTATTTTTAATTAAATTAAGAGTCTGTAATTTAGGATCTGTTTGGTGTATTTCCCTTCAGAAAGTTTCTTTTGATTCCACTAGGTGGCAGTAAACAGGGGCAAAAAGAATTTTTTTGATAACTCATTCTAAAAAAAAGTTATTGAGATTTATCTGAAAGGAGTCACAAGTGTACTTTTACAGTCTCCATTTTTGATTGCTAAAAGAATTGTGCATACCTGACTTTAAAATGGTGTCCTACCCACATACTTTGGAGTAAATGGATGAAAATGGTCTCATTTTATAAAAAAACACTCTAAATTTTAACACAGTGGTGGATGATTGATTTTTAATTTATGTTTTTAGTTGAGAGTCTGTAATTTAGGATCTGTTTGGTCTATTTCCCTTCAGAAAGTTTCTTTTGATTCCACTAGGTGGCAGTAAACAGGGGCAAAAATAATTTTTTTGATAACACATTCTAAAAAAAAGTTATTGAGATTTATCTGAAAGGAGTCATGAACTCAACTCCTACTCGTCTGCGATGACCAATGGCACCCGCTGATATCAAGATGAAGTCCCGCCTCCTCGACTTTGTCATAGGAGATCTCGGTCCCTGAATGGGCTAGAAGCATGATCGACGTGTCTATGGATTGCTGAGAGTCTCAGCTTTTTGACGTATGGCGCAATATTTGATGACGTCATCAAAAATCGCGGCTAACGAAGACAATCAAACCTAAGATTAATACGGGTATTTGGTCTTATCCTGCATCGCATGTTTTGATCTGGACATCGGTGACATATTACAGTGTCATTTAGTCATGCATGCTCGATGACATGTGAAAATGGTCTCATTTTGAAGAAAACAACCTAAGGAACGAGCTGATATAGCGTTTGAGGCTAGTAGCTCCACACGGAGGAAGTGATCCGAACAGGAATATGACTCATGTGTTTGCTTGTTCAAAAAAACTCGATTCCGTTTTCGTGATTCTTTGGATAATAATGTTACTGTAAAGTGTTGGATCGGTAAAATAAACTGCACAGTGATATTCTTGAGAGTGAGAGCTTTCATTTGATGTATGACTTGTCTATTTCTGGTGAGTTTGTGTGATATAAATATGAAATTTAATATCATAAATATGATTTTCTCAAGGGGGGGTCGTTGCGGGGGGGTCGAATTTAGACCATATTATCTTATTCTATGTAACATAAATACAACAGTGATGGGATTGTCATGAAAGCTGAGGTTCTAAGCTTTCAAACAATACTATATATGTCTAGTTTTGTGCTGTACAACTTAGAGATTTTTTTAAATGATTATGATGATGCAATATTGGACCCACCGGTGGGTCCGGGGGGAGGGGCAGAGTTCTGCAGAGCTGAAGTGGTTTTAACTTAAAGGGTTAGTTCACTCAAAAATGAAAATTAAGTCATTAACTGCTCACCCCCATGCTGTACCAACCCCGTAAGACCTTCGTTCATCTTCGGAACACAAATTAAGATATTTTTGATTAAATCTGAGAGGTGGATCACTGCTACATAGGCTGCCTAAGGGAATGAAACTTGACGGCCCAGAAAGTCATTAAAGAAAATGTTTAAATATTCCTTGTGCCTACAGTGGCTCAACTATAAGTTTATCAAGCGACGAGACTACTTTTTTTTCCGAAGAAAACCCCATAAATAACTACTTTATTCGACTATTCCTTTTCTTCCTTGTGGGCCTTAGACGAGAGTTCAAGAGATTTCCACGACGGATGCGCGAGAACTGAACAAGAAGTATTAGAAGAAGAACGTCCTCTTCTCAGTTCTCGCGCATGCGTCGTGGAAATCTTTTGAACTCTCGTCTCAGGCCCACAAGGAAGAAAAGGAATAGTCGAATAAAGTCGTTATTTTAGTTTTTTTCTCCGTAAAAAAAAGTATTCTCGTGGCTTGATAAACTTATAGTTGAGCCACTGTAGTCACATGGAATATTTAAACATTTTCTTCAATGACTTTCTGGGCCGTCAAGTTTCATTCCCTTAGGCAGCCTATGTAGCAGTGATCCACCTCTCAGATTTAATCGAACATATCTTCATTTGTGTTCCGAAGATGAACGAAGGTTTTACGGGGTTGGTACAGCATGGGGGTGAGTAATTAATGACTTAATTTTCATTTTTGGGTGAACTAACCCTTTAACACTATGTAGAGCATGCTGAACTATGTATAGGCCTTTTTCAGTTTGCTGCCCATTTTGTTGCACCTGACTGAGGGGTTAAAGTCTGCCTGCAGGCTCACTGTGCACCAGGTGTATGTGTACTAAGCAGCTGTGTGAAACTCTCCTAACTTAAGAATATCTAGGTTAATAAAGGGAAACAGGGAACAAGAAAGAGTGAAATAGAACTAATGAACTTAAAACAAATAAATACATAAAAATGCAGCCCAGCTTGATAGTCCTTCAGATCACAGACCTCTGTTTAGCATATGGGTACCTCTGTAAATGCAAAATGAAGAGTGAAAAGAGGAGGACTGGAGGAGAAGAGCAAAAGGGGGGAAGGGAGTTATTTTGGCTGGGGATGCAGATGCAAGACAGAGGATTACAGGGGAGGCCACAGCTGACTGATGGCAGAGAGAGCAGTGTTGCTGCAGGGCAGACATATCTCCCCAGAGAGAGCGAAAGCACTGATACTGCCTGACTGAGACAGAGACACCCACACGCACACGCGCACACACACACATTGGGTTTTCATGTTTTATGGAGACATACCATAGACATTTATTTTTATACTGAACAAACTGTATAATCTATCCCCTAACCCTAAACCTACCCACCACATAAAATATTATGCATTTAAAAAAATAAAAAAAATAATCATCACATGACTTTGTATAATTTATATGCCATTTTTCTTATTGAGCCTAAAAAATGTCCCCACAAGGACAAGGATTTCAGATATTGCCATCTTAGGCCACATCTACACGAAGCCAGAGCTTTCCCCATCCGATTTTGCTTTTTTTCCTTTCCTTTCCTTTTTTTTTCATAAACACGCCATTGTCTCAAGAAATATATGCGTACACACAAAACCACTGAAACCGACTTAAAACGATGTGGTATACATGCCAGACCAGTATGTGGCGCTGTAATTCTGCCATAGAGATACACTAAACAAGGAGAAGAAGATTTGGAGCATGCGCATAACCTTGCGCGCTCTATACGAACCCAACACAACAGCAAGGTGAAGACAAAGATTACTCACCATAGTAGCATAGGAGCAGAAGATTTTGCTTTAGTAAAGCTAATAGGCTCAGTAGCTTCTGCAGCATGATCACAAGCATATAGTCCGCCATTGTTGTTGCTGTTATGTGTGACGTAGTGGTGTGTGACTAATTCTGACACGTGGTGTGATGACATCATTGTTTCACAAAATGTACTGATTGGCCATACACACGAAAATGCAAGGGTGTTGGTTTCAGATTTATCCACTCTGGGACCCGGTTTCAAAAAATAGCGGTTTCAGTGTCCCAAAACGCCGGATCTGTCTGGACGAAATGCCAATACGATACAATTTTTGTACGTATACAGCTACATGCGTCTCTGTGTGGACAGGGCCTTAGTGGGGACGTAGGAAATACTTGAACTAGTGTTGGGCGATATGCTATGTAATCATATTGTCCTATCGTCAGCCTGCGAGATTGGTGATACACACTATTATCGTGCGGGGGGAGGATCTTATTTGATCATTAAAGGTGCTCTAAGCGATGTCACGCACTTTTTAGGCCAAAACATTTTTTGTCACATACAGCTGTCCCCTGAACACACTGTAAAAAAACGCGGTCTCTGCAGACACCCCAGGCTCCACAAACGGCAACAAAAACAAACTGGGCTAACCCGCACCACGAAGCATAACAAACTGTTCCAGCCAATAACCGACAAGAAGGATTTGGGGGTGGGGTTTGGGGGGTTAGTGCGCGGATGAGGAGGAGGGAGGGTCTACCTAGCCTCCGTTTTGTTTGACAATACTTTAAACGTCAACAAGAAGTGACGTCACCCGTCATCACTAAGAGCACCTTTAACTTGCTTATTTAGGGGTTCAAGCACGAATTGCTGAAACCCTATTGTAATTGTAAGGGGTTTTATTATTATTTTTCTTCTGCCGTAAAACGCATTGGGCTGCCCAAACCGTAAGTGCTGGAGACTTGAAACTTTGCCAAATGGTAGTACAAAAATTGAGGAGAGGTTGAGAGTGTATGACCCCGATTGGCCTATAGGTGGAGCTACAGCAATCAATTGCGCGAAACTGCTCATAACTCCTAGACCGTATGTCATAGAAAGCTGCCGGAAGAAAATAACGTATATCTCCAAATTCATTTCCGCAATGCAAATTTTTCCGCCAATTTGAATTTTGTCAAAAACCCTGCTTTTGCGAACTAGTCCTAGGTTTTTCGCCCGATCGGAACCAAACCAGTGCAGAAATGTTCTCTGGAGACTGAATATTAATAATTATTGAAAAAAGTTGAAATTTCGATTCATGTTTGCTAGGGGGCGCAAAATTAACGTTGTGGGAGGAGCCTATTTTACTAAAATGGCTATAACGCGATAAGTAAATGAGATGGCTTCACCAAACTCGGTACACATATGTATGAGTTCCATCTGAGGTCACGGTAAAAAATCTCCATGATCGAACACTAGGTGGCGCTATAACGTTAAAAAAACATAAAAAGGGCTATGACTACCTGACCGTTTGTCCATTTGACTTATGGCTCGTTTCCACTGAGCAGTACGGTACGGTACAGTACGGTTCGGGTCGGGTCGGGTCAGTAAACCATGATCCAGCTAGCGTTTCCACCGCCAACAGTACCCTACTTGATAGGCGTGGTGTTTGCCGGAAAGAAGCGATCAACGTGATTTTCGCGCGAAGGAAGAAAGCGACAAAGTAAACACCAATGGATGGCATACAGCAGATCTTGTCCTTGCTTCTCGTCATGTTTGTCACAAGAAGACAAGCGCCGACATTAGGCATTTCTCAATACCAAGTATGTAAAGTTCTCAGCAGAGGGACTCCCGAGGACGCGAGTCCGGTAATTCACCACATGGAACAGCGCGTTCTGCATGTACATTTTAGGCAACAATAAAACGAAATATGTTATAAAACACCACTCTGCCTCTTTTCGGTTTCATTTAAATAAATTTTAAACATTATAGGCACACAAATGTGGTTCAGGCAATGTATAGACCTGATTATATACATGTTTAACGTTAGCCTATTTATAACAAAACGAAATATAAAACACAACCCTGCATCTTTTCGTTTAAATGTAAAAAAATATTAAACATATTCCAGGCAATATGTGCATTTGTACAAATGTTGCAATAAACAACATTACAGTGATAATCTTGTAATAAAAAATGACAAAACTCAACCCTATCTCTTTTTGTTAAATTTCAGTTCTATCAATAATAGCCATTATAAAAGTATAAGTAAAAGGTAACGTTACAAGAAGCTATACAATAAGAAATAAAGCAAACAATTCAGACAAATTCAGCGCTAGTCTAACGTTAACTTTACAACGGAAAAGTTATAGCCTAAATATATGAAACTTCACTTAGCCCTCAGCCAAAACGATTGGCCAGGGAACGAATTATCGATTCACGAGACCAAAGATCACCCGTTAGATATACACAAGACGAATTACCACTAGCTGCTACAGAGTCAGCGGCAAACGTCAGAACGACTAGCCGAGGAAAGGCTGTTCCAGGTGGGGAACATGAGCGCCGAGCGCCCGGTGATCGCCTAGAATGGATCAAATTATCATAAATCATTATAAATAAACCGCAGATTTGAGCTTTAAACAACTACATTCTCGCCTCAAAAACTCTTAAAACTACATTTCGTGAAAGAATAACCGTAGTATTATATTCCAACTGTATATTAAAAAATGGCGCTTCTTTTGTTGCCATTCCCCTCGCGCAAGTGACGATCTCTGTCAACCAATCAGCGTTTTGCTAGCTCCACCCTTTAGTACCGTACCACTGTGCTAGGTACCCCAACGGAAGGGTACCCAAAAAGTGGTACGGTACGGTTCGGCTTTTTGGTACCATTCACAACTTTTGACAGTGGAAACGCAAATAATTGCGTACCGTACCGAACTGTACCGTACCGTACCGCTCAGTGGAAACGAGCCATTAAACATTGGTATGCAGTGTCTTGGTCCAGGGTGCCATGTATGTCTATGAGGACATTGGCGTATCTCAAAAAACATGGCTGCCATCGCCCATCGATTTGAGCACCTATTAGACAAGGTTAACGGAGGCCGATAGGAACGAAACTTGGTGGGCATGTTCGACTCATGGCCCTAGAGGTCTGTAAGAATTCTGAAAGAAATCGGCCACTAGTTAGTGCTAACGAGTTTTAGGGCTCTGTAATCACATGGTGTTGCACACATCCACACAATATGCATATCATTTGATAGATCTCCTCATACTGAACAACTTTGCCTCAAGAACCACTGCTGTCAATCAAATTGTTCATTAAATATTCGCAATTATGTTAAAACCTACTTTTGCGAACTAGTCCTAGGTTTTTCGCCCGATCGGAACCAGACCAGTCTAGGACAATTCTCTGGACTCTGTGGATTAATAGTTATCAAAAAAAGTTGAACTTTTGCATTTTTCGTATGGCTATAACAGGGTAATTTCAAAATGTGGCCATCACCAAATTTCTTTGAAAGTCAAAATTTGAAGCAAACCTCCACCAATCCTGACAGCACAGGGCTTGTTCGAACTGTCGAGATGCAATCTATCAACGATATGAATTTCAGGCATTTTTGTTGATATTTCGCCGAGTTATTAGCAAAAAACCACTGGGCACGATTCAAAATGGCGGCCGCCATTAGCGGTCACGCCCCCTTGTACAAATTCGCTCATAACTCGATAACTAAAACTCCCTGCACGCTCAAATTTGGATGGTAAGGACCTCTATGGGCCCTTGATCGAAATATATAGTCACTGGCCTCGAGAGCGCACCCCCCCAACCAGACCCGGGAATCGCTAATCCCCGAGACCCCCGACTTTTAACGGCTGTAACTCCCGACCTAAACCACCCTGATCCTTGTGGTAGAGCTCGTTGGAAAGGGCCCTTCCTCACATAGCTTCGATTCGAGTTTGATGTGATTTAGCAATACCACTGTTGTTCACTAGAGGGAGCAGCAGGATTAGACATTTTAATCTTTTTATCAGCTTTTAGCATTGGCTAACAAACAAATGCTTAAAGCAATATTTTTACTATGATGGACTGGTAATATGGTTTTATATTATTAGATCACAAAGAAATATGTGAATAGAGCATTACAAGATCTTTTCACAATAACATATCCCAAAGACACTGAAAACGACTCGGTTACTAACGTAACCTCGGTTCCCTGAGAGGAGGGAACGAGTATTGCGTAAGTAGCTTACGCTATGGGAAAACTCCTTTTCTCGAGAATATTGAAGTCTTTATGTAAAACGCATTGCAGCTGCACAGCTGACAGCAATGAACGAAGGCATTTCGGTCATTGGCTGTGCTGCGGCAACTTGCTCGAACCAATGACGGGGCGACTCTGAATGCGCGACCAATGAGCGCGCTTCGCGCCCGCGCGCGTCAGAGCCCGCCAAGATGGGCGTGGCCAAGAGCTATATATTGGGCGCCCCGTCATGAGAGTTCTTTAGGTTAAAACGACTGAAGCGAACTAACCAAGCACAAGCACGGCAGCTTACGCAATACTCGTTCCCTCCTCTCAGGGAACCGAGGTTACGTTAGTAACCGAGTCGTTCCCTTTCGAGAGGTCTCTCCTATTGCGTAAGTAGCTTACGCTATGGGAACACCATGCAAAACGCCGTGCGTGCTGAACTTCGCCTTATGATAGCCAGAGGCAGGTGCCTGAGCTAAAAAAGCAAAGTTATCATCCAACTAGCTGGCAGAGGCAAGCTTTATATGTGGGAAAGAATACAGAGCGGCTAGAAGGCGCTCAGTGTGACACAAGCACATACATAATCTAGATACGAACTCGTAGTTCAACTAGCATCATGCTGATAGTACATTGGAATGCAGTGTCGGGACCTGTAGGTTGTAGAACCTGATAAATGTGGACGGTGAGGCCCAGCCTGCCGCCGCACAAATATCCTCGATCGGTATCCCGCTCGACCATGCCCAGGAAGAAGCCACACTCCTAGTGGAGTGTGCTTTGACTCCCCAGGGGCATTGAAGTCCCTTAGCTTCATAAGCCAGCGCTATAGCTTCAACTATCCAGTGAGAGATTGTCTGCTTTGAAACGGCGGAACCTTTCGTACGGCCGCCAAAGCATACAAACAGTTGTTCTGTCTGTCTGAATAGGGCAGAACGCTCCAAATACACTCTGAGAGCCCTAACGGGGCAGAGTAGATTAGCGTCGTGTTCGTCTGCTGGGGACGATAGCGCAGTTAGGGAGATAACCTGTGCTCTGAAGGGAGTGGTGAGCACTTTAGGAATATACCCATGTTTCGGTCTAAGGACGACCCTGCAGTCGTTAGGTCCGAATTCTAGGCAGGCAGCGCTTGTCGAAAGCGCGTGCAGGTCGCCCACTCTCTTGACCGAGGCGAGTGCCAGCAAGAGCGCAGTCTTGAGCGAGAGCTGTTTAAGGTGCACGGTTCGGAGTGGTTCGAACGGAGGCCCTTTAAGAGCGTCTAGGACAGTAGCTAGGTCCCAGATCGGCACTGAGGGGGGGCGTGAAGGGTTCATCCTCCTAGCGCCCCTTAGGAAACGAATAATTAGGTCGTTTCTTCCCAATGGACGTTCCATTACAGGGTCGTGTGATGCTGTGATGGCCGCCACATATACTTTGAGCGTGGAGGGGGCGCGGCCCGCCTCCAGAAGCCCTTGTAGAAAAGCGAGTACGTTCGTAATCTCGCATGTTTCAGGGTTCAGGCCCTTGGCATTACACCAGACACTGAAAACTTTCCATTTCTGGGCATATAAGCGTCTCGTGGAGGGCGCCCGCGCCTCAGCGATGGTTTTTAGTGCTCCGCTCGTGAGGTTCCTGGGAACCCGTTGAGGGGCCATGCATGAAGGGCCCACAGATCGGGGCGGGGATGAAATATCATCCCGTTGGCCTGACTGAGGAGGTCTGGCCTCAGTGGAATCGGCTGTGGTGCAGATTGCATTTGCATCAGATCTGGAAACCATGTTTGGTTCTTCCAGAGTGGGGCTATCAGCAGCACTGCGTTTTTCTCCTCTCTGACCCGACTGATGACCTGCGGTAGCATCGCGATCGGGGGAAAGGCATATAAGGGACGGCTCGGCCAGCTCTGGGCGAGCGCATCCATGCTTTTCGTGAAGAAAAGAGGGCATTGCGCGTTCTCCTTGGAGGCGAAGAGGTCGATCTCCGCTTTGCCAAAGGTTTTCCATAACCAGTGAATCGTCAGCGGGTTGAGAGCCCATTCTCCTGGGAGAATTTTGTCTCTGGATAGCATGTCCGCCCCCTGGTTCAGGGCACCTGGCACATGCGCTGCTCTCAGCGAGCGCAAGTTGTGCTGGGACCATAAAATGAGTCTCCTGGCCATTGAATGCATGGAGCTCGACCTGAGTCCACCCTGGCGATTTATGTACGATACTACCGTCATGTTGTCCGTTCGGACCAAGACGTGTTCGTTTCTCAGCTGTGGGAGCAGGGCTCTGAGAGCCAAAGCGACCGCTTTCATTTCCAGACAGTTTATGTGTAGGCGCTTCTCCGGGTTTGACCAAAAGCCGGAGACAGGCCTGCCCTCGTAAAGGGCCCCCCAACCTATTTTGGAGGCATCTGTCGTTATCATCTTTCTCCTTGTGTTCACACCCAGACTCACGCCTGACTGGTACCAGTCGGCGGCTTTCCAGTGCGTCAGGGCTTTTATACAGCCGTGGTTCGCTCTGATTAAAAGGTGGCCCGAACGCCACGCGTGAGTAGGGACGCGGCTCTTGAGCCAGCGTTGGAGAGGGCGCATATGCAACAATCCTAGCTGGAGTACGGCCGATGCTGAGGCCATGAGACCGAGCATCCTCTGAAACCGCTTGACGGGGGCGAGCGCGCCCGCCCTGAATGATGTTGCAAGGCGCCGGATGGTGAGCGCGCGCTCTGATGAGAGACGCGCTGTCATTTGCATCGAGTCTAGAACTATTCCCAGGAAAGAAATCCTCTGGCTGGGAGATAGTATGCTTTTTGCAAAATTGATTCTTAGACCCAGGCATTCTAAATGGCTGATAATCCAAGATCTGTGTGTTATTAACTGACTCTCTGATTGTGCTAGAATCAGCCAATCGTCGAGATAATTCAGTATTCGCACTCTCCTTCGCCTTAGGGGGGAAAGTGCTGCATCCATACATTTCGTGAATGTACGGGGAGCCAGGGACAGGCCGAACGGAAGTACTGTGTACTGGTACGACTGTCCCTCGAAAGCGAATCTCAGAAACGGCCTGTGATGAGGCGCTATTGGAATGTGAAAGTAAGCATCTTTCAGATCCACTGAGAGAAACCAATCTCCTGGGCGTACTTGCGCGAGGATATGCTTGGTTGTTAACATTCTGAACGAGCGAATCATTAGTGCTTTGTTCAGGTGTCTGAGATCTAGGATGGGGCGGAGACCGCCATCCTTTTTCGGGACGAGAAAATAGTGGCTGTAAAAACCTGACTCGCTCAGAGAGGGGGGAACAGTTTCCACAGCGCCCTTTTCTATTAGTTTGCGCACCTCGGTGCATAGAACATGTGAGCACTCTTTTCTCACTATCGTCTCGACCACAGTCGTAAAACGTGGTGGTCTGCGAGCGAACTGGAGCGAGTATCCGTGCTTTACTATATTCAATACCCCTTTCGGCATATCTGGAATATTTTCCCATGCCGCTGCGTGTACAGATATGGGCTGAATACAGGCTAGGGGCGGGCCGCTGTGACCCGGCCAGCGAATCGCCTGAGCTCATAGCTCTCAGAGGCGCGGGCGCGCGCTGAGCAGCTGAGTGAATGGGCGCGTGTGTGATTACAGCAGCGCGCGCTGTGTCTGTAAAACTCGCAGCCTGGGCTGGGGTTGTGTTTGACACTGTAAGGACAGTGTTTATAAGTGGGGGTGCATAAACAGTGGTAGGCACACGCGTCACTTTTATAATGTTTCCCGCTTTTACTGGGGATGAATTTATAACTGTGTGAACAGTGCTTGTGTGTAGTGGTGCGTACATGACCGTAGGCACGTGATCTACATTCATGGGGTGCGCAGCTTGACCTGGGAATGAATTTGGCACTGTTTTGACAGTATCTGGGAATGCACACTTTGTGGACATGTGAACCCTTAGTGACACAGACAGAAAAAGACTCTTTTTGTGTTTTCTGTGCGTCGCCGTAAAAACGGCGTTTGTTTGCAGGTGAGCGAGCTCTGTGACTGGCCCATTGACTGCTGTATGAACATATCCAGCCGCCTGTAAGGGGACTGGGTAATGCTTGAGCTTTTGCAGAGAGAGTGGTCCGGCTTTTGCGAGACACGCACTCTCTCTTTTCATTCTTGTGGCTAGGACGGCTTTCGAGGCTCGGGGTTCAGCACAATCTTGGGCCGAGGACCCCGTCGCTCAGAAGGCGGCTTGCGGTTGTGAGAGCGCGAGCGGCGTCGAGCGTCAGCCTGAGGCGCGGGCTGAGAGGCGGTGGGGGCTGTTCTAGCCCGTTGCGGCTGCGGCGGCCTCTGTCTGCTCTGCGATGAGCTGGAGCGCTTGGGCAGGAAATGCCGCATAGCTTGTGAAGCATTCTGGGCCTCAGTGAAGCGTTCGGCGAAACCCTTAACCGCCGGTCCAAACAGCCCGCTGGTGGAGATAGGCGCGTCGAGAAATGGCGCCTTATCCGCGTCCTTCATCTCAGTCAGAGTCAACCACAGATGGCGCTCGAGAACAGTCAAATTAGCCATGGCACGGCCGATAGACTGGGCGGTGGCCTTCGTGGCTCGCAGGGCTATGTCAGTCGCGCTGCGTAGGTCCTTAAAGGCTTCGGGTTCGGGGCCAGACTCGTCCATAGAGCGGAGAAGCTTGGCTTGGAACACTTGAAGTACCGCCATAGAGTGAAGCGCTGATGCAGCTTGGCCGGCGGCGGCGTAGGCGCGACCGGCGAGAGCTGAAGTAGTGCGGCAGGGCTTCGAGGGGTGGGAAGCTTTGGCTTTCCATCCGGTGGTGGAGGGCGGGCAGAGATGATTGGCCACGGCCTCCTCGAGGGGCGGTGTTCCCTCGTAGCCTCTTTCCTTCGCGCCGTCCACAGAGGAGAGCGAGGAAGAAAAAGAAGGCTTTAGGCGCGCAGAGTGGGGGGCTTTCCACGACTTGGTGAGTTCGTCGTGAACTTCCGGGAAGAAGGGAGAAGGCCTTTGCCGAGGGGCCTGCTGGCGCCCCTGCAGAAACCACTCATCCAGTCGGCTCCGGGTTGGTTCTTCGGGAGAAGACCAATCGAGCCCGAGGTCTTCCACGGCCTTAGAGAGAACACGGATAATCTCGCTATCCATGGTGGAGCCCCCGCTCGCGCTAGCTAGCGTCGACGGGGCGGGGTCGAGAGTGGAGCCCGGCCAGTCGTCCGATGCAGCGTCGATTGACAAGCTGTCATCCATTCCCCCGTCGTCCTCGGACGCGCCGAAAGTCACAAGGCCCACCGCTCTGCTAGAGGGGTGTGGGTCCGGCTGGGTGAACTGAACCGGCGGTGGGGAAGGCAAGAGCGGCGGTGAAGCACGCGGAGACTGGCTCGGCGTGACGTCACTGAGCTCAGGTTCAGGAAGCCTCTGTGAGCGGCGCTTTTTCTTAGTGCGCGGCTCGAACAGAGGGATGGCGGCGATGGGCTCGCTCACGGCGAAAGCGGCGAGGCGAGCCCGCAGTGCGGAGAGACCCAGGTCGTCACATTCGGGGCATCCGCCCTTGGTCAAAGCAGCTTCTGCGTGGTCCCGGCCCAGGCAGCGAGCGCAGATGATGTGACGATCCCCGTCCGGGAGAAGGTCTCTGCACGACGCGCAGGAAGGCATTTGAAACAACGCCTTGGAAAATTTGCTCTTTTACAAGTGTCGCAGAGCGAACAGATGTAAATACTTGCGTGAGCAGTACGCCGGATGGCTCAGTAGGATCGCGTTAGAAGGCGGCTGAAGGTGCCGACGTCCTCGTAGCAAATCCCGCTGGTATGCTTTTCGACGGCGAAGCTTCAATAATCCGGAGGATCCAGCGAAGAAGGTGTTCGCTGAAGGAGATTAAATCTAAAGAACTCTCATGACGGGGCGCCCAATATATAGCTCTTGGCCACGCCCATCTTGGCGGGCTCTGACGCGCGCGGGCGCGAAGCGCGCTCATTGGTCGCGCATTCAGAGTCGCCCCGTCATTGGTTCGAGCAAGTTGCCGCAGCACAGCCAATGACCGAGCTGCCTTCGTTCATTGCTGTCAGCTGTGCAGCTGCAATGCGTTTTACATAAAGACGTCAATATTCTCGAGAAAAGGAGTTTTCCCATAGCGTAAGCTACTTACGCAATAGGAGAGACCTCTCGAAAGGGAACATATTTGTCTTTGTGTGTGAGAACATGTGAAATCATGCTAGAACATGTTAAATCATGCTAGAACATGATAAATCAAGGTAAACTGTGGTAAATCATGGTAAACTGTTGTCAATCATAGTAAACAATGGTAAATCATGGTAAACTATGGTAAATAATGCTAGAATCACAGTGCTTTATGGTAAATCATCCTAGAACATGGTAAATCATACTAGAATGTGGTGAATCGTGGAAAACCATGCTGAAACATTGTAAATCATGGTAAATCATACTAGAACATGGTATATCATAGTAAACTACGGTACATCATGTCAGATGCATGGTAAATCATACTATAGTGTGGTAAATCGTGGTAAACTATGGTAAATCATACTAGAACAGGGTAAATCATGCAAAGCATACTAGAACATGGAATATCATGGTAAACTATGGTAAATCATGCTAGATTCATGGTAAATCATACTAGAACATGGTAAATCATGCTAGATGCATGGTACATCATACTAGAACTTAGTAAATCATGGTAAACTATGGTAAATCATGTTAGAATAATGGTAAATCACTCTGGAACATGGCAAATCATGGTAAACTATGGAAAATAACTCTAGAACATGGTAAATAATTGGTAAACCATGCTACGCATATTTGCTTACATTTTGTTACTTATTTATTTAAAACAATTATTGAAAATGGAGATCAGACCATAGGTAGCACTTTAACTGTTAAACCTTTAATAAACATATTTGCTATGGTAAATTGCCTGTATTGGCTGTAAATGGTCTTTTCCATCTATTATGTCAGTGGGTAAATGCTTGCTAAATAAAACTTAATGTCTTTGATGCAATGTTGTGCTTAAAGTCATTAAATGCTTGAACCCCGCTAAATGCTGCTTGCAGCTTTAATTATTATCTCATTTCTTTACTCAATAATTTGCTTATTACTTTGTTTTATATATGATCATCTATTTTCTATTTTTGATAGCAATGGTGGAGTGTTTATTAATAAATCAGGTTATTTCCCGTATAGTGAGGTAAAAACATAGCCTAATCATTTGTGTATCTGACTCAGAGTATTCCATTTATTATGTCTGTTGTGATGTAAACAACGCATTAAAAACTGAAGAGTATTTCAACATGTCAGCGGGTAATTGCTGACACATTATCCTCTCATGCCGTTACAGATGCAGCATTTTTATTCTACTTCGGTACGAGATGAGAATAATATCTTGCGTCAAGAAAGAGTCAGAGTTTGCCATATATTTCGGCCTCCCTATAGCTACCGCGAAAAGTTCACTCAGTCTGGATGAGCTTAAAGGAATGTAAGGATACCTTCCTGTCATATAGCCTATTACATGTGTGCACTTTAAGCCCAAAGAATGCAGTGTTTACATGCAGGGAGAAATCAAGGTAAGGGGCAAAAATCTAGTTGATCGGCTTATGCTTAAGGAACATTATGCTTTATTACTCCGATTAAGTAAAACGGGTTAACGCGTTTAGATTGACCACTTGGGCTGTGACTGTGGTAGTTTTTTACCACCACGGTGGACCAACTATCTGCATTGGTGCAGTGTTTGGGGTGTGTGTGTGTGTATCAATTAAAGGCACAAAAATGCTTTTTCACAGATGATTGCTTTGTGCTGTGTTCAGACCTAAAGACTGTTGTTATAATTATAATATAATTTTGTGATATTGTTATTAATTTGTAAATGTATTTTTAGTGTCCTTAAATGTTTTGATAATATAAAAAATGTTCGATATATCGCTCGATATTTTCATTAAAATGCGCGCGCCCGCAGATCTTAGGGATCTAAGCCCGCAGTTCACATATCGCGTCTTTAGTGTGCTCAAGTTCATTTGAAATATATATGGCGGCAATCACGCTCATTATATTTCAAATGTAGGTGCACGGCAATCGCGCTCATGGAAGAGAAACTAGCGCGACCACCTCAACGTTGCCCAACATTAAATAGCAAAAGTAATAAAGGCGGAACGAAACTGCGTTACTCATTATTTTGTGCTTCACAGACCATTTATCAGTTTGGACCAATGTCTGTGCAGCGCGAGCCGATCTTGATCAAGCGACACTGTTACTACACAACACTAAGAGATCCAGTAACTAAGCATTTGAATTCGCCACTGAAGTAATAACATCGCTGCAAGATCTAGTGAGAAGCATTCAAATTTCTCCGTTATTAACGGATCAAACAGTGCTGACGTGGAAACCAGGAGAAACACTGTGCCATGAATGAACTAGTTATTTAAGTCCACAAATCAGCAACATTCACCATGGATTTAATGTAGTAACATGAAATGTAGATATTAAATATTATATCGTGATACATTTTTCTAGGTATATTGCACAGCCGTTTAGACTCGCCTAAACGCGAGTCGCCTTGCTTCATCTCTGTTTGAAAATGAAAAGAAGTTACCCAAGCGGGTCAATTAAAAGAAAAAAGCGAAAAGACACTGATAATTATTTGGCAATGCTGCCAAAGTTGACAAACTTTTTTATGGCTACTGATACAGACAGGAACAACAACGTCCAAATCGTTACAGCAGCTAACGTTAGCTGTGAAGTGGCGCTAGGTGAGGATAACGTCAACCAAGACAATGAAGAGGACATCACGCTGTTGCCGCCCATCGTCATGACAGTGTTATCGAGGTTGACACAGATGAGGAAGAGTTGTCCAGTTATGGCCATTTTGACAGCGATGATGGGGCTTTGGTGAGTTAACCACCTAGTTCTGCTACACTGTTTTAAAAAAAACTGTGAAATTTACGGTAAAAAAACAGCAGCTGTGGTTGCTAGTATTTTAACGTAAAAAAATATGGTGGCAACCTTTTATGTTTGTAAAATTATGTAAACACACAATGTAAAAATAACCCTGTGAAATTTATGGTAAAAGATGCTACTATTTGTAGTAGCCCTATGATTCTACACCATGTGATACATCATATGTTGTGATAATCTGAAGAATTTTTAAAACATAGTACACAATAAAGGTTTGAACTACTGTGTCTTTCAGACACACACAGACATCAAGATTCAGCATATGAATCTCAACAATGGTGATGATATAAGTGCAGTGCATGATGGGAGCCATCAATCAAAACTCATATCTCTCAGCATGCATGCAACATGTATAAATTATGCTGAATTGCCTTTTATTATTATTATTATTATTATTATTATTTTATTATCTGCTTTTATTTTTGCTGTTGTTTTTGTTGCAACTTTTTAGTAGCTTGTTTTGTGATCTTCAGAGTTTTATTATTTTTTATTGTCACAGTTGTTGAGATTCATATGCTGATTCTTGATGTTTGTGTTGGTCTAAATCCTACAGTAGTACAAAACCTTTTTTGTATACCATGTGTTTTTAAAGTTCTTCAGATTACCTGTTTCTCACTGCTAGCTCGCATGCGGTAGGGTCACAGAGCTATAATACTGAAATGTGAAATTAATTAGTATTAAACATTCCTCATACAATGACACGTGATCACATTTTCTCTCTGATTTTCATGCCATAACGAATGTGTTTTATAATCACACAAAAGCAGCCAGAGAAAATCTATTGTAAATCTTACTGTAATTTTTTTTTACAGTGTAGTAATAGCCCTAGCCCTAATTGTGCTAATCCTGCTGCCACCGACCAAAGCACTGTAGGCTTGCTGACAGATGACCCGGCTCTCTGGCCTAAGAAGCTCACGGCCGAGGAGCTATGTGCGATCGTTCGCAGATTAATAGGACGTGGCTTATCTACAGTGAATCAGGGGACTGTGTTATGTGCTTTTGTTGCACAACTTTTTGGAGAGGGGAACACAGATTTAAGTTCAGATGGTTTTAACAATCGGAAGAACCTTCAGAGCTCACCTGAAACAGCATGAGAGGTCTGCTGAACATGTGTCTCATATGGAGTCCTGGCACAGACTTACCCAAAGACTGCAGACAGGCACTGCCATTGATCAGCTGAACCAAAATGAGAATTTTGATCAGCTGAACCAAAATGAGAAAAATTATATGAGCATGGCAATGGAAACTTCCTAGGACAAGTACAGCTGATGGCAAAATTTGACCCTTTCATGAAAGAATATTTAAGAAAAATCCAAGAAAAAGAGCTGTTAGACACTTATTTGAGTAAGCACATCCAGAATGAACTGATATCGCATGTGGCAAAGAGCACCCTTGATGCCATTGTTGAAAAAGTGAAGAGGGCCAAATATTATGCTGTCATAATGGATTGCACACCTGACATCAGCCACAATGAACAGCTGTCTGTGGTCCTGTGTAACGGTGGTAGCCGCCCTAATACAAATAAATGACTTTAAAGAAAATTTCGGGCGCCAGACAGGATAAAACCGGTCAAAATTTAAATAAACCCAGGATAGCCAAAAATAACCACCTGTTACACAACAAAATTATAGTAATAATCCAAAAAGAAAAATCATTTCACAAAGGATATTTATTCCTAATAATACTAATAACACACCACAATAAGTTCCACACTAGCGGTAGTAGATCTCATCTCTGACTTTTTGAAATCCGTGCAGAACCTCGCGCGTCACACATTTGCAGGCAAGAAACAGTTTTTAGTGAGTATCGAGTGTCCTCTTCGACACTAGGATAGGCGGATAAAGCAGCTTTGGCTTGTCTTTAAAACAGCTCCATAATAGTTTGTCTGGGAATGCAACGACTTTCGCAACGCACCAGACTTCAACCACAGGAAACAACAGATAGACAAATGGCCTTCTCTCCCCAACAATCCATCACGATTTCACTACAATCTTCTCAATGCACAATCGGGTGACGCCCTATCCCAGGTACGACACACTTCCTTATATTCAATTTCCTTCCGTGATTAACGTTGATTGACATACTCCACCCATTTGCGCAAACGTGAAAGTGAAAGTAAACAAACAATTATGTGACTCGTGGCACAGATTATCTTCATTGCCACACGCCTCCCTAGAAGAAAACAACACATGGTTGTTTAGAAGAGAGAGAAACCAACAATTAAAATCCTAGAAAATCTTCGTCATCTGAGGCTTCTTGGAATAGATCCAGGATTTTCGCTTTTTCCTGTAATTCAATTTCCGCAGCCATTGGATAACGCATTTTCAAATTCCAAACGTGAGCTGTGCGTATATCTTCACCTGTGTCTTCAAGGGCTACTTGGTAGTTCAAAGGACCCAGCTGCTGGAGAATACGGTAAGGACCTTTCCATTTTTGTGCTAGTTTTGCACTAAATTTACGCTGTGCATTAGACTGTGGAAAGTTGCGCAACCATACTCGGTCCTTGCTTTTGAATATTTCATCTCTCCTATTTTTGTTATAATTTCTCAGTTGTCTCATTCTGTCTTTCTTGCTGTTCTCTTTGGCTTGAGTTTGCAGGTGATGGAGATGATGAACTACATCATAGGAAGCCGTGTCTGGAGTTAGATTAGGCCCACAGAGTATTTTGTCCATTGGACTTTGGAGTTTCCTACCAAGTTGGAGTTCCGCTGGGCTTAGTCCAGTGGTCTCTTGAATGGCTGAGTTAAGGGTGAATATGAACTCTGGTAAGAATTGGTCCCATTTCTGATGGTTGTCGTCCACATAGGCAGCCATCATGTTCTTAAGAGTTTGATTTACTCTTTCCGTCATGTTGGTTTGTGGGTGATACGCTGTAGTTAACTTAGGAGTAACACTCCAGTTCTCACATAACTCTGAAAACAGATTAAACAAACTGAGCGGCTCTATCCGAGAGAATGAAATCCGGTACGCCCCACCGTGTCAGGATGTCTTTTCTGAAGATGGAGGCGACATTCTGGGCTGTGGCACTGCGAATGGGGAACAACTCAACCCATCTGGAATAGTAATCAACAAAAACCAACAGGTATTCATTTTGGTTTGTGCTACGTGGTAATGGACCCATGATGTCGACTCCCAGCATTTGGTTTGGGCGGCTGGTAGTGATTTGCTGTAGCTTTCCAGCAGGTTTTCGGTTATCACTTTTCAGAGTCTGACATTTCACACAGGTTCTCACATGTTGTTTTACAGCTGACCACATGCCAGGCCAAAATGCTACTTCCTGAAGTCACTTATAGGTCTTGTAGATTCCGCCATGGCCACTCATGGGAGTGGAGTGATAGTCCTGGAGAAGGGTGGATCTGAGACTGCTGGGAATGTAGATTCTGTAATGCAGTTGGTTATTTGACAGGTATGTTTTTTGATACAATTTGTCCTCAATAATTTAATACTGGTCAATCAGACTGGCACAATTATCTGCAACTGCTTGCAATAACTTTGAAACTTCAGGGTCTTTATGCTGTTCTTCCCATAGGACAACATCTGACACAGGCAGTGCTGGATCTTTGCTGCTGGTGTACAAGTTACATCTTGAGGTAACAGAGGACCTGGATAAAGCATCCAGAGCTACATTTAGCTTCCCTTTTCTGTACTCAATAACAAAATCGAATTTCTGGAATCGCAGAACCCAACGGATGAGGCGGCTAGTGGTTTTAGTGGAGCTCATGACCCATTGCAGCGCAGAATGGTCGTTGACAACTGTGAAAAGCTTGTGCTCCAAGTAATGTTGCCACTTTTCCAGGGCCCAGAGGACTGCAAGACATTCTTTCTCCGTTGCAGTATAATTGAGTTAGGCCCCAGTTAAGGTTCGGCTTGCATAGGCGATAACCTCCTCTCTGCCAGCATCCCTCCGTTGTGCTAATATGGCACCCAGACCGGTGTCACTGGCATCGGTGTACACAATGAATGGATGCTGAAGATCGGGATGGCCAAGAATAGGTGGTGAGGTGTGGCAAGTCTTTAGTTGGTCAAAAGCTTGTTGACACTGGATTGTCCATTTATAACTATGTTCCTTCTTTTTCAGTGCGTTGAGGGGTTCAGTAATCTTAGAAAAGTTCGGAACAAACCGGTGATACCACCCTGCTAAACCGAGGAAACGCTGAACTTCCTTCAAGTTCGCGGGCACAGGGTAGGCATGAATGGCTTGAGTCTTACATGGGTCTGCTGAAATGCCTTTGACACTTACAACATGTCCTAGGAAGGTGATCTTTTGAAGACAGAATTGACTTTTCTTTAAGTTAATGGTGAGACCAGCAGTTCCTAGTTGCCTAGTCTATGGAAGAGAGTCTGGAGGTCATGGAAATGCTGGGTTATGGAAGGCGAGTACACAATGATGTCATCGATGTACACAAAGCATATTTTTCTCTTTAGTTCTCCCAGAACAGTCTCCATGAGCCTCTGAAAAGTTGCTGAAGCATTTTTGAGCCCAAACGGCATAACATTAAATTGGAAAAGACCTGCAGGAGTGATGAAGGCTGTCTTGGTTTTGCTGTCAGGGTCCATGGTCACCTGCCAATATCCACTGTTGAGATCAATAGTAGAAAAGATGGCTGCCCCAGAGAGTGATTCCAGAATTTCTGTGATATTTGGTAGAGGGTAAGCATCACTTTCTGTTACAGAATTGACTTTTCTGTAATCCACACAGAATCTCAATTTGCCGTCTTTTTTAGGTACTACGACCACCGGTGATGCCCAACCAGAGTGGGAGGGTTCAACTATTCCTTGCCTCAACATTTCGTCAAGTTGCTCATCCAGTGCAAGTTGCTTAATGGGAGACAAACGGTATGGTCGTTGTTTGATGGGTACTTGGCTGGTGGCATAGATGCGGTGTTGGAGAACCTCTGTACGTCCAGGGGTATTTGCCATGAGTGTTTGAGTGTAAGAATGGTGGGTGTGAAAAAAAAATATCAGTAAATGAGATGTGTCAGTTTGTTTGTCCCCCCAAAGATTTTTATAAAACAACAAAATACAACTTTTCACAAATGTTCAATCAATATTTTCCACACACACAAAAAAACATTAAGTCAAAAACAAAAAGCATTCAAGGCAAGTCACCTTCAATTATCTCAATTACTGTGACACCTAAGAGATAACACTTAGCGTTCACACAGTTTACACAACAACAACAAAATAATATATTTTATTTCCCAAGAAAAACTTTACAAGGTTAATTTCATTGTTTCACCAATATTTAATCAAATATTAAGTTTACAGTCACAGGGTCTCAGAGTGTTTATATCTTCTTCTTTTTTTTCAAGTAAAAACTTGCGCCACTCTGTAACGGTGGTAGCCGCCCTAATACAAATAAATGACTTTAAAGAAAATTCCGGGCGCCAGACAGGATAAAACCTGTCAAAATTTAAATAAACCCAGGATAGCCAAAAAATAACCACCTGTTACACAACAAAATTATAGTAATAATCCAAAAAGAAAAATCATTTCACAAAGGATATTTATTCCTAATAATACTAATAAACACACAATAAGTTCCACACTAGCGGTAGTAGATCTCATCTCTGACTTTTTGAAATCCGTGCAGAACCTCGCGCGTCACACATTTGCAGGCAAGAAACAGTTTTTAGTGAGTATCGAGTGTCCTCTTCGACATTAGGATAGGCGGATAAAGCAGCTTTGGCTTGTCTTTAAAACAGCTCCATAATATTTTGTCTGGGAATGCAACGACTTTCGCGACGCACCAGACTTCAACCACAGGAAACAACAGATCGACAAGCGGCCGTCTCTCCCCAACAATCCATCACGATTTCACTACAATCTTCTCAATGCACAAACGGGTGACGCCCTTTCCCAGGTACGACACACTTCCTTATATTCAATTTCCTTCCGTGATTAACGTTGATTGACATACTCCACCCATTTGCGCAAACGTGAAAGTGAAAGTAAACAAACAATTATGTGACTCGTGGCACAGATTCTTTTCATTGCCACACCTGCGCATGTGAGCTCCACAAAGGAGTGTCCATCCACGAGCATTTTATAGGCTTTCTTTTGGCAGAGGACACAACTGGCAAAGTCCTACTCGAACTTTTCCTTGGACATCTGGAAACACTGCTCCTGGATATCTCTGACTGCCGTGGTCAATCTTATGACAACGGCAGTAATATGCAGGGAAAGAAGAAGGGGGTACAAAAGAGGGTCCTTGACCTAAACCCCAAAGTCCTCCATGTCCCATGTGGAAGTCACACACTAAACCTGGTCATTGGGGATGCTGGCAAATCCTCCACAATATCCCTTAACTTCTATGGTGTCTTACAGAGACCCTACAATCTTTTTAGTGGCTCTGTTCAACGGTGGGCCATTCTCCAGGTGAATGTGAAGGATTTTACCATCAAGGCCTTGTCAACCACCAGATGGGAATGCCGTGTGGAGGTTGTAAAAGCTGTACGGTATCAGCCTCCAGACATTCCGAATGCCCTGGAGGCTTTACATGACTTCGCCATAGAAAGAGTGATTCAGAGTGTGCATCCAGTGCTTCAAGCCTCTGCCGGGAACTGAAGAAATGGCCATTTATGGTAAGTTGTGTGGTTACTAGGGTTCTAAGGGTACAGGAAACATCGTCTTTTACAAATAAACATGCTTCCTATAGTTGCTGAGATTGAACAGTACTTTGCCAACTGTTTGGCCCCTGTTTTAGAAATCCCCCAAAACAAAGTCCACGGACCGCCAGCCTAGACCTAGACTACCAAAGACTAGCACAATAAGTTGGCATCTGTATCCAAAGTTCTCAATGGTCGATATCAATGACTGATATTTTAGAATCTTAGAGCAGTAAGAGTTCTCCATAAACAAGTCAAATGCACATGACACCTCAAATAGTGTAACTTTTTGCCATTCTGAGAGATTTTAACAATATCGGGTGTATTAGCAATTCCTAAAAAAGTGTTTGCAGGTGAGTTAAACCATTCGGACTGTACAGTAATGTGTTTAAAGATCTGCTCCTCAGCCACGCAGGTAATCTGAGCAGTAATGAGGTCCACAAGTCTGTCATGTCTGGCAATATATAGTCCTTTAAGTGATGAGCAACTGTTCATAATGTGGGCTGATAGAGGGGCGAATGGGTGGAGGGAAACCACAGTGATGGTTTGTATTTTGTAGGAAGAACCTGCAGACGTGCTTTCACACAGAAGGTGAGGATCTCCTCACTGATGGTGGCATTGCTGTAGATAATGTGTGATACGGAGTGGTCCGCACAGGGCAGTTTTGCCAACTTTCCCTGGAGTTTCAGACTGGACCAATACTCCATATTTTGGGTTCTGTGAATAAACAAGAGAGTCTGCCTTGATGTTCTAGGCTGGAGCAGGTGAACAGTGTTGTTATGGTGCAGCCTGGCTTTCATGATGACAGATGGGTCCTCTACGACTGCATCAGACTGCTTCCTCACCGCATGCGTGTAGCACCTTCCGTCTTTTAAAATCCAGCAATTAGGATGATCTGGCCATTTGCCTCACGATGATGTCTTCACAGTTCAGCATGTAGTGTGGAACTCCAAGCCCCCCATCCTGTCTTTTCTGAAAGATAAAACATCTTGTGGAATGTGTGATGAGACAAAGCCATTTCCTAACCACGCTTACGGTTTTGTTGTTCATTTCACGCAATACTTTTTGCGGAATATGGACATTTGCAAAAAGAAAACGCTATGTCTCTCATTGCTTGCAGTTTTAGAGTAACAGGAAGTGGTGATGCATCAATGAGATCCAGTCTGGTCATAAACTGATGTGCCATGTCAGTAACTTGCAGACTCCATTCTCCGGTGATGTTAAACTTGTGACCCAGATAGTTGTAGGTCTCGATGGTAAAATCGGGGGGTTGGTTGGCCTTGGATCTATACCAACAGTTGCCACCGCTCCTCCTCTCATAGAAAACTGCACATTTACTGTGCTTAACTTGTAGGCCAGACCATGTCAGGAATCTGTCAGTGCATGACAGCATGTTTTTAATCATGCCTTCATCTCGGGATGCGACGGACACATTATTAGCATAGCCTTGGACTGGGTTCCGTGACAGGACGGTGACCGGACAGGGCATGTGCACAGAGCCATTTTAGCCATTGATTTATTGCAATAGACTTTAGACTTTATTTGTCCCCATAGGGCAAATGGTTTTGCAGCAAGATAAACACAGGACAGTCACAGATGCACAAATACAAGACAAAACAGGCCCTGGATATAAAACAGAGTATTGAGAAAAATAAATGTGCCCAATAAAACCATTGTTAAAATAACATCAGACAATTCATAATAAGGCAACATTTCCATAACCATCCTTATTTCAGCAGCAACATCATCAAAAACAAGCAATACTATACATATCATAATAGTAATAACCCCATCACTATTTAATAGTTATAGTCTGTCTACTCTGGGCTGAATTAATGAACAAGATGGCTGTCGGGACAAATGAATGCTTGTATCTGTTATTCTTGTATCAAATTAATGAGAATGTTAAAACAGACTCAATGTATGATTTATAAAAAAGGGTAATGAGAGTCTTATCTACACGAAATTTGAGAGTTTGCGAAGACAAAACAGTCTTTGTTGGCCTCTTTTGCAAAGCATTTCAGTGTTCGAATTAAAATGTAACTTATTGTCAATCAAACTGCCTAGATACTTATATGTTTCTACAAATTCCACCATCTTCCCATTTATAATAGTGGTCTGAGGAGTTGATGACTTACGCCTAAAATCAATCTGCATATCCTTTGTCTTTTCAACATTTAGTTGAAGGAATGCCCTATCACACCAGAGTGCAAAATCATCCACAATAGGACCATGATCACTTCCCTCATTGGAGAGGAGACTGACAATAGCAGAATCATCTGCAAATTTTAAAATGTGTCTATTTTCATGCTGGCTGCGGCAGTCGTCAGAATAAAGAATATATAGGAGAGGTGAAGGGACACACCCCTGAGTGGACCCAGTGGATGATGACATCTCCCCAGACAAGCAACCATTCACCCTCACTCTCTGAGTCCTGTCGGTTAAAAAATCACGAATCCATCCCACAATATTAAAATCAAGGTCAAAGTTCTTTAAGAGCTTATCAACTAAAATGTGTGGTTGGATTGTATTAAAAGCGGATGAAAAATCAACAAATAAAATCCTTGCGTGTGTTTTGCTACCTTTCAGGATGTTTGAATAATAAGTTTAACAAGGTAGTGGTGGCATCATCTACCCCTCGCTTAACCCTATAAGCGAACTGTAGTGGATCTAGGAGATTCTCTGTTTTTGTGAGTATGACTTTTTTAACCAGTTTTTTCAAAACTCTTCATGACTAAGGAGGTCAGAGCTACTGGCCTAAAGTCATTCAATAATTTTGGATGATTTAGTTTGGCCACTGGAATAACTGTTGACTGTTTCCATATCTTCGGCACTCTCTGTTGCTCTAGGGACATTTGGAAAATATAATGAAAAATTGGGCCTAACTGCTGTGCACAAGAGATGAGCAGGCGACTGCTTATATTGTCAGGCCCAGTGCTTAAACATATTGACCACAGCTTGTTCGTCAAAGAAGGGGACAACACCATTTCCAGTCAAATGTGATTTCTGCTCTGAAATAACATTACTAAAATTAGTGGTATCAACCCTCAAATAAAATTTGTTTAGCTCTGTTGCAAGCAAACTATCACAACTAAAACCTTCTAACGCAACCTTGACATTCTTTTCCCTCCTGGTGCCGATAACAGTTCTCATACCATCCCAGGCTGAACGTAAATTCCTACCACCAAAGTCTTTCTCTATTTTTTCTTTGTAACCCTGCTTTGCCCTCCTTATTTCACTTCTTATTTCCTGTTCCAACTTATTCAAGTCTAAAAAGTTTCCCTTGCCTAAATGCCTGCCTCTTTTTGTTTAGTAACAGCTTAAGTGATTTCCTTACCCATGGCTTGTTATTTGGATATATCCAGGACTTGAATTTCGTTTTTTTTTAAACTGGGGGGGAATTCCCCCCTTACATGGGGGGGGGGGGGATCTAAAGATTATGGGGTTGGGGGGGTAACTTTTGATGCATCGGTCTAATTTAATCATCTTCATTTATTAATAATTAAATGTGTTTCAGTTCAGTTCAATTCTTTGCTTTTTTTTAAAAACATCATACAAAATACGCCATGCTCTCCTTCCTTTCCACAAGCGCTTGCTCTCATTAAAATGACAATTTGGAAGCGGATAATTTCTTCAAAAACAGCTCATTGTGACTCAATGTTAGCATGCTGCACCTACACTCGATAGTGTGAATAAGATAAGCGCAACGCAGACCACTGCATTGACAGCGTGAAACATGATCTGTCTACAGCCAGAACTCAGCGGAAGACAGAGAATGCCGACATAAAGACATAAAGCAAATATATTTGTGCGGGAATTTCTCGCACTATAAAAGCTAACCTTGCGGGAATGGTTTAAATTATGCGCAATCCCCGCATTACCACACCGAAATTCAAGCCCTTATGTCCACATAGATCTTAGGGAGCTGTATCTCTTCCAATGCTTCAATCATGACTCTGTGAGGCAATGTGCCAAAGGCATCTCTAAAGTCAAGAAAGACAACTTAGCAGATTCGTGCTTAAAATTGTCAATGGCAGTTTTTAAGCAAAAACATGCTCTTTCATGCCTTATCGCTCAATGTAGGCTTTTTTGACTGGCATTTTTAGGGCCCAAGCCTTGAAAAGGCGAAGGCCCTATTGTTTTCCTAAAGATTATTAGGGCCCAGGCCCTGAAAGGGCGCAGAAACCTATTGTTTTCCTTAGGATTTTTTTCTTTTCTTTTATTAGGGCCCAAGCCTTGAAAAGGCGAAGGCCCTATTGTTTTCCTTAGGATTATTTATTAGGGCCCAAGCCCTGAAAGGGCGAAGGCCCTATTGTTTTCCTAAGGATTATTAGGGCCCAAGCCCTGAAAGGGCGAAGGCCCTATTGTTTTCCTAAGGATTATTAGTAGGGATGCACCGATATGAACATTTTGGCCGATACCGATAACCGATAATTCTTTACATTTGAAAGCCGATAACCGATATATTGGCCGATAAATCTAAATTAAAATTTTTATATACTTTGATAGCCTGTATACATAAACAAAAGGCTCACCATTAAAAGCCTTGTCTCAAACACTTTTAACATAAATCAAACATATACAATACAGTATAGCCTAGTTTGAACCAGTGTAAGATTCCTTAACGTTTAAAATTAATTTTACACTCCTATGGGCAACTTTCTTTATTAAAAAAATGGTAACACTTTATAATAAGGTTTAATTTTGTTAGCATTAGTTAGCATGAACCAACAATTTTATAAGACATTTTTAAGAAAGTTGTTCCTGTTAACATTAGTCAATGCACTGTGAACTAACATGAACACACATATTTTATTAACTACTATAACAAAGGCTATTGCTCTCTGTTAGTTAATGCATTAACAAATGAGACCTTATTGTAAAGTGTTATCAAAAAATCTATTGCCTAACAAAAAATAAAATACCTAAATAATGCAAACAAGTCATTGGATAACATTGGGCTGCATATAAAGAAACAAAATGGATCAATAAAATGGAATCGCCTCTGCACGGACAATAAGGAAATTATTTTTATCAAACCATATCATTGATGAAAATAATACGAGAACAAAATAATGGTAGTTATTAATTATAACACAATATTTTTGAAAAAAAATAGACATTTTTAATATTACAGTGATAGTAAACATCTTTAATAGCTTAGTTACTTTTTCAAATGACATTGCTGTGTGAGCTGCGCGCGCTGAAGCTGAAGAGAACGAACGTTAAACCGAATCGCTTTGCTAGAAGGTTTATCAACTCAACGGTTGCTGAAGAATGCAAACCCAAAGAATTTACAAATTTATTACAATAGTGAATACAATTATAATTATATGACAGTCCCAGTCATAGCTTTTAATGTTTTGCATTGTTGTTTAATCTGATGCTGAAGAGAACGAGCACCGGGAAACTGAAGAACTTTTCTAGCAGGTTGTTTAAATCCACGAAACGCATCATATGTGAGATTAATCAGATATTTATTTTACATCAACTTTATATTACGACTTATCTGCACAAAATGACGTGAATGCCTAATCGAACTTGTGCTGGTCATAATGTTGTAGTAGGCTAATCCCTGTTCTGGACGCGCTATTCCCACAACAACGCGCTGAAACGGCAACTAAACCCAGAGAATTCACAACGTTTTATTACAATAGTGTTCTCATTATAATGGCATGTATATGACAGTCCCAATTATAGTTATAAAAGTGCATTGCTGTTTGAGCTGCGCGCACGCTAAATAGGCTATAAAGATGATCACCGGTAGCCTACAATGAAGCGCTACAGCATCGTTCATTAACTCAACCAAACGCATCCTATATTAGATTAATCATATATATATATATACACAAAATAAACATATTACAACTTACAATGGCACAGAATGCTGCGAATGCTCAAGAGAACTCGACTGTGCTTGTCATGAAGGCTTAACTCCATAGATGCGCTCTTTCCACCACAACGCGCTCGTCGCGCTGAAACACTGGCGAACAAGAATTCACAACATTCTTTTACAGGCGTGTTTTTATTATAATGTTATGAGGCCTATGTGACAGATTTGTGCTGCACATGTTGCACGGAACTGTATCTTCCTTTTCGAAGTGAATCCAATCATTCAGAACCATCATGGCGAACAGCGGCATCTCTCAACTGAAGTAAATAATCTATTATCTATCGGCTTTGATATATCGGCCCAATTTTCTTATCGGATCGATAACGATAACATCAAAAAAGACCATTTATCGGCCGATATCGATATGTGGTCGATATATCGTGCATCCCTAATTATTAGGGCCCAAGCCTTGAAAAGGCGAAGGCCCTATTGTTTTCCTAAGGATTATTATTATTATTAGGGCCCAAGCCTTGAAAAGGCGAAGGCCCTATTGTTTTCCTAAGGATTATTAGGGCCCAAGCCTTGAAAAGGCGAAGGCCCTATTGTTTTCCTAAGGATTATTAGGGCCCAAGCCTTGAAAAGGCGAAGGCCCTATTGTTTTCCTAAGGATTATTATTAGGGCCCAAGCCTTGAAAAGGCGAAGGCCCTATTGTTTTCCTAAGGATTATTATTATTATTATTATTATTATTATTATTATTATTCTAACGACTATTCGGGCACTTTTGGGGCTCTTAACGTGCACGAATACTCTTGAAACTTTGCACACGGGTCAGAACCCGCGGCCATCAGGGCCGGGCTGAAGGTGGTACCCGGGCGTGGCAGGGGGGCTCGACAGCGCCCCCTGGAACGGGGTCCGAAAACTTGGTCCATAAATCAAACACGCTTGCATGTAATAATATGAAACTCGGTACACATATAGATCTCATCGGTTCATATATACTTCATGCTCTTACTTTTTACCCCAGCCCAACAGGAAGTCGGCTATTTAGGGTTGTTTGTAAAACGCATGCAATGGAATTTAAAGTACTTCTCCTAGAGAATTCAAAGAAATGCCACGAAACTCGGTCAGCATGAAGTCAAGACATTGAGGATGAAAAATTGCCAGGGGATTTTTGATATCTCGAACGGTTTGGCCGTGGCGAGGAAACGAATTTATGGCGAGAAACGTGAAACAGGAAGTGTGCTATAACTTCAGCATACATTAGCTGATCTTAATGAAACTTCAGCATTGTAGAGCATGGATGTGACTATTGTGAGTCAAAGTTATAGCGCCACCAACTGGCAGCAGGAAGTGTGTCACTTTCAAAATGCTTTGAAATCACCCTCTTATTTTAACCCGATTTGCTTCAAACTTCATCTGTATAATGTAAATACACGGCAGATTTAGACCTGTGAAAGGATTATTGATATCTTTGATAATGTTGCCGTGGCAACGCATCAAACTTTAAAATTCTTTTTGGATGCTTTTGAGACTCTTAGCATGCCTGAAATTGCTTGAAATTGCATGAAACTCGACAGACAGATCACATTTATTAGCCAGTAGACATGTGCAAAGTTTCAGAAACGGGCGTGGTGCAGGGACTCAGTAGCGCCACCTTTTGACAAAAGTGGGGGGTTAGTTTTATAGTTTTACCTACAATCATAAAACTCGGTACGCATATTGTTCAGATCAAGCCGGACAACTTTCTAATTAACTGTCATTAGCTCAGACCAAGAGGAAGTCAGATATTTTGGTTTGAATATGGTAATTTTCTCTCTCTTTCTCTCTGAGCCAATATGGCAAGCCGTTTTAAAATTTAATCATTTTAACCTACTAGTCTCTATTTTCATGCTTCTAGTACTTATTTTTTAGATACTAGTATCTATTCCATTAAGTACTAGTACTTATTCATTAGCGACTAGTGCTTATTCTTTAGTACTAGTGCCTATTCTTTAGATACTAGTGCTTATTCTTTAGATATTCTTTTGAATACGTATTAGTAGCTAATGAATAAGTACTGGTATCTATTTAATAGGTACTAGTATCTAATGACTTAGTACTAGTATTTATTGAATAAATACTAGTATCTATTAATAGGTACTAGTATCTAAAAGGTCATTTTCTCTCTCTCTCTCTCTGAGCCAATATGGCAAGCCGTTTTAACATTTTATCATTTTAACCTACTAGTCTCTATTTTCATGCTACTAGTACTTATTTTTTAGATACTAGTATCTATTCCATTAAGTACTAGTACTTATTCATTAGCAACTAGTGCTTATTCTGTTTAGAATATTAAAAGTGCTTATTCAATTTTTATGCTTATTTATATTTTCAGAGCAGAAAATCCGAATTTTCTGCTTATTCAGTATTGCATCTAAAATGGAAGTGACTTGACGTGTGTGTGTGTGTGTGTGTGTGTGTGAGAGAGAGACAGAGATTGTGTCTGTTACAGTGACAAGAGTTTAACCCTTTAAGGCCTTGTTTTTTGGATATATATCTTTTTTTATTAAAAAAAAAGTGCATACAACCCATATCTTTTAAATGTATTGTTTGCTTTAAATTAAATTACGATTGTATGTTTGGTAATTGAATCTAAATAAATTTAAAATTAATGTGCTATATTTCAGATCAATATATTTGTTTTCCTTCATTTTAATCAACACTAACTTTATTCTCATCTGAATTATAAATAACTTATTTCTGTATAAAATAAAAAATCCCGAATAATCCAGACCAACCAGAGCGCACTATTTCTTCAACATCATCAGTGCTGAAGCGGAACTGCCAGAGCCGTTCGGCAGATAGCCAGCAGATATTTTGTGTCACGTCGTGCACAATAACCCTAAAGGCACCAGGGTGGCGGTGCCACCGGCTTTTTATATATGTATATATATATATATATAAATATAGCTGCGAGCAGCGATGAAGGGCCAAAGCCGGCGGTACCGCCACCCCGGTGCCTTTAGGTAACTAAAGGCACCGGGGTTGCGGTGCCACCGGCTTGGGCCCGTAATCGCTGCTCGCAGCTATATTTATTATTATTATTATTAGGGCCCAAGCCTTGAAAAGGCGAAGGCCCTATTGTTTTCCTAAGGATTATTATTATTATTATTATTATTATTATTATTATTCTAACGACTATTCGGGCACTTTTGGGGCTCTTAACGTGCACGAAAACTCTTGAAACTTTGCACACAGGTCAGAACCCGCGGCCATCAGGGCCGGGCTGAAGGTGGTACCCGGGCGTGGCAGGGGGGCTCGACAGCGCCCCCTGAAACGGGGTCCGAAAACTTGGTCCATAAATCAAACACGCTTGCATGTAATAATATGAAACTCGGTACACTTATAGATCTCATCGGTTCATATATCCTTCGTGCATTTACTTTTTACCCCAGCCCAACAGGAAGTCGGCTATTTAGGGTTGTTTGGAAACACATGCAATGGAATTCGAAACACTTCTCCTAGGAAATTCGTCCAATCACTACCAAACTCGGTGTGCATGAAGTCAAGCAATTGAGGATGAAAAATTGCCAGCGGATTTTTGATATCTCGAACGGTTTGGCCGTGGCGAGGAAACGAAATTATGGCGAATAATGGAAACAGGAAGTGTGTTATAACTTCTTCATACATTAACTGATCTTGATGAAACTTCAGTAGTGTGTTCGTTGTAAGAGGCCGATCACATGGATGTGACTCTTGTGAGTCAAAGTTATAGTGCCACCAACTGGCAGAAGGAAGTGTGTCACTTTCAAAATGCTTTGAAATCACCCTCTTATTTTAACCCGATTTGCTTCAAACTTCACTACTATAATGTAAACACACGGCAGATGTAGACCTGTGAATGGATTCTTGATATCTTAGATACTGTTGTCGTGGCAACGCATCAAACTTTAATATTCTTTTTTATGCTTTTGAGACTCTTAGCATACTTGAAATTGCATGAAACTCGACAGACACATCACATTTATTAGCCAGTAGACATGTGCAAAGTTTCAGAAACGGGCGTGGTGAGGGGCTCAGTAGCGCCACCTTTTGTCAAAAGTGGGGGGATTAATTTTATCTACAGTAATAAAAATCGGTATGTGTATTGTTCTCCTCCAGCCAGACAACTTTCTAATTTACACTCAATAGCTCCAACCAACAGGAAGTCAGATATTTTGGTTTGAAAATTGTCATTTTATGTCTCTCTCTCTCTGAGCCTACGTCTCTGTGTGTGTGTGTGTCTGTGAGTGTGGGGAGGGGGAGGGGGGCTAGATTAACCATTTCACTGCTGTTTGGTCTGGCCTGCATTAAAAAAGAAAATAAATGTCTTACGCCTTGTATTTTTTAAATAAGTTGTATTAATAAGTAAAGGCATATAACCAGTTGAATTGTAGTGCATTGAAAATAGTTTTATATAATTAGTTTATTAATTAAATTAACTTGGTCCATAAACTTGGTCAGAAAATTTGGTCCATAAATTAAACACACTTGCATGTAATATTATGAAACTCGGTACACATATAGATCTCATCGGGCCAAACAACTTTAAGCCAGCCCAACAGGAAGTGGGCTATTTTGGTCTTAATGTGGATTTTTGGCAAAATCAGCCTCTGATTTTTTACCCACTCCTCTTAAGTGGTTTATTCAATTCCCACCAAACTTTTTCAACATGATGAAAATACATTAAAGAAGCTAAATTGTGAATGGCTATTGAATATCTCAAATTGTTTTGCTATGGCGAGGGATTAAAGTCATGTCAAAAAAGTAAACACTAAAAGCCTCATATCTTCTAAAAAAATAATTATACACCATTTATTTCTAGATAAAATTACACAAATATCAGAACTAAACCCATTTTATTCTTGTTTTCAATTTAAGAATAATGTACAAGTTTAAAAACAGCCAGAATGTGCTATTCAGTTAAAAAATAAATACATCAAGTAATACAAAGGGCTATACAGCCCTCTTGTGTCCAAAATGATATCAACTCAGTACATAAAACTTTTTTATCAGGTATGGCTATTGTAATTAAATATAAATATATTAGGTATGTGGCTGTGAGGATCTTTTCCCACCGTTTAATCGACGTTAGACACCAGCGAGGCCTTTTAAATCGCTAATATAAAAGTGAAAGTAAAGTATAAGGACGTCCGCACGGACATTTATAGTGGTGGCGCTCGCAGTGCGCTCGAATGAATTTCTATGGAAGTAGAAATGAAAAAACGTTCGCTCTGTTCTGCTCGCTCGTCGCCATGGACGCGCACCGTTATGAATGCCAGTGCAGCCGCATACTTTTTAGTGTCACTTTAAAATTAGCACCATATCGGGGGCCGATTGTTTCCGGTTTTCAGGTAAAACACAACAACAAATGAGTGAATTACAGATTCGCTTAAATAGGCGCTTTTACACAAAATATTCCGTCATCATTTTTTTCAGTCAGCTCTTCACTCTCGTGATTAATGAATTTTGACTCCTGTTGCTGATCTTTGCTGCAACTTTCGTTCAGCTCACAATTTAGTAAGCAAACACGCTTCAAATGTGTTTTTATTTTATTTTTGTGTATACATGTGTGTATATATATATATATATATATATATAGCTTATGTTTCAAATATGAGTTAATTAACAATCGTTGGAAAGAATGATACTTTTAAACATATCACTAAACAGTCATTAGGTGTCGCCAGGCGACCGTCTTAATGAGCGAGTCATTGATTCATTCGTTCTAACGATTCGTTCGAACGGCTGAGTCATTCATAAATGAGACAGATTATGGATTGGTCGTTGAATCTTTGAGTCAACCGATTCGTTCAAAATGCTGAATCATTCAGTAATGAGAACGCGTTGCTGTGAGATCCTCGATGGTTCTGCTGTGATCTTTGTTTAACTATTTTCGCTGCTGAAACAGAAAAAAAGTCAATATTGCATCTAAAATGTAAGTGATTAGACGTGTGTGTGTGTGTGTGTGTGTGTGTGTGTGTGTGTGTGTGTGTGTGATTGTGTCTGTTACAGTGATTGTTTAACCCTTGTTAAAGTTTAGGCCTTGTCTTTTTGGATATACAGTATATCTTTTTATATAAAAAAAATAGCATACAACCCATATATTTTAAATGTATTGTTTGCTTTAAATTACATTGAGATTTGTATGTTTGGTAATTGAACCTGAATGAATTTTAAATGAATGTGCTATATTTCAGATCATATATTTGTTTTCCTTAAAATTTGAACTAACACTAACTTTATTCTCATCTGAATGATAGATTATTTATTTATGTATAAAATAAAAACACATTTGATTTTTCTTTTTTAATCAATGTAGAATGTGTAACTGAAAAAATAAACAGATTAGAGCTCTGTTCGAGGACAAGAAATGAAAACCAATGCAATATGATGAATGTCCTAAAGATTTTTTTGCTTTTAAACTATGTGTGTGTGTGTGTGTGTGTGTGTAAGAGATTTTGGTTGGGTGACAGTTGTAGTTTATAAGTACAGTTTGACAAAAGCACAATGTTGTGTTTTATTGCGATTGTACACAAATATAAGTAAACACTTTGCAGTTTGAATAATGTCCTGTATGAACAAAAGGACGGAGTATGTTTTTATGTCTACATTGTTCAATCACGCCTCACACACACACACACACAAACTATTTTTCTAATCAGATCAGGCAAATATTCTGTCTTGGCACACTTCATATAACTTTCAAACTTGTGTACTTATTTCATGTGTCCATTAAGTCCATGAGACCGTAGGGTGTCTCATTTTTCATTTTAGGTTTCAGAAGGTTGCTCACGCATACTTTGTGGTTGATATGTGCCCTCAATGCACACTTTTCCAGAGCCCACACCAATGCAAGCTCTACAGCACACATCTTCTCAAAGGTCAAAGCGGGGTTACGTTATTGCCCGTCATGCACAGTAACCCCAAAGGCACCGGGGTGGCGGTGCCACCGGCTTGTTATATATATATATATATATATATATATATATATATATATATATATATATAATATAGCTGCGAGCAGCGATGAAGGGCCAAAGCCGGCGGTACCGCCACTCCGGTGCCTTTAGGTAACTAAAGGCACCGGGGTTGCGGTGCCACCGGCTTGGGCCCGTAATCGCTGCTCGCAGCTATATTTATTATTATTATTATTCTAACGACTATACGGGCACTTTTGGGGCTCTTAACGTGCACGAAAACTCTTGAAACTTTGCACACAGGTCAGAACCCGCGGCCATCAGGGCCGGGCTGAAGGTGGTACCCGGGCGTGGCAGGGGGGCTCGACAGCGCCCCCTGGAACGGGGTCCGAAAACTTGGTCCATAAATCAAACACGCTTGCATGTAATAATATGAAACTCGGTACACATATAGATCTCATCGGTTCATATATACTTCATGCTCTTACTTTTTACCCCAGCCCAACAGGAAGTCGGCTATTTAGGGTTGTTTGTAAAACGCATGCAATGGAATTTAAAGTACTTCTCCTAGAGAATTCAAAGAAATGCCACGAAACTCGGTCAGCATGAAGTCAAGACATTGAGGATGAAAAATTGCCAGGGGATTTTTGATATCTCGAACGGTTTGGCCGTGGCGAGGAAACGAATTTATGGCGAGAAACGTGAAACAGGAAGTGTGTTATAACTTCAGCATACATTAGCTGATCTTAATGAAACTTCAGCAGTGTGTTCGTTGTAAGAGGCCGATCACATGGATGTGACTATTGTGAGTCAAAGTTATAGCGCCACCAACTGGCAGCAGGAAGTGTGTCACTTTCAAAATGCTTTGAAATCACCCTCTTATTTTAACCCGATTTGCTTCAAACTTCATCTGTATAATGTAAATACACGGCAGATGTAGACCTGTGAAAGGATTATTGATATCTTAGATACTGGTGCCATGGCAACGCATCAAACTTTAATATTCTTTTTGGATGCTTTTGAGACTCTTAGCATGCCTGAAATTGCTTAAAATTGCATGAAACTCGACAGACAGATCACATTTATTAGCCTGTAGACATGTGCAAAGTTTCAGAATACTAGTGCAGGGACTCAGTAGCGCCACCTTTTGACAAAAGTGGGGGGGTTAGTTTTATAGTTTTATCTACAATCATAAAACTCGGTACGCATATTGTTCAGATCAAGCCGGACAACTTTCTAATTAACTGTCATTAGCTCAGACCAAGAGGAAGTCAGATATTTTGGTTTGAATATGGTCATTTTCTCTCTCTCTCTCTCTCTGAGCCAATATGGCAAGCCGTTTTAACATTTAATCATTTTAACCTACTAGTCTCTATTTTCATGCTTCTAGTACTTATTTTTTAGATACTAGTATCTATTCCATTAAGTACTAGTACTTATTCATTAGCGACTAGTGCTTATTCTTTAGTACTAGTGCCTATTCTTTAGATACTAGTGCTTATTCTTTAGATATTCTTTTGAATACGTATTAGTAGCTAATGAATAAGTACTGGTATCTATTTAATAGGTACTAGTATCTAATGACTTAGTACTAGTATTTATTGAATAAATACTAGTATCTATTAATAGGTACTAGTATCTAAAAGGTCATTTTCTCTCTCTCTCTCTCTGAGCCAATATGGCAAAGCCGTTTTAACATTTTATCATTTTAACCTACTAGTCTCTATTTTCATGCTACTAGTACTTATTTTTTAGATACTAGTATCTATTCCATTAAGTACTAGTACTTATTCATTAGCGACTAGTGCTTATTCTGTTTAGAATATTAAAAGTGCTTATTCAATTTTTATGCTTATTTATATTTTCAGAGCTGAAAATCCGAATTTTCTGCTTATTCAATATTGCATCTAAAATGGAAGTGACTTGACGTGTGTGTGTGTGTGTGTGTGTGTGTGTGTGTGTGAGAGAGAGAGATTGTGTCTGTTACAGTGACGAGTTTAACCCTTTAAGGCCTTGTTTTTTGGATATATATCTTTTTTTATTAAAAAAAAGTGCATACAACCCATATCTTTTAAATGTATTGTTTGCTTTAAATTAAATTACGATTGTATGTTTGGTAATTGAACCTAAATAAATTTAAAATTAATGTGCTATATTTCAGATCAATATATTTGTTTTCCTTCATTTTAATCAACACTAACTTTATTCTCATCTGAATTATAAATAACTTATTTCTGTATAAAATAAAAAATCCCGAATAATCCAGACCAACCAGAGCGCACTATTTCTACAACATCATCAGTGCTGAAGCGGAACTACCAGAGCCGTTCGGCAGATAGCCAGCAGATATTTTGTGTCACGTCGTGCACAATAACCCTAAAGGCACCAGGGTGGCGGTGCCACCGGCTTTTTATATATGTATATATATAGCTGCGAGCAGCGATGAAGGGCCAAAGCCGGCGGTACCGCCACCCCGGTGCCTTTAGGTAACTAAAGGCACCGGGGTTGCGGTGCCACCGGCTTGGGCCCGTAATCGCTGCTCGCAGCTATATTTATTATTATTATTATTATTATTATTAGGGCCCAAGCCTTGAAAAGGCGAAGGCCCTATTGTTTTCCTAAGGATTATTATTAGGGCCCAAGCCTTGAAAAGGCGAAGGCCCTATTGTTTTCCTAAGGATTATTATTATTATTATTAGGGCCCAAGCCTTGAAAAGGCGAAGGCCCTATTGTCTTCCTAAGGATTATTATTATTATTATTATTATTAGGGCCCAAGCCTTGAAAAGGCGAAGGCCCTATTGTTTTCCTAAGGATTTTTTTTTTTTTTCTCCTCTTTTATTTTTCTTACGACTATTCGGGCACTTTTGGGGCTCTTAACGTGCACGAAAACTCTTGAAACTTTGCACGCGGGTCAGAACCCGCGGCCATCAGGGTCGGGGTGAAGATGGTACCCGGGCGTGGCAGGGGGGCTCGACAGCGCCCCCTGGAACGGGGTCCGAAAACTTGGTCCATAAATCAAACACGCTTGTATGTAAGAATATGAAACTCGGTACACATATAGATCTCATCGGTTCATATATACTTCATGCTCTTACTTTTTACCCCAGCCCAACAGGAAGTCGGCTATTTAGGGTTGTTTGTAAAACGCATGCAATGGAATTTAAAGTACTTCTCCTAGAGAATTCAAAGAAATGCCACGAAACTCGGTCAGCATGAAGTCAAGACATTGAGGATGAAAAATTGCGAGGGGATTTTTGATATCTCGAACGGTTTGGCCGTGGCGAGGAAACGAATTTATGGCGAGAAACGTGAAACAGGAAGTGTGTTATAACTTCAGCATACATTAGCTGATCTTAATGAAACTTCAGCAGTGTGTTCGTTGTAAGAGGCCGATCACATGGATGTGACTATTGTGAGTCAAAGTTATAGCGCCACCAACTGGCAGCAGGAAGTGTGTCACTTTCAAAATGCTTTGAAATCACCCTCTTATTTTAACCCGATTTGCTTCAAACTTCATCTGTATAATGTAAATACACGGCAGATGTAGACCTGTGAAAGGATTATTGATATCTTAGATACTGGTGCCATGGCAACGCATCAAACTTTAATATTCTTTTTGGATGCTTTTGAGACTCTTAGCATGCCTGAAATTGCTTAAAATTGCATGAAACTCGACAGACAGATCACATTTATTAGCCTGTAGACATGTGCAAAGTTTCAGAAACGGGCGTGGTGCAGGGACTCAGTAGCGCCACCTTTTGACAAAAGTGGGAGGGTTAGTTTTATAGTTTTATCTACAATCATAAAACTCGGTACGCATATTGTTCAGATCAAGCCGGGCAACTTTCTAATTAACTGTCATTAGCTCAGACCAAGAGGAAGTCAGATATTTTGGTTTGAATATGGTCATTTTCTCTCTCTCTCTCTCTGAGACAATATGGCAAGCCGTTTTAACATTTAATCATTTTAACCTACAAGTCTCTATTTTCATGCTTCTAGTACTTCTTTTTTAGATACTTGTATCTATTCCATTAAGTACTAGTACTTATTCATTAGCGACTAGTGCTTATTCTTTAGTACTAGTGCCTATTCTTTAGATACTAGTGCTTATTCTTTAGATATTCTTTTGAATACGTATTAGTAGCTAATGAATAAGTACTGGTATCTATTTAATAGGTACTAGTATCTAATGACTTAGTACTAGTATTTATTGAATAAATACTAGTATCTATTAATAGGTACTAGTATCTAAAAGGTCATTTTCTCTCTCTCTCTCTCTGAGCAAATATGGCAAGCCGTTTTAAGATTTTATCATTTTAACCTACTAGTCTCTATTTTCATGCTACTAGTACTTATTTTTTAGATACTAGTATCTATTCCATTAAGTACAAGTACTTATTCATTAGCGACTAGTGCTTATTCTGTTTAGAATATTAAAAGTGCTTATTCAATTTTTATGCTTATTTATATTTTCAGAGCATAAAATCCGAATTTTCTGCTTATTCAATATTGCACCTAAAATGGAAGTGACTTGACGTGTGTGTGTGTGTGTGTGTGTGTGTGTGTGTGTGTGTGTGTGTGTGTGTGTGTGTGTGTGTGAGAGAGAGAGATTGTGTCTGTTACAGTGACAAGAGTTTAACCCTTTAAGTCCTTGTTTTTTGGATATATATCTTTTTTTATTAAAAAAAAGTGCATACATCCCATATCTTTTAAATGTATTGTTTGCTTTAAATTAAATTAAGATTGTATGTTTGGTAATTGAACCTAAATAAATTTAAAATTAATGTGCTATATTTCAGTTCAATATATTTGTTTTCCTTCATTTTAATCAACACTAACTTTATTCTCATCTGAATTATAAATAACTTATTTCTGTATAAAATAAAAAATCCCGAATAATCCAGACCAACCAGAGCGCACTATTTCTACAACATAATCAGTGCTGAAACTACCAGAGCCGTTCGGCAGATAGCCAGCAGATATTTTGTGTCACGTCGTGCACAATAACCCTAAAGGCACCAGGGTGGCGGTGCCACCGGCTTTTTATATATATATATATATATATAAATAAATATAGCTGCGAGCAGCGATGAAGGGCCAAAGCCGGCGGTACCGCCACCCCGGTGCCTTTAGGCCGGGGTTGCGGTGCCACCGGCTTGGGCCCGTAATCGCTGCTCGCAGCTATATTTATTATTATTATTATTATTCTAACGACTATACGGGCACTTTTGGGGCTCTTAACGTGCACGAAAACTCTTGAAACTTTGCACACAGGTCAGAACCCGCGGCCATCAGGGCCGGGCTGAAGGTGGTACCCGGGCGTGGCAGGGGGGCTCGACAGCGCCCCCCTGGAACGGGGTCCGAAAACTTGGTCCATAAATCAAACACGCTTGCATGTAATAATATGAAACTCGGTACACATATAGATCTCATCGGTTCATATATACTTCATGCTCTTACTTTTTACCCCAGCCCAACAGGAAGTCGGCTATTTAGGGTTGTTTGTAAAACGCATGCAATGGAATTTAAAGTACTTCTCCTAGAGAATTCAAAGAAATGCCACGAAACTCGGTCAGCATGAAGTCAAGACATTGAGGATGAAAAATTGCCAGGGGATTTTTGATATCTCGAACGGTTTGGCCGTGGCGAGGAAACGAATTTATGGCGAGAAACGTGAAACAGGAAGTGTGTTATAACTTCAGTATACATTAGCTGATCTTAATGAAACTTCAGCAGTGTGTTCGTTGTAAGAGGCCGATCACATGGTTGTGACTATTGTGAGTCAAAGTTATAGCGCCACCAACTGGCAGCAGGAAGTGTGTCACTTTCAAAATGCTTTGAAATCACCCTCTTATTTTAACCCGATTTGCTTCAAACTTCATCTGTATAATGTAAATACACGGCAGATGTAGACCTGTGAAAGGATTATTGATATCTTAGATACTGGTGCCATGGCAACGCATCAAACTTTAATATTCTTTTTGGATGCTTTTGAGACTCTTAGCATGCCTGAAATTGCTTAAAATTGCATGAAACTCGACAGACAGATCACATTTATTAGCCTGTAGACATGTGCAAAGTTTCAGAAACGGGCGTGGTGCAGGGACTCAGTAGCGCCACCTTTTGACAAAAGTGGGGGGGTTAGTTTTATCTACAATCATAAAACTCGGTACGCATATTGTTCAGATCAAGCCGGACAACTTTCTAATTAACTGTCATTAGCTCAGACCAAGAGGAAGTCAGATATTTTGGTTTGAATATGGTCATTTTCTCTCTCTCTCTCTCTCTGAGCCAATATGGCAAGCCGTTTTCACATTTAATCATTTTAACCTACTAGTCTCTATTTTCATGCTTCTAGTACTTATTTTTTAGATACTAGTATCTATTCCATTAAGTACTAGTACTTATTCATTAGCGACTAGTGCTTATTCTTTAGTACTAGTGCCTATTCTTTAGATACTAGTGCTTATTCTTTAGATATTCTTTTGAATACGTATTAGTAGCTAATGAATAAGTACTGGTATCTATTTAATAGGTACTAGTATCTAATGACTTAGTACTAGTATTTATTGAATAAATACTAGTATCTATAAATAGGTACTAGTATCTAAAAGGTCATTTTCTCTCTCTCTCTCTCTGAGCCAATATGGCAAGCCGTTTTAACATTTTATCATTTTAACCTACTAGTCTCTAATTTCATGCTACTAGTACTTATTTTTTAGATACTAGTATCTATTCCATTAAGTACTAGTACTTATTCATTAGCGACTAGTGCTTATTCTGTTTAGAATATTAAAAGTGCTTATTCAATTTGTATGCTTATTTATATTTTCAGAGCAGAAAATCCGAATTTTCTGCTTATTCAATATTGCATCTAAAATGGAAGTGACTTGACGTGTGTGTGTGTGTGTGTGAGAGAGAGAGATTGTGTCTGTTACAGTGACAAGAGTTTAACCCTTTAAGGCCTTGTTTTTTGGATATATATCTTTTTTTATTAAAAATAACACAATAACCCTAAAGGCACCAGGGTGGCGGTGCCACCGGCTATATATATATATATATATATATATATATATATATATATATATATATATATAAATATAGCTGCGAGCAGCGATGAAGGGCCAAAGACGGCGGTACCGCCACCCCGGTGCCTTTAGGTAACTAAAGGCACCGGGGTTGCGGTGCCACCGGCTTGGGCCCGTAATCGCTGCTCGCAGCTATATTTATTATTATTTTACTACCTTTTGGGCACTTTTGGGGGCCTTAACGTGCTCGAAAAACTCTTGAAACTTTGCACACGGGTCAGAACCCGCGGAAATCAGGGCCGGGCTGAAGCTGGTACCCGGGCGTGGCAGGGGGGCTCGACAGCGCCCCCTGGAACGGGATTCGAAAACATGTCCATATATCAAACACGCTTGCATGTAATAATCTGAAAACTCGGTACACATATAGATCTCATCGGGTCAAACAACTTTTGTGCTCTAAGTTTTACGTCAGCCCAACAGGAAGTCGGCTATTTAGGGTTGTTTGGAAACGCACGCTCAGGAATTTGAAACACTTCTCCTAGGGAATTCACCCAATCATCACCAAACTCGGTGTGCATGAAGTCAAGACATTGAGGATGAAAAATTGCCAGGGGATTTTTGATATCTCGAACGGTTTGGCCGTGGCGAGGAAACAAATTTATGGCGAATAATGGAAACAGGAAGTTGTTATAACTTCTTTATACATTAATTAATCTTGATGAAACTTCAGCATTGTGTTCTTTGTAAGAGGCCGGTCACATGGATGTGACTATTGTGAGTCAAAGTTATAGCGCCACCAACTGGCAGCAGGAAGTGTGTCACTTTCAAAATGCTTTTAAATCACCCTCTTATTTATACCCGATTTGCTTCAAACTTTATGTGTATAATGTAAACACACGCCAGGTATAGACCTGTGAAAGGATTATTGATATCTTAAATACTGTTGCCATGGCAACTCATCAAACTTTAATATTCTTTTTGGATGCTTTTGAGACTCTTAACATACTTGAAATTGCATGAAACTCGACAGACACATCACATTTATTACCCAGTAGACATGTGCAAAGTTTCAGAAACGGGCGTGGTGCAGGGACTCAGTAGTGCCACCTTTTGACAAAAGAGGGGGAGTTAGGTCTATACTTTTATCTACAATCTTATAACTCAGTATGTATATTGTTCATATCGAGCTGGACAACTTTCTAATTTAAAGTTATTAGCTCAGACCAACAGGAAGTCAGATATTTTGGTTTGAATGTGGATGTTTTGGAGAATTTTCTCTTCCTCTCTCTCTAACCCTACGTCTCTCCGTGTGTTTAGGGGAGGGGGATTTGTCTGCTGAGTGAGAATGCTTTTATTTTTGTTTTTCAGGATTTTGGGGCCCTTAACGTGCTCGAAAACTCTTGAAACTTTGCACACAGGTCAGAACCCGCGGCCATCAGGGTCGGGCTGAAGCTGGTACCCGGGCGTGGCAGGGGGGGCTCGACAGCACCCCCTGGAATGTGATTCGAATACTTGTCCATATATCAAACATGCTTGCATGTAATAATATGAAACTCGGTACATATTTAGATCTCATCGGGTCGAACAACTTTCGTGCTCTAAGTTTAACGACAGCTCAACAGGAAGTCAGCTATTATGGGTTGTTTGGAAAATGCATGCTTTTATTTTTTATATACTTCTCCTAGAGAATTAATCCAAACACCACGAAGGTCTCTTCCAGTGATAGTTTAAACACAAAATCATAAATAGGGCTATACTGCCCTCTTGTGTCCAAAATTATATTTATACGCACTTTTATTTATTTATTACATGTATTACGCACACACACACACACAGTTCTATCGCGCCCGCGCCTCTCTCTTTCTCTCTCACACACACACACACACACACACACACACACACACACACAGTTCAATTGCGCCCGCACTTCTCTCTCTCTCACACACGCACACACACACACACACACACACACACACACACACACAGTTCAATCGCGCCCGCGTCTCTCTCTCTCTCTCTCTCTCTCTCTCTCTCACACACACACACACACACACTCTCTCTCTCTCTCACACACACACACACACACACAGTTCGATCGCGCCCGCGCCTCTCTCTCTATCTCACGCACACACACAGTTCGATCGCGCCCGCGCCTCTCTCTCTTTCTCACACACATACACACAGTTCGATCGCGCCCGCGTCTCTCTCTCTCTCTCACACACACACACACACACACACACACACACACACACACACACACACACACACACACACACACACACAGTTCGATCGCGCCCGCGCATCTCTCTCTCTCTCACTCACTCACTCACGCACACACACACACACACAGTTCGATCGCGCCCGCACCTCTCTCTCTCTCACGCACACACACACACACACAGTTCGATCGCGCCCGCACCTATCTCTCTCTCACGCGCACACACACACACACACACACACACACACACAGTTCGATCGTGCCCGCGCCTCCCCCCCCCCCACACACACAGTTCGATCGCGCCCACGCCTCTCTCTCTCCCACACACGCACACACACACACAGTTCGATCGCGCCCGCGCCTCTCTCTCACACACACGCACACACACACACACACACACAGTTCGATCACGCCCGCGCCTCTCTCTTTCTCTCTCACACGCGCACACACACACACACACACACACACACTGGAACGTGAGTGAAGTACATAGCCTATAATAAAGAATAGTTTAGCATCCAAATACATCGCAAATGTTGAAACAGTTTGATTCTAATGAGAGAGTTACGTGAGCCCAACACCACTTACTTTCACTTTCGCTTCACATTATTTCGGTTACTTCTTGTTTATAGTTTTTTAAAATTCTTGTTCTGTTCTGTATATCATTAAATTTAAAGGATTGCTTGTGTAATATTTTGAGTGTATCATCAAATCAGAATAATTCTCTTGGTTTAGTGATTCCCTAATTATTTTTTAATTTATTTTTTCATTGTTCTAATTAGGTAAGGCAGGTAATATTCTCTGTGTCTTTATATATATATATATATATATATCTGAATTATAAATAACTTATTTCTGTATAAAATAAAAATTCTAGAATAATCCAGACCAAACAGAGCGCACTATTCCTACAACATCATCGGTGCTGAAGCGGAACTACCAGAGCCGATCGGCAGATAGCGAGCAGATGCAGCATATGTGTTGTATCGAGGCAGGGTCAGGCCAGGAGAATCCATTTGCAGCTTTTTTATTAAGAATGGTCAAGACAGGCAGGGTGAACAATGGCAAACAGGGCAGAACAGAAAAGGCAGAGACAAACCAGGTTGACAGGCAAAGGACAAAGACCTCCAGATAAATACTGGGCTTCTGGAATTTACACATTTAAGTGCTGCAAAACATATTGACCTAAAAATTACTGTAAATTTAAATGATCTCATATATGTGGCTATTGTGGTTCACGATCTTAGGCCCTGTCCCCAAATGGCACACTTCATATGAATTTTCGGTCTTGTGTACTTATTTCATGTGTCCGTTAAATCCATGAGACCGTAGGGTGTCTCATTTTTCATTTTGGGTTTCAGAAGGTTGCTTACGCATACTTTGTGGTTGATATGTGCCCTCGATGCGCTCTTTTGCAGAGCCCACACTGATGCAACCTCTACAGCACACTTCTTTTCAACAGTCAAAGCGGGGGTTACGTATTTGCACGTCGTGCACAATAACCCTAAAGGCACAGTTTGTGGCGGCTTGTTTTTATATATATATATATATATATATACATAAATATAGCTGCGAGCAGCGATGAAGGGCCAAAGCTGGCGGCACCGCCACCCCGGTGCCTTTAGGTAAAGGCACCGGGGTGGCGGTGCCACCGGCTTGGGCCCGCAATAAGAATATGAAACTCGATACACATATAGATCTCATCGGTTCATATGTACTTCATACTCTTACTTTTTACCCCAGCCCAACAGGAAGTCGGCTATTTAGGGTTGTTTGTAAAATGCATGCAATGGAATTTAAAGTACTTCTCCTAGAGAATTCAAAGAAATGGCACAAAACTCGGTGTGCATGAAGTCAATACATTGAGGATGAAAAATTGCCAGGGGATTTTTGATATCTCGAACGGTTTCGCCGTGGTGAGGAAACGAAATTATGGTGAGAAACGTGAAACAGGAAGTGTGTTATAACTTCATCATACATTAACTGATCTTGATGAAACTTCAGCAGTGTGTTCGCTGTAAGAGGCCAATCACATGCATGTGACTATTGTGAGTCAAAGTTATAGCGCCACCAACTGGCAGCAGGAAGTGTGTCACTTTCAAAATGCTTTTGACAAAAGTGGGGGGGTTAGTTTTATCTACAGTAACAAAACTCGGTATGTATATTGTACTCTTCGAGCCGGACAACTTTCTAATTTACAGTCATTAGCTACGACCAATAGGAAGTCAGATATTTTGGTTTGAATGTGGATTTCAGATTCTGAGTTTTTAGCTACTCCTCCTAAGTAGTTTATTTTATTCACGCCAAACTTTTTCAACATGATGAAAATACATTAAAGATGCTAATTTGTGAACGGATATTGAATATCTCAAATGGTTTTGCTAAGGTGAGGGATTAAATTAATGTCAAAAAAAGAATCAGGAAATGTCTCATATCTTTCTAAAATGTAATTATACACCATTTATTTTTATATAAAATTATACAAAGATTAGAACTAAACCCATTTTATTCATTTTTTTCAATTAAAGAATTATGTTTAAGTTTAAAAACAGCCAGAATGGTTGTTTAGTCAAAAAAAAAAAAAATCCAAATCATACAGTGCTATACTGCCCTCTTGTGTTCAAAATCAGGTAGGCCTATTTTATTTATTCATAATATTAGGGATGTTACTATGGGAATATTTTCCCACCGGTTAATCAACGTGTGACACCGCTGGGAGCTTTAAAATCGCTAACTTGGAAGTGGAAGTAAAATACGCACGTCCGCACAAGACATTAATAATGGTGCAGAGTTAAGCGAGCTTTTTCAATTAATTCCTATGGAAGTAGGAATGAACTAAACAACGTTCACTCTGTTCTGCTCGTTCCTCACCGTGGGCGCGCACAGTTATGAATGCCCGTGCAGCCGTGAGCATTTTAGTTTAATTTTAAAATTAGTGCCATTTCGGGTGGATGTATTAATTTAATTTATTTAACAAAAATACAATGTTGTGTTTTATTGCGAGTGTACACAAATATAAGTAAACACTTTGCAGTTTGAATGATGTCCTATATGAAGAAAATGACGGAGTATGTTTTTATGTGTAACGCGCTGAGCCACCCACACCCACACACATTCCAGTGTTGCAATCTCGACATCGCAAGCCTGTTCATTTATACATATGTGCTAATATATATATATATATATATATATATATAAAAATATATATATATATATATATATATATTAGATCAATATACGTTTTCCTTAAAATTTTTGAAAACCTATGCAATATGATGGATGTCCAAAAGATGGCACTCACAGACTGTTTTTAAATGGGGTTGGATAAATATATTTTTGCTTTTAAACTGTGTGTGTGTGTGTGTGTGTGTGTGTGTGTGTGTGTGTGTGTGTGTGTGTGTGTGTGTGTGTGTGTGATTGTGCCTTGGTGTCTGTTAGTGACAAGAGTTTAACCTTTGTTCAAGCTTAGGTTTAAGGCCTTGTCTTTTTGGATATATATATATATATATATATATATATATATATATATATATATATATATATATATAATATAATTATTTTTTAGAATATATATACATATTATTTTTTCTCCAAAATATTCATATAACCCATATATGTATTTAAATGTATTGTTTGCTTTAAATTAAATTAAGATTGTATATTTGGTAATTGAACCTAAATTTATTTAAAATTAATGTGCTATATTTCAGATCAATACAATTAAAGTTTACCTTCATTTTAATCAACACTAACTTTATTCTCATCTGAATTATAAATAACTTATTTCTGTATAAAATAAAAAATCCCGAATAATCCAGACCAAACAGAGCGCACTATTCCTACAACATCATCAGTGCTGAAGTGGAACTACAAGAGTCTTCGGCAGATAACGAGCAAATGCAGCATATGTGTTGTAACGAGGCAGGGTCAGGCCAGGGGGATCCATTTGCAGCTTTTTATTAAGAATGGTCAAGACAGAAAGGGTGAGCAATGGCAAACAGGGCAGAACAGAAAAGGCAGAGACAAACCAGGTTGACAGGCAAAGGGCCGAGGCAGGCAGCAAGAATCAGAGTCCAATAAACAATCCAGATTGGGCCAGGCAGAATGTAGTCAGCAACGGTAAACAATCGGTCAAATACAGAAATCAAACATGGGAAACGATGGCCGGGCAAAATCAATATAAGTGGCTATTGTGGTTCACGGTCATAGGCCCTGTCCCACATGGCACACTTCATATGAATTTTCAGTCTTGTGTACTTATTTCATGTGTCCGTAAAATCCATGAGATCGTCTGTAGTGTGTCTCATTTGTCATTTTAGGTTTCAGAAGGTTGATATGTGCCCTCGATGCACACTTTTGCAGAGCCCACACTGATGCAAGCTCTACAGCACACTTCTTTTCGACAGGGCTACGTTTTTGTACGTCGTGCACAATAACCCTAAAGGCACCGGGGTTATGGTGCCACCGGCTTGGGCACGTAATCGCTGCTAGCAGCTATATTTATATATTATATATTTATATAATATTATTTAGGGCCCAAGCCTTGAAAAGGCGAATTAAGGCTAATTAAGGAAAACATATATATTGATCTAATATATATATATATTAGCACATATGTATAAACTCTTACTTTTTACCCCAGCCCAACAGGAAGTCGGCAATTTAGGGTTGTTTGTAAAACGCATGCAATGGAATTTAAAGTACTTCTCCTAGAGAAGTCAAAGAATGGCACAAAACTCGGTCAGCATGAAGTCAATACATTGAGGATGAAAAATTGCCAGGGGATTTTTGATATCTCAAACGGTTTGGCCGTGGCGAGGAAACGAAATTATGGCGAGAAACGTGAAACAGGAAGTGTGTTATAACTTCAGCATACATTAACTGATCTTGATGAAACTTCAGCAGTGTGTTCGCTGTAAGAGGCCGATCACATGGATGTGACTATTGTGAGTCAAAGTCATAGCCCCACCAACTGGCAGCAGGAAGTGTGTCACTTTCAAAATGCTTTGAAATCACCCTTTTATTTTTACCCGATTTGCTTCAAACTTCATCTGTATAATGTAAACATACGCCAGATGTAGACCTGTGAAAGGATTATTTAATATCTAAGATAATGTTGCCTTGGCACACGCATCAAACTTTAATATTCTTGTTTAATGCGTTTGAGACTCTTATCATGTTTGAAATTGCATGAAACTCGATAGACACATCACATTTATTAGCCAGTAGACATGTTCAAAGTTTCAGAAACAGGTGTGGTGAGGGGCTCAGTAGCGCCACCTTTAGTAAAAAATGGGGTATTAGTTTTACCTACAGTAACAAAAATCGGTATGTATATTGTTCTCCTTGAGCCGGACAACTTTCTAATTGAAAGTCATTAGCTCCGAACAACACAAAGTCAGATTATTGGATTGAATGTGATTTTCAGGAGAATTTTCTCCCTCCCCCTCCCTCTGTCTCTGTGTGTGGGGTTTGGGGAATTTGACTATTATTTTAATGGTGTTCAAGGTTTCAGGGGCTTTTGGGGCCCTTAACGTGCTTGACAACTCTTGAAACTTTGCACACAGGTCAGAGCCCACGGCCATCAGGGCCGAGCTGAAGCTGGTACCCGGGCGTGGCAGGGGGGCTCAACAGCGCCCCCTTTAATGGGGTCCCCAAAACTTGGTCCATAGATCAAACACGCTTGCATGAATTAATATGAAACTCAGTAAACATATAGATCTCATCGGGCCGAACAACTTTCCCTCGGTCAAGTTTTACGCCAGCCCAACAGGAAGTCGGCTATTATGGGTTGTTTGGAGAACGCTTGCTCTGGAATTTGAAGTACTTCTCCTAGAGATTGCATCCGTTTACTGCCAAACTCGGTCACCTTGAGGTCAACACATTGAGGATGCTAAATTGCGGACGGATTTTTGATATCTCGAACGGTTTGGCCGTGGCGACGAAACGAATTTATGGCGAATAATGGAAACAGGAAGTGTGTTATAACTTCAGCATACATTAACTGATCTTGATGAAACTTCAGCAGTGTGTTCGCTGTAAGAGGCCGATCACATGGATGTGAATATTGTGAGCCAAAGTTATAGCGCCACCAACTGGCAGCAGGAAGTGTGTCACTTTCTAAATGCTTTTGACAAAAGTGGGGGGGTTAGTTTTATCTACAGTAACAAAACTCAGTATGTATATTGTACTCTTAGAGCCGGACAACTTTTTTAATTTACAGTAATTAGCTACGACCAAGAGGAAGTCAGATATTTTGGTTTGAATGTGGATTTCAGATTCTGAGTTTTTAGCTACTCCTCCTAAGTAGTTTATTTATTCACGCCAAACTTTTTCAACATGATGAAAATACATTAAAGATGCTAAATTGTGAACGGATATTGAATATCTCAAACGGTTTTGCTATGGCGAGGGATTAAATTAATGTAAAAAAAAAGAATCAGGAAATGTCTCATATCTTTCAAAAATGTAATTATACACCATTTATTCTTATATAAAATTATATAAATATTAGAACTTAACCCATTTTATTCATTTTTTTTCAATTAAAGAATTATGTTTAAGTTTAAAAACAGCCAGAATGGTTGTTTAGTCAAAAAAAAAAAAAAGAATTCCAAATCATACATAGTGCTATACTGCCCTCTTGTGTTCAAAATCAGGTAGGCCTATTTTATTTATTTATAATATTAGGGATGTTACTATGGGAATATTTTCCCACCGGTTAATCAACGTGTGACACCGCTGGGAGCTTTAAAATCGCTAACTTGGAAGTGGAAGTAAACAAGACATTAATATATTAGATCAATATATATGTTTTCCTTACATTTATTGAAAACTTATGCAATATGAAGGTTGTCCACACACAGACTGTTTTTAAATGGGGTTGGATAAATATCTTCTTGCTTTTAAACTGTGTGTGTGTGTGTGTGATTGTGCCTTGGTGTCTGTTAGTGACAAGAGTTTAACACTTGTTCAAGCATAAGTTTAAGGCCTTGTCTTTTTGGATATATATATATATATATATATAATTTTTAATAATATATATATATATATATATATATTATTTTTAATAATATATATACATATTATATACATATTATTTTTTCTCCAAAATATTCATATAACCCATATATGTATTTAAATGTATTGTTTGCTTTAAATTAAATTAAGATTGTATATTTGGTAATTGAACCTAAATGAATTTAAAATGAATGTGCTATATTTCAGATCAATACAATCAAAGTTTTCCTTCATTTTAATCAACACTAACTTTTTTTCTCATCTGAATTATAAATAACTTATTTCTGTATAAAATAAAAAATCTCAAATAATCCAGACCAAACAGAGCGCACTATTCCTACAACATCATCAGTGCTGAAGCAGAACTACCAGAGCCTTCGGCAGATAGAGAGCAGATGCAGCATATGTGTTGTAACGAGGCAGGGTCAGGCCAGGGGGATCCATTTGCAGCTTTTTATCAAGAATGGTCAAAACAGAAAGGGTGAGCAATGGCAAACAGGGCAGAACAGAAAAGGCAGAGACAAACCAGGTTGACAGGCAAAGGGCCGAGGCAGGCAGCAAGAATCACAGTCCAATAAACAATCCAGATTGGGCCAGGCACAATGTAGTCAGCAACGGTAAACAATCGGTCAAATACAGAAATCAAACATGGGAAATGATGGCCGGGCAAAATCAATATAAGTGGCTATTGTGGTTCACTATCATAGGCCCTATCCCACATGGCACACTTCATATGAATTTTCAGTCTTGTGTACTTATTTCATGTGTCCGTAAAATCCATGAGACCGTCTGTAGGGTGTCTCATTTGTCATTTTAGGTTTCAGAAGGTTGCTCACGCATACTTTCTGGTTGATATGTGCCCTCTATGCGCACTTTTGCAGAGCCCACACTGATGCAAGCTCTACAGCACACTTCTTTTCGACAGTCAAAGCAGGGCTACGTTTTTGTACGTCGTGCACAATAACCCTAAAGGCACCAGGGTGGCGGTGTCACCGGCTTTATATATATATTACAAAGCCGGCGACACCGCCACCCCGGTGTCTTTAGGTAACTAAAGGCACCGGGTTGCGGTGCCACCAGCTTGGGCCTGTAATCGCTGCTCGCAGCTATATTTATTATTATTTTACTATCTTTTGGGCACTTTTGGGGCCCTTAACATGCTCGAAAACTCTTGAAACTTTGCACACGGGTCGGAACCTGCGGCCATCAGGGCGGGGCTGAAGCTGGTACCCGGGCGTGGCAGGGGGGCTCGACTGCGCCCCCTGAAATGGGGTTTGAACACTTGTCCATATATCAAACACGCTTGCATGTAATAATCTGAAACTCGGTACACATAGATCTCATCGGGCCAAACAACTTTCGTGCTCTAAGTTTTACGTCAGCCCAACAGGAAGTCGGCTATTTAGGGTTGTTTGGAAACGCACACTCAGGAATTTGAAACACTTCTCCTAGGGAATTCACCAGATCACACAAACTCGGTGTGCATGAAGTCAAGACATTGAGGATGAAAATTTGGCAGGGGATTTTTGATATCTCGAACGGTTTGGCCGTGGCGAGGAAATGAATTTATGGCGAATAATGGAAGGAGTAAGTGTGTTATAACTTCTTTATACATTAATTGATCTTGATGAAACTTCAGCAGTGTGTTCGTTGTAAGAGGCCGATCACATGGATGTGACTATTGTGAGTCAAAGTTATAGCGCCACCAACTGGCAGCAGGAAGTGTGTCACTTTCAAAATGCTTTTAAATCACCCTCTTATTTTTACCCGATTTGCTTCAAACTTTATGTGTATAATGTAAACACACGCCAGATGTAGACCTATGAAAGGATTATTGATATCTTAAATACTGTTGCCATGGCAACGCATCAAACTTTAATATTCTTTTTGGATGCTTTTGAGACTCTTAACATTCTTCAAATTGCATGAAACTCGACAGACACATCTAATTTATTACCTAGTAGACATGTCCAAAGTTTCAGAAACGGGCGTGGTACAGGGGCTCAGTAGCGCCCCCTTTTGACAAAAGTGGGGGGGTTAGTTTTATCTACAGTAACAAAACTCGGTATGTATATTGTAATCCTACAGTTACTAAACTATATTGTTCTCGTGAATGTGGATTCTGAGCATTTTCTCTCCCTCTCTCTGACAGAGAGAGTGTCCCCTGTCAATCTGTGTGTGTGTGTGTGTGTCTGTGTGATAAGGGGGAGGGGGGGTATCTTCGGGTGACAGTTTAAACACAAAATCATAAATAGGGCTATACTGCCCTCTTGTGTCCAAAATTATATTTATATATAAATATATTGCATATGTGACTGAGGATGTTGTGTTTTATTGGGAGTGTACACATATACAAGTAAACAGTTTGCAATCTGAATGATGTCCTGTATGAAAAAAAATGACGGAGTATGTTTCCACTGTTCACACACACACACACACACAGTTCGATCGCACCCGCGCCTCTCTCTCTCACACACGCACACACACACACACACAGTTCGATCGCGCCCGCGCCTCTCTCTCACACACACACACACACACACACACACAGTTCGATTGCGCGCGCCTCTCTCTCAAGGTGGAGTGTGTGTGTGCATGTGAGAGAGGCGCGCTGGCGCGATCGAACTGTGTGTGTGTGTGTGTGTGAGGGAGAGAGAGAGAGAGAGAGAGAGAGAGAGAGAGAGAGAGAGGGGGGGGGGGCGGAAATCATTTTATACGGAAATCAATTATTTATAATTCAGATAAGAATAAAGTAAGTGTTAATTAAAATTAAGGAACATTTAGTTTTTATGTTCTGAATATCATTCAAATAGAAAAGGCAGAGACAACATAATGATTAATAATCTTAAGATATTATATTGTATGCTATGTGTTGTGAATACACCCATGTTAAACATTAAAATTTACTTCCATTGCATATCATAGGACACATAAGCGTAAAATATAATTACATTAATAAACCTGTACAAAGACCTCCAGATAAATACTGGGCTTCTATATTTACACATTATTCTATATTTAAATTATCTCATATATGTGGCTATTGTGGTTAGAGATCATAGGCCCTGTCCCAAATGGCACGCTTCATTAGAATACTCGGTCTTGTGTACTTATTTCATGTGTCCGTTAAATCCATGAGACCCATGGATGAGGTGTCTCATTTTTCATTTTAGGTTTCAGAAGGTTGCTCACGCATACTTTGAGGTTGATATGTGGACTCGATGCGCAAACTAATGCAAGCTCTACAGCACACTTCTTTTCGACAATCAAAGCAGGGTTACGTTTTTGCACGTCGTGCACAATAACCCTAAAGGCACCAGGGTGGCGGTGCCACCGGCTTCTTTTATATATATATATATATATATATATATATATATAAATATAGCTGCGAGCAGCGATGAAGGGGCAAAGCCGGAGGCACCGCCATCCCGGTGCTTTTAGGTAACTAAAGGAACTGGGGTTGCGGTGCCACCGGCTTGGTCCCGCAATCGCTGCTCGTAGCTATATTTTCAGATAATATTTGTACACTTGCTCAGTGTTACCAGGATCTGACGATGGCGTGGGAAACATGCAGTCATTTAGGATAATGTAAATCGCCTCTGATCTACGATGCTGCCATAGATAGGTTAGTTTGTTTTTTCCTACCTTTTGAGGATTTCTCTTGATGTTGTCGTGTGGAAGACGCAATCGCTGGTTGTATCACCTCCCGTAGGTACCGCAGTTGTTTTTCAATCCAATCAGCCGGATTTGCAACAGGGTTTGATCTAAATTGCGCATTATCATCCAGTGGCAAACTCCTTAAAATCCTCACTACATATGCTACTTGAGTAACGGTAGTCCAAGTTGTCCTCCATCTGTGCGGTTTGTGGAAAATATTACGGTTTTGAAGAAGGCCCCGTTGAGAACTGTAAACAACTTTGACGACTTGAATTTAAGAAAATTCAAGAAATCTCCGGTGAGTACAAAGTTTTGTTTTTCTTCTAATCACTTAGTATCCAGGCCTTTCCTAATTGTCTATGTATCCATTCATTTTCTGTCAATAATTGTTCATAATCCGTGAACTCTGTAGATAGAATATTGCAGGCCGACGGTAGATGTTCTGGGGTAGAGTCCAGGACTTGCCGGCGGTGTTTGTAAATTTTATCGCTTTGTATCGCCTGCTTAAAGGCTACTTTGATGGATGTTATCAGACACATTACAAGGAGTGCTGTGTGTAAAATCATGTCATAAAATTCTCTACATTTACGACGGCAGTTACGACGGGTGCTCTGTTGCGTGTTGCTCGCGTGAGTCACACACACTAGAGCTGAAGATCTTAGCCGGGACCCGACGGGTTCGGTCTGAATTTCGATCATTTTACGCGGGCTCAGGCTTGCGCTCCGGATTGCGCGGTAAATGAATGGTCAGGTGATGCGTTTCGATTAGCGCGAAAATGGATGCTGAGGAGGTGAAACGGAGGTTGGCATCTGGCGATTATGTTTTGGTTGCACAGACAAAGAAAGCAAAGTCTGAGGTGAGGAAAAAATTTGACTTTGTGCATAATGAGAGACAGTGGGATATGTGAAATGCAAAAGATGCGACATTCTGTTAAAGTACGACAGCAAAACAACAGGGAATTAGTCGCTGAAAAGGCATGTTGATCGAAGCTGTTCAACACCTGCCAGTGCCCAGGAACAAACTACAATCATCTCGTTTGTTGCAGCATCAAAACCCATCCCTGCAAAGGTGAAACAAACGGTGACGGAGAAGTGTGTCAGCTTTTGCTGTAAAGACATTAGGCCTTTTAATATCGTAAATGGCAAGGGGTTTGAAGAGCTGGCGCAAGAACTAATTAATGTCTGGGCTGCGTATGGGAGGGTTCCCGTAAATTCTGTTATTCCCAGCCATGTGACTGTTGCGAAGAGGTGCACTGACATGGCAGAAGAAAAGAGGGAAGCTTTAGTACAGAAACTTAAGACTTTTTTTAAATGATGGCACAGTCGCAATGACAACGGACATGTGGACAGAGGATTATCGGAAGATTAGTTATTTGACAATCACATGCCATTTCATAAATGAGGATATGGAACTGGTGAATAAAACCCTGACAACTACAATGTTCCCTTTGGAAGAGGCAAAGGCGGGAGAAAATATCAGATGGGAGATACTGAAAGTACTGTTGACAAAGTTTGGCCTTGACGCTTCCTCTCTCAGCAAAATTGTATGGGTGATCGATGAGGAGGCAAACATTAAATTAGCTCTGCGGCCATACCAGAGATTGGACTGCATTGACCATCTCATCAATACGGTACTGCGCCATGGACTCGACATTGCCGAGTTATCCAAAGCCGACGGTGCTCCGGACATAGGAGATACCATTTCTGCTACTAAATCATTAGTAAGGTACGTTAAAAAGTCGGGGTTGGCTGCAAACTGTCAACAACTTTGCTGCAAATGGGAGACACTCGGTTCAGTACAGTGTACCTCACACTGACTTCTATACAGGCCATTTATCATGAGCTCCATGAAAAGCTGGAGGCGCGAGGAGAGAGCGCGCGCATTGAGAAAATAGCACCAGACACACTGGACTTGTTGATAAACTTTCTGAAGCCGTTCTATGAAGCAAAGCGGGAACTTGAGGGAGACAAGTATCCAACACTTAATAGTGTGTGTCTCTGGAGTGAGAAACTGAAACACCACTGTCAGCCCAATGTCCTGGACTCCCCTCAGCAAGCTGTCCTTCGTAAACGGCACGAAGACTGGCTTGCGCGTAAAGTGATCATACAGGACCTCCACAAGATCGCAACATTCCTCTGGCCAAAATTTAATCAGCTGAGAATGTTATCACATTCAGACAGGAATGCCGTACATGCTCATGTCCGCACTCTTCTGCAAGCCATGGCTGCAGGTGCACCAGATGTGGAGATTCGAGAACCAGAGCTCTCCGGAGTCGAACCCAGTGACAGTCCTCCGGCAAAAAGGGCGAATTTTGCGGAGTGGGAAAATGTAAGGCAAGCTGACTGGGAAGATGACGAGGTCACTCGCTACATTGAAATGGCTGCTGTCATGGGAAATGAAATGGATGTTCTTGGCTGGTGGAAGGCCAACAATCCATCCTACCCAAAACTTGCAAAATTAGCCAGATCAGTACTATGCATCCCGGCCAGTAGCAGCAGCAGTGAAAGGGTGTTCTTTTTCAAATTATAACTAAATATTAATTTAGTCTTAAATGCATAATGTATACATACAGCAGAGTATAGGCTACAGGCTAATGTTGGCATTATTCTTTTATTAAATTTCAGCTGCTGTTCACCGTCACATTTTTTGTGGCCGCGGATCGTGGAGAGAAGTGACAAAGTAAATCCTGCATCTTTATCTTAATTTTGTTATTGCCGAACACGCATCTTAATTTAGAATTGATCTTAACTTAACTTGTAAAGAAAGTCTCCTATAAAGACGCTTTATTGGCGCGTTGGCCTTTTTATATTCGTATTGGTGATTGTGGAGAGAGGCGGCCTCAAGCAAGTCCTGTTTTCGTTTGTCTTAGGCATAATCTCAATTTTATGAAACTTTTCGTTTTATTTCGTTATTGCCAAGTACAAATCTTAGTTTAGAATTTATCTTGATTTAATTTGTTGAGAAAGACTCATTTTTATAGGCACGTAGGCCTATTTATAGGCTATGTGTATGGCTAGGCATATGCTGAGCCTGAGATGTTACAGAGGACTTATTTTATTTCTTTGTTCCTTCCAAATTCCCTATACCTTAGTCATAAATAAATGATGTTAAAAATGTATAAATGAAATGACTCATTCTTGATTTGACAAAAGGCAAAACTGCTGTGTGCGTGTGCACATTTGAATAATGTCGGGCTGTAAACGGGTTTGGGCTTTTAAAAAGCTGTCAATAAAATTGTACTTGGGCTCGGGCCGAATTCCGTCGGGCTCGGGCCTTGTCGGGCCTAACTTTTAAGGCCCGATTAAAGCTCTAACACACACACACACACACACACACACACACACACACACACACACACACACACACACACACACACACACACACACACACACACTATTTGCAAAGTATATGGCTGTTTGTGATGTTTTGCTAATATTGAATCGATCGTAAAAAAATAATAAACAGTGCTGGTTTTCCTGGCATTTTGGCAAAGGCAGGTGTTATCTGAAACCTTATTCTCTGTTGGGTGCCACCTTGACTATTAGTTTGTGTAGTACTACACTTTGTGTGTTCTCTCCATTTTGGAGTAAAGAAGTGTATGCAGGGTTTAAAGGGGAAGGTTTATATTCTCCTCTCCAACCTTTACTTACCCGTAGATTAGCTTTACCTGCCTATCCACCATTCAGTTGGTACATTTTTTTTTTCCGTTCTCTTTTAAAAATCGGATGGGGGTCCCCATACATACCTTCGCCATGGGCCCCCAATTTGCTAAATCCGCCACTGTTGCTGAGTGTTTAATCGAACGCTGCACAAACACTCGGTCACAACTGTATGATGCGTCTCTTTCATAACAAGCACTCTTGCAAATTTAATTTTGATGTGGGATGTATAGTTTTATAGTCAGTTTTAAAAACATTTTCATTGAGGAGTCCATAATCCTCATCGTGCGTGTCGGTGATGTCACAAGTGTGGTTATGTGGTGATGTCGTTATGAAATTAGGGAAGGCAAATTAATTGTAAGTCCTAATATTATTAATAATAGTAACACTAGCCTTATAATAATAATAGTAATTTAATAGCCTAGATTAATGGGAAAAAGAGCCAATTATCATCTTGATAATATCTCCATCTCTCTGACTATACACATACTATTGTCTATCGGCACAATAGGGGTGTGAACCTACACTGGTCTCGCGGTTCGATTACACTTATAATGTCATCGATTCAGTTCAATTTGATATCACGATGCATTGCATCCTCAATTTTCAATTTTACTTCAAAAGTGATGTGTGCGCGCACATCAGAAAAGCGTCAGTACATTATAATCAGTTATGGTCTATTACTGAACCGATACCGAATCGTCCTCGTCTGCATCGCGATGCATCGTAGAAACGATTAATTTCGACACCCCTACAGCACAACCCTAACTGGAACCACACACACACACAGAATATCTCTCTCTTGCTGCGTTCCAGACCACTTTTAGACACGCACTTGCAAACTTCCCTAAGCACTTCCCCCAGGGGAATCCCTGGCGCCATTTTGAAATGCATTCCACTTCGTGAAGTGGACGAGGGAAGTTTATATGGACAGACCCCCGCTCCCTCGATTTTGAACGAGTCTACTTCAGATCCATATACCACAATGCAACACGATTGTGACGTCACCGCAGATCTCGTCTAATCACCACCACCACAAACAACTCTACGTTATATTAATTATAATTTTTTTTCATTTAAAAAAACCCACACACATCTATATACATTTGGAAGCTGCATTAAACAAATGCTTAAAGGGGAAAAACATTAAATAATAAATCAACTCCATAGCTGATTCCAAGTGGTCAAGGGCTTAGGACGTTCCAATTCAGCCCATTGCAGTTTCCGCCAGTAGTGGGCACTCAAGCAAAGTAAGCAATGACGTACATCCGAGTGAACGAGACGGAGGGAAGTTAGCAAGTGAAGGGCATGACAATTTTGGACTGGAACGCAGCATCTCTCTCTTTCTCTCCGTGTTCTACTCACCCCATCACAGCTCCTATGGCTGTACCAGCCAGCAGCCCGCTAAGTCCCAGATTCAGCCGGAACAATCCTCCTGTTGCAGCTAAACACATAAACACTGTCATTCATTCTTGTCATCTTAGTATAAAGCAAGAATTCTATGAAAATCAACAACAACAAAAACTACCAGAGACAACAAACAAGTTTATGAACTTACCACCTGCAACAGTGAAATGGCTCAGAGCGTCTTTGTCTCTATACACTGTCAAGCCAGTATTTACAGTGCTGTGTTAAAATAAAAAAATAAATACATTTGAATAGAATAAACAAAGTGTTTTTCATAATTGGTGAAACTGACAGCAGGGCATTGAAGGGGGTGGATTGGAATCCACTGCTGCTTCAATGTATATGTAATGATTGATTATAATTAAGGTATTAATCAATATTTTTCCTTCTAAATATCAAATGAGTTGAATGACTTCTCTGGAGATTTTACTTTGTTATAAAAGTTACCAGTGTGATTACTGAAATGTTCTTTTCATGTATTCTGTACAGTCAGTATTTGCTATTATGTTTGAGAAAGGTCTTCAACGTGTTAAAACATATAGGGATCTATAGTTTAAGAGACCATTTCTCAGTTAAAGCCTATATTTTCCATTTAGACTAAAGATTAGCTCTCCTTGAGAGAAAGAATGCATCTTGATGTTTTGAGAATACTCTCCTGTTTATAGTTAGAGCCTGGTCAAATCCAACCTTGGAAAAGCTGTGTGTCGGTGTTTGTGTTAGTCTTCTTGGTTGCAGGTTAAGGAACCACTGGCATTATTGGAGATTGACTGAGTTGTTGTTCTGGGCATGCTGGCACCCAGCAACCCATATCTGCGACCTGGAAGGTCATGACGTGCCTAACTTCAGCTGCACAATCAAAGGAGATATGCTTCAGTCTATCTGTATATGTGTGGAAAATTACTGTGTTTTTCTATTTCTTAGCCAATGAGAATCATTCATCCTGTAAGCAATGACGTAGCTTATACCTTGGAAATGGTATAACTGCTGTGATCTTTGTAACTGTAAGCGGGGCGGCCTACAAACTCCTGTGTGAGTATTGAAGCTGACTTCTGCTAATGAAACTGCAAACTATCTTCAGTAAAACTTTTCTTTTAATTTATTATAATTCTGACTCCGGGTCTTCATTCTTCATATCTGGTTCTGGGTCTTTGACTGTATAACCCCTTACAGTTACTGGATGGTTTGTAAAAAATCAAATGCAAGGCTTTTTAAGACCTGCATGGGTGAGATAGAGCAATGTCTATGGCAACATCCTAAACATGCAGCGCTCACATTTAATAAAATCATAGCACAATAATCACATTAAGTGGTTTGCGTCCGTAAACTCCGTACTGCTTTCTGTTTTTTAATCGTTATTTACTATCATTACGTGTTGTTTATATTGCTAATTATATCTTACTCATCACCACACATTAATCTGACATCCTTAGCTTCTATCTAAATCGTTACCACTAGCACAACACGCTAGTAATTTCACTAACCTGCACAACACGCTAGTAACTCGCTCGCCTGTTAACCATCAGTGCCTGTCATCTTTATTTATTTTTTCTCACGCGCGCTCGCGTCATCCGTGTCTGCCGTCTTTATTTATTTATTTACTCTCTCGCGCCTTTTACGAAGCCATCAAATAACTGTGGTAAGGCCGCGTGTCCACCAAAGCGTTTTTAGCCAGCTGTAAGTATAGGATCAGTCAACAAACACAGTGAGTAATATCTTCTCCTGTTATTGTCACTTGCACTTCATGTCACATGTATAGTATAGCCTGCTCTGTCAGCAATATATATAGATAAATGCGGGGAGACAGTCAGGCTGACAGAGAAGATTTCAGAACTAGAGACATGCATCCAAACTTTAATTGAGGATAATAAGAGTGCAAGGGCTTTAGATACTGCTTTGGATGCGACTAGCTTAGTGAACTCTGTATATTGTTCGGTTCCGGCTGAAGAGCCTGTGCAGCAGGGCAACTGGGTGACCATGAGACGCTGTAGTCGCGGGACAAAACACTGCTCTTATGTTCCGATTCCAACATTAAACAGGTTCTCCCCACTCAGTGAAACACCCACTGAGAATCCTGTTGAATGTGTCCTAGTTATTGGTGCCCTAGTATATACCATCCTCCATAGTCACATGTTTGTCGGGAGCCAAAGCGCCTGACATTAAAGCAAAATTAAAAGTGCTAGCTAATGCAAATCGCAAATTCTCTAAGATTATTATTCACGTCGACACTAATGATGTTCGACTTGCTTAAATTAACTAAAATTAACGTTAAAGAGGTGTGTGAACTCGCAAGTACGATGTCAGGCACTGTAATTTGCTCTGGCCCTCTTCCTGTTCGCAGGAGTGATGAGATACTTAGTAGACTGTCCTCACTCAATGGCTGGCTGTCTAAGTGGTGTCCGCAAAATAATATAGGGCTCATAGACAATTGGAAAAGTTTTTGGGGCAGACCTGACCTGTTGAAAACAGATGGTATTCATCCCTCCTGGGATGGTGCTGCTCTTCTCTCTAGTAATATGGCAAATAGTCTTAGAGCTCAAACATGACAATCTGGGGCTGAGTTCAGGAAGCAGACAGAATGGGTAAACCGACCGTCTGCTAGCTGTCTTACGTCACTGAGGTCCAGTGTTGTATAAAGTACTAGAAAGCAATACTTGAGTAAAAGTACAAGTATAGTCCTAGAATAAGACTTTCGTAGAAGTGAAAGTTACCTTTTAGAATATTACTTAAGTAAAAGTCTTAAAGTATCTGATATATACTGTACTTAAGTATCAAAAGTAATTTTCTGATATTTAATGTACTTAAGTATTTGAAGTAAAAGTAAAACTTTTTTTTTTTTTTTTAAAGCAAGCGGTTAGAACTTTGATTGTGAACTTTATTGTGGCCGTTCGAAAGGGAACTACTCGGTCACTATCGTAACCTCAGTTCCCTGAGAGAGGGAACGAGTATTGCGTAGCCGGCAGCACTATAGTAACCTGGCGAGTTGTCGCTTCAGTCGTTAAACCTGCTATAATGGCGAATTCAGGGGACTATTATAGGCTAAGGCCACGCCCCCTTGGCGGGCTCTGACGTGTAATGACATAGGGCTAGCTTATTGGTCGCACGTCAGAGGCGCCCGCGCCATTGGATGTGCAGTTCCCGCAGCACAGCCGATGAGCGAGCCAGACGCTCAATGTGCTAGCTGTGCAGCTGCAAATGCGTTTTACACATAGGCTTCAGTAAATCGAGGAAAAGGAGTTTCCCCCCGGTTCTCCAGTAGGTGCTTCCATGGCGGTTTCAATTGTGCTTCCTCCTCCTTTGGCAACAAACAAGAATTACGCTGAAATAGAGCGTGCGGAGTGTGCGTAATGCAATCTAGGAGCAGTGATCCACCAAACTTCCCTTATTGCAGCCGCACACATTTCTTCTGATTTTATTTTATAGTAACGGGTAACAAAGATGCTTAGTGGAAATATATCGGAGTAAAAGTATACATTTTATCTAGGAAATGTAGTGGAGTAAAAGTGAAAGTTGACAAATTTAAATAGCGAAGTAAAGTACAGATACGTGAAATTTATACTTAAGTACAGTAAAGACGTATTTGTACTCCGTTACATTACAACACTGCTGAGGTCAGATAAATCCCATCACATAAGGCTTGTTCGACTTGAACCGGCGCTGCGCAGACCGATCGGTTGATGACATCAAAGTACCGCGAGAGCGATTCAAAAGCATAAGGAGCCGTCTGCTCTCTAATCGCTCTCGCGGTACTTTGATGTCATCAACCGATCGGTCTGCGCAGCGCCGGTTCAAGTCGAACAAGCCTATAGAGACTCTTTCACCTAGATATCATCATATAGAGACTGTGTCTGTTTCCCAAATTAGGACATACAAAAAACTCCTAAAACCCATTTAGGGGTACAAATGTAATTGATGTTCAACAAATAAAAAACAGATATAATACAGATGAACAAATGATAAAGGTTGGGTCTCTGAATATTCGATCCCTTACTTCAAAAGCACTTATTATTGTTAATGATATGATTACAGATTATAACCTAGATGTGCTGTGTTTGACAGAAACCTGGCTAAAACCAGACAATTACATTACTTTAAATGAGTCCATCCCGCAAGATTACTGTTATAAACACGAGCCTCATCTAAAAGGCTAAGGGGGAGGTGATGCTGTAATAATTTATAGTAACCTCTTCAGAACTACTGAGAAGTCTTGTTTTAAATATAATTCTTTTGAAGTGTTGGCGCTTAATGTAACACTATCTAATGTAAATGATAAATCACATTTCAGATTTGTGCTGGCTACTGTATACAGGCCACCATACGACTTTATCAAATAATTTGCTGATTTTCTATCAGAGTTAGTACTCGCTGCAGATAAAGTCCTAATTGTTGGTGATTTTAATATGCATGTAGATAACGAAAAAGATGGATTAGGATTGGCATTTAAAGACATTCTGAACTCAATTGGAGTTAGACAACAACACGTGTCAGGACCTGCTCATTGTCGTAATCATACTCTAGATCTAATATTATCACATGGAATCAATGTTGATGCCGTTGAAATTCTACAGCAGAGTGATGACATCTCAGATCATTATCTAGTCTCGTGTAAACTTCATTTAGCTAAGGCTGCAAAGTCTTGTTACAAATATGTTTGGCCTATCACTTCTGCAACTAAAGTTCACTTTATTAATATTACTGACCAGTTTTATCTCCCAGCATCCCAGATAGCTTGGAAGAACTCGATATTGCGACAGAAACTTTTGACTCTCTCTTTTCCAGCACTTTAGACACAGTTGCTCCTTTGCGCTTAAAGAAGTTTAAAGAAAATAGTCCAATGCCGTGGTACAACGAGCACACTCAGGCCCTTAGGAGAGCAGCCAGAAAAATGGAGCGCAACTGGAAGAAAACAAAATAGACGTTTTTTGCATTTCATGGAAAGAAAGCACGATTGCGTACAGAGAGGCCTAAAAAGCTGCTAGATCTGCTTATTTTTCAACCCTATTAGAAAAAAATAAACAAAACCCTAGGTATTTATTCTAAACAGTGGCTAAATTAACTAAAAATAAAGCTTCAATCCCAGATGTTTCCAAGCAGCACAGCAGTAATGACTTTATGCACTTCTTTACTTACAAGATTGATAATATCAGGGAGAAATTTATAACTATGCAACCACAGTATCGCATCAGGCAGTGTATTGTAGTCTCCTTGAGGAAAAATTTGATTAATTCATTGCTATAGGAGAGGAACAATTTCCCAAACTCGTTAAAGCAGCAGTAGGGAGTTTTGAGAAAATGTTAACTTAGCCTGAAAATTTGAACAAGCACAACTTATAGGTCCAACCCCCTTACTCTCTGCTGCGCTACAGCCCTCCCTCCACAGCTCCTCCCCCACAGCTGAGCTTGCCGTGAACGCGCAGGCTAAGCAGGACCACCGATGACGGAAGATTATAAACAGTTATGGAACATTCACTAATAGGGACGAAACATCAACAATATGCTTTACATTGACTATGGCCTTCCCATACTTTGACTACAAACTTGGTCCTCAAATCATTATGTATTTTGCAATACATGTAACTTTATAAGGTTGCACTCTTTCTATAAGATATAAATAGCTAGTAAGATAACGTTAAAGGATAAGTTAACTTTTAAAAAAACTTTTGCTGATAATTTACTCACCCCCATGTCATCCAAGATGTCCATGTCTTTCTTTCTCGAAAAGAAATTAAGGTTTTTGATGAAAATATTCCAGGCTTTTTCTCCATATAATGGACTTCAATAGGACACAAACGTTTCAAGGACCAAATGACAGTTTCAGTGCAGCTTCAAAGGGCTTTAAACGATACCAGACGATGAATAAGGGTCTTATCTAGCGAAACGATCGGTCATTTCAAAAATAAATTAAAAACTTTAAGTTTTATAAGCACAAATGCTCGCCTTGCTCTGTTCTGTGATGCATGTTTGTGATCCTGTTCGAACTCGTTCATCAAAATGAACAAATCTTTTTTCGAGTCATTTCGTTCGTTGAATGAATGAAATGACTCGAAAAAAGATTTGTTCATTTTGATGAACGAGTTCGAACAGGAGAGTCACGAACGACGGTACACGCTCGCGCTGTGCAAGAGAGGGGTGATCAGCGCTGATTGGTTGTTTCTGACCGGGAGCAGTGTATTTCTGCTAATGGCAATAGGACCACAGGGAGGAGCCAGAGGAGCTTGATTTTTTCACAGATTATCGGTCTCATATTCTACTGTCAGGACATAATGACAGTTAACAAATATTTGTTTACAAAAGTTACCTACTGGAGCTTTAAATCATCTAAATCGACAACATTTAAGCTAGACCCTGTACCGACTAATTTATTGAAAGAAATGCTTCCAGAAGTCATAGATCCTCTTCTTAATATCATTAATTCATCTTTGTCATTAGGATACGTACCAAAAACTTTTAAGCTGGCTATGATTAAACTGCTTGATAAAAAAACGCAACTTGATCCTGCAGAATTAGTCAATTACAGGCCAATCTCGAATCTGCCTTTTCTGTCAAAGATACTAGAAAAGGCAGTATCCTCACAACTATGTTCCTTTCTAGAAAGAAATGGTATCTGCGAGGATTTTCAGTCAGGATTTAGACCGTACCATAGTACTGAGACAGCTCTCATCAGAGTCACAAATGATTTGCTCTTATCATCCAATCGTGGTTGTATCTCTCTATTTGTGCTACTCGATCTTAGTGCTGCATTTTATACTATTGACCACAACATTCTTTTAAAGAGACTCGAAAATTATGTTGGCATTAGTGGAATTGCATTAGCATGCTTTAAATCATACTTATCTGACGGTTAACAATTTGTAGCAGTAAATGAAGAGATGTCTTATCGATCACAAGTTTAGTATTGAGTACCACAAGGCTCAGTACTAGGACTGTTGCTGTTCACTCTGTAGATGCAACCCTTAGGAGATATCATTAGGAAGCATGGCATTAGTTTTCACTGTTATGCTGACGATACTCAGCTCTATATTCCTTCACGCCTATTTAGCACTTAAACTTTGTAACAATCTTCCTAACATTGTCCAGGAAGCAGAAACACTCTATCAGTTTAAATCTAGTTTAAAAACACATCTCTTCAACCTGGCATACACATAGAACACTATACATTCCTATTATTCAAATCAGTTAAATGATTATTAGGCTGCATAAATTAGGTCAGCCAGAACCGGGAACACTTCCTATAACACCTGATGTCCTCGCAGCATCATAAAAAGAATGGCATCTACGCTAATTTTAGTCTTTGTTTATTCCGAGTTTAACTGTAATCAGCCGGACCCAGGCCGTATCCAGATCAGATGGTGGATTTGCCCACAACGAATTCCTGAAGTGTCAGCAGAGATTGTGTCAACTAGACTCTCCCTTATGAAGGCCTTATTCGACACGACAGCCATCGGCACTGATCCTCAACAAACTCGTCTCCATACCCGCGTGATGACTCTGGTCTTCAAACAGATGAACTGCATAATATAATTTTCCGATCCAGTCTGACCTCTGACCTGTAATGCTGCCTGAATCATAATCATACACTGTTCATTCGTTGGCCAGAGGAGAACTGGCCCCCCTAGCCTGGTTTCTCCCAATGTTTTTTTTTGTCCCTCTCCCAATGTCCCCTGATGGAGTTTTGGTTCCTTGGCACTGTTGCCTTTTTCGCTTTGTCGCCATCGGCTTTTGGATTGCTTAGTTAGGGACATTTAATTTTATATTTAACAATTATATTACAAAATTATTTTCCTGTTATCTCTGAAAAGCTGCTTTGAAACAATCTGTATTGTAAAAAGCTATATAAATAAAGGTGACTTGACTTGACATTAAGCAATATTGCGATTCTTGTTTTTCTGTTGCCAAAATGAAGACCTCTTGAAATGATAATGAAGACTTTTCTTAAACTGTTTAAACTCGCATATTAATGTCTTATTTATAGTTAAATATTATATGAAGGAGAGGAAAAAAACATTTGACATAAAAACTTTTCCTTTTTTTGTGCTCATAAATAATAAACAAACAAAAAACATTACCATTAACACTAAGAAAAGTTAATTCAAAAGTGTAATTAAACTGATTCACAAATTAAAACTCAATATATCTATACTTACTTAAACAGGGTCACAAATGCTGCTACCCTCCAGCTCCACCTCGAGCCAAAGCTCACAAACCCACGAATAGCTGCATTATGTGCAGAGCGCTGGTGAGAAAAAAAAGGAGAAAAAAAAGTATATAGAACATCAATATGTGCATATTTTAACCACATAAAATAATGTGCTATTCAGCTATATAAAATGTAAAACAAATCAATTCATGCCTTGAAACAACAATGGAAAATTAGAGCAGATATCTGTATGAACAAAACATGACTCCGCTACAAAAAGATGAATACATTTCCAGCCTATCTTGTGTCTTACCACTGCATCCACTCTGTTTTGGTACATTGCAGCCTGGCTGAGCTGAATAAATCTCTCACGAGCATGTCTGGCTCCTGGTAGGCCTCCATAGACCATGCCTACTATGGCTGCAGCAATTCCACACTTTACTATATTCCTTAACTCCACTGAGTACATCTCACCTTCACTGTGTGGAGAGCAGAACATAATTAAAGAGAAGCAAATGCACCACATATAGTCCATAAGAGTGTCTCTGATATTGTGCACAATATGGTAACCAGATGTCTCTGGTTTTCTGGAGACAATCCCAGTTTTGGCATCCTGAAACATGAGGTGCATTGTTTTGGACACAATTTTGAAACATTCCTGAAGATTTTGTGATCACAACGCAGTAATTCACAAACACACTCACCTTAACTATACCACCACTATAGTTGTGTACACTTGATATGAATAAATCAAAACCACAATATTAAATGCCATGGATTTACTGAGTAATCCACTATTTTGTGGAGGGAAAAAACATAAAATTTTCACCTAAGATCTGCAGCAAATTAAAGGATGGAAAATTACTTTAGCACGGTGACCAGGGGCCCGTTCTTCATACATTGCTTAAAACATCCGAGATCAAATGAGACATCCAAGATAATATCATCGTGCTAATCATGATCCGGCTAATTGGGTTCTTCTAACACACCTGTTGTTTATGATTAGTATCGCTGGAATGAGTTATCTGAGATAATTACTCATTCATGCGTTGGTTTAAAAGGGGATATGTATCAATAGTAGAAACATTGATCAGCAACGCTGCTATTGGCTGCTCACCGTGGCCAAAGAGCGCGCTCAGTTTTTCTCATAGATATACAATATACCTATGAGTTTTTCTCCGCAGCAGAGCAAGAGTTATTGATTGAAGGATATGCAGAATTTGAAATCATAATTAAAACGCCAGGGAACACCTCAAAGTGTGCAAAAGCCAGCAGAGCGGGCTGGCAAAAAGTAGCAGACAAATTAAGTTTGTAGTGGCCATGTTAGATGTTTTTTATCACTTATTATAGTATATATTTTAATATTTTCTAAATAATAACTTTGTTCATTGTAATGTCAGAGTCACCACCCACTACTAGAACATGGGAACAAGTAAAAGTGAAGTACAAGAATATTCTACATAATGGTAATTTGTACTACTTCTACTAATCTCTTTTAAAAAAGGCACTGTTAATAAATGTTTGCCTGTTTATAAAAGCAACCAAGAAAAAGGCTGAGAAAAAAAAGAAAAGAAAAACAAACAGGTGGTGGCCCTGCACCCCCACATTATACCCAGGCAGAAGAGCTGGTTCTTGGGTTGAATGTGAACCGACCCACTGTGGAGGGCATCCCTAGGTTCAGCTCTTCCTCAGACCCACAGCCAGAGGCCAGAAGCAGCAACACCTTCACTGCTGGGAAATCAACTTTAAATGATCCTAGTACACTGTACAATAATTTGTTGCTGCATTAAATTAAGTAGGCCTATAATCCAAATGGCTGTCCAGTCATATCAACTGTTAAACCTTGAGTAGTAATGAATTGCTTTGACTTGTGAAAGTCTACATGTGTGAAACTACATGTAGCTAATGTAAAAAAATATGTTGCCATGAGTTATTGATCACATTTCCCCCCAGTGTACTTCATTGTAATGTGTTTTCCTCTTTTGTGCAGTCTTAAACAATACACCAACACTTTTACCTGTTCCCAAGCAAGTGGTGGCTGAAGCATGTGCAGGAAGACTTTTTCTAACGTTACATCAAAAGGGAAGAAAGTACAACACTTTGTAATGCCCATTTTTTTCCCCAATGCACAGACAGTGAAGAACACCTCTCAGTATGATTCAATATGAGTTGCAGTAGTCCACATCTACAGAAGAGTCTGCACAAAGCAGTGATGCAGAGGTGGGCAGTGTTGTACTTTTCCTTTTAATTTTTGATGCATAAGCCATGTGTTGACAGGTTTACCCCCACCCCTAGAAAATAGAGTATTTTGAAAATACTTGACAACTTAAAGAAAAAAAAAACTGGCACTAGAGATAGAGTTGCTTCATAGGAAGTGATATATTATTTCACACAGAGTACTATTGCTGACTTTGCATAATATCTCATTGCAGGCAAAAGATGACTATCACTTCTCTTTACAAAGAACATTTAAAATAAACCTCAAAGAACTCAGCATATTTGTCTTGTCTTTTATTAAACATTAATTAAATGTTTTATATTTTTTCTGATGGTGCAATGTTGTGTAAAATGGCACATGCAAGGTCACAGACACTTTAGTTGGCTAAAGTTCACTTCATTGTGTGCCCTTGTCCTGGCTAGAGAGGCATTGCTGGTCAGGGAATGGGGTCATAAAACACCTGTCTTCAAGCAGGATCCTGTTGTAATCACCTGTATAATGGAAAAATTCAGTTCTGTTAGGATAAGCATAAGTGCATATCACACACCATCTAAGAGATTTTAGTCTGTAAACTGCCTTTTTAAAATTTGATATAATATTACTAATCTGGAATATCAAGGATCGCAATAGTAACTTGCCTGCACTGTGATTAAAGCCCGACTCCGACGAGTCGAACATTTATGCGTTTCCAACAAATTAATGATGTAAACGACATCCTCACGGGTCATGAGAAAAATTATATCTATCAAAAAGTACACTTTAGCGCTGTGCTAAAAGACTTCCCGTGTCACCTCCGCTCATAAAGCCGCGATCTAATCCTGTTAACCTGAAATAAGCCTGCTCGCGAGCAGGTTCAAGCTTACGGACCTGTTGCTATGACAGCAAGTCCAGGATGAGCGTCGAAGAACCAAACAATCCAAGATCATGCCAAATCGCCAACAATCAAATCCTGCTAACTGAGTTAGCGACGTACAAAGAACGGGCCCCAGGAGGAGACATGTTCGGTTCACTTATCTTTGTTGTGGAAACGTGATAAGTCATGGCCACACATTTTTTTAAGATTACATCATCCTTATGTTGTGGCTACGCAATGTAAAGTAGTGGCCTTGAGATTCTATGTTGAGAGAATGACATATTTTTATCGTGGCCACGGCTTCATATGTTGAGGGAACTAAATCTATTTCTCATTGCCATGAGTTATATTAATAAACAACCTGCGTGACCATAGCAACCTGAAATTGTCAGAAATGGATAGGCCGATAATAATATTTATTTTTAATTAAGAATGAAAAAATAAGGGCGGAATTAAGAAATTATTATATTAATATATTATAGCCTATTATATTGTGCACAATGTTGCCTATAGACACCATTTAAATGAAGTTTATCAATAAATGATATAAGAATATGTAAGAACATGAAATAATATAAATATATGTATCCATCCCATCTCACAGCCTTTTAAAGGTGCAGTGTGTGATTTTTAGCGCCATCTAGTGGTGAGGTTGCGAATGCAAAAAGAAGTTACGGTGGCCGACAGGAAAAGACATCGTCCTCTGAGACAGCAGAGAGTAGCCAGTTAAGCAATGAGGCTTCTTTACAAAGATAAATTAAAGGGGTCATATAATGCCATTTCCATACAAGTTAATTTGATTCTTTAGGGTCTAAATGAAAAGTTTGTAATATACTTTAATTAAAAATTTTCGTTAGTATTGTAAGAAAACACAAATTTTACCTGGTCAAAAACAGCTCTGTTTTCAGCACGCCATTTCAGTGCATATACCTTTAAATGATAATAAGCTTCGCTCACTCCGCCCCCCTGTTCTGCGGACGTTCATAACAGCGTTATGACCACACCGCACGTGGAGTGTTTCCTTGACAACAGTTGAGGGTATAGGAAAAAAATGGCAGCGGGAGTCTCTGAGGAGGACACATCTGTGCAACCGTATCAGTTTGAACCGGAGTCGGAACAAGATGACGGTCCGAAGAAGTTCGACAATTAAGGCTCGAACATGACGTTTCTGAATGGTTGGTTATTATATTGTCACTTTGATCTATCTTTGTGTACTGGCAGGGTAGAGTAACTTAGTAAGATGTACGGACGCTATGTGTTTACTGATGTAAGTTACACGTACTCAGTTTGTAATAACACAATAACCATAACGCGTTGGATTATGAATTATATTGAGATCGTCGTACATAGAAAACATTCTGTATGTACCCTGAGTGTAAACCTTAGCCGCATTCATCGTGAAGCGATTTGCAAAGATTAATATAAAGGTTAATACAATTTTACACTTACTTTTTCTGGAGGTTCAGCAGGGAGACATTAATACTTGGTAACAATTCTTTTTTCAGGAGCAGCTTCTTATCAAAATCAGCTTTATAAGTTACTTCCTTCATTAAATAAAGCAGTCTGGTGAGAAAAGATTTGCGAATCGTGCAAACATGAAAGCATTGACGTTGCTCGTGGGGAATATTCCCTTCGAAAACAAAACTCAGCCACTGTGTCTTCAGCAGTTCGGATTTAGGAACATCAAAATTACTGGTGTGTTCGTTATTACACCCAAGAACAGAACACCACAATCGCTTAGACGCCATTCTGCTCCAGCGTATCAACAATGACGGACTATGATGACTGACAGCTCGCTCAGGGCAGGGATCTGTTGAAAGGCTGCTGTCAATCAACAATCGTGGGAGGGGCGTCCGATTTAGTGACGTCACAAAATCGAACGGCTCAATTTGAGGCAGGGGAAAACATATAAGGAGATTAAAACAAAAACATCAACTTGAAAAAGTGCATGTACCATTATATGACCCCTTTAAGAAATGGTGTTTACTATATTATTCAGTAAAACGTTATGTTATTAGGGGCCAAGCACCGAAGGTGCGGGCACCTATTGTAATTGTTCCGGTTCTTTTTAGGGGCCAAGCACCAAAGTTTCTATTGTTTCTGTCCAAGCACTATTGTTTCTGTTCTGGTTCTTCTTCTTATTATTCTTCCGACTGGGCGTCTATGGCAGCCCATAGTACCGTTTGCGGGAAAGTTGTTTTGGTTTGACATTCTGATAGAGGACAGTCCCAACATTAAATGCACCAATTTTGGTGTCTCTAACTCATTGCCTCTAGCGCCACCACCTCTCCAAAATTTCATTTTTATTATGCTAATAACTTTTGAACCGTAAGGCCTATCAACAAAATTATTTTTTCCTCTGATTCCATAGCTCATGACGATTCGATTGCACATAAAAATATGGCCGCCATTTTTAATTGTTCAAAAAAAGTACTTTTTCGAACTCGTCCTAGACGGTTTGTCTGATTTTCACCAAAATCGCACCAGATCATCTTCAGGCAGTGGGGACAAAAAGTTATGGAATTCAAGTTGATTCCCCAAACCGTTCTCGATAAACGCATGAAAATTTTTACGTAGCGCTTGTGAAAACAGACGTAAGGCTGTATCTCCGCAACGCTTTATCGTATTAAGACCAAACTTGGTACATGTCATCACAAGCATGAGGCTACATGCTGCGTTTCGGCACTACAGATTTTTGCTTATAACTTCTGAACGGTTTGTCCAAACATCATAAAATTTGTCTCGTTAGATTCAGGGCGTCATGTCGAGTCGACTGATATCCAATTTTCCCAGATCGGCCATGTTGGCTGTCAGCCATTTTGAATTATGTGCTAAAATGCTGTATTTTCTGAACGCATGAACGAATTGTTACGAAACTCGGTATGGGTAATCAGTACGATGCCTTGAAGGAGCCTGAGAAGTTTTGAAACAGCGCCACCTATCCCAAATGTATCCAAGAATGTTTAAATCCAGAGATATAAGCAATTTTAACCAGGACACAGACCGTGTCCATGCGTCGCCTATCAATGACATCATGCCCTCGATTTTCGGTTTTATTCTGTAGAAACCATGTAAACACCAAAGACGCTTTAATATATTATGTGTTTTATTCGACAAGTGAGCAACTGTTAAATTTATGGATAGAAAACTGATTATTATCTAAATATAGTTAGTCATATTGTTTAATCATGTTTTACCATACCTAATATCGATCTAGCTTACTGCAGAGTGTAACATAGTAGCCGCATAGTAGCGAATGCACAAAGTAGCATTATAACATAACTGTCAACACACTCAAATCAATCTAAACTGTTACCCAACAAATATGACCGGAAGAAGCGGAAGAGGTCGTCTGCGGCATAATAAAAGCTCTACTGCTCTCGAGCAAAAATCCCGGCGTCATCGAGCTACACCTTTGTTTTGAATGAGTGACCTCTAGCGGCGAAAAATTACGTACTGTGTCTTTAAACCTAAATAAAATGAAATATGAAATGAAATTCCCGTGCGCTAAAAATAAGCTTTATTGGCATGACTGTCGGGCATTTACAGTATTTACAAAACATAGGATATAAGATAATGCATAACGGTAATTTTGGGTAAAGAGATAATGAGGTCCAACTTATATATAATAAACAAAATTAAGATGAGCCAGTGAATGAATATAAAATACTTTAGGATGTGATGAATACATACACACACACATATATATATATATATATATATATATATATACACACACATATATATATATATATATATATATATATATATATATATATATATATATATATATATATTGTCACAGCCCGGCTCAGAGGTTGTGACAAAGAAGCGGGACGCAAAAACTTTATTCAAAAGATAACCAATTTATTTACCAAACAAAACCAGAATTAAACACAAAATGCCAGCAACAAAACAAAACACGGAAAGGGAACAGTCACGCCAGAGGGTGAACCCCTCGCTCGTTCCTCCTAAAGGCAGAGAGCAGGAAGCTTTTATCAGGAAGAGAAACTCCCACTACAGGTGTCCTCCAACAGCTCTCAGAATTGCAGCCCCGCCCCACTGAAACACAGACATAGCACAAACAAGTATAGAGGCCGTCACACTCCCCCCCATATAAAGGGGGTCCCCAGAAGGAAACCGTCTAGGACAAACCATCTAGGACAAGATCGAAAAAGTAGGTTTTTTGAACAATTCAAAATGGCGGCCATATTTTGCTGATAGGCCTTATGGTTCAAAAGTTATTAGCATAATAAAAGTGAAATTTTGGACAGGTGGTGGCGCTAGAGGGAATGAGTTACAGACACCAAAATTGGTGTATTTAATGTTGGGACTGTCCTCTATCAGAATGTCAAACCAAAAAAACTTTACCGCAAACGGTTCTATGGGCTGCAATAGACGCCCAGTCGGAAGAAGAAGAAGAAACGGAAGAATAGATATAGCTGCAAGCAGCCATTACCGGGGCCAAGCGCAAGAAGCGGCAACAGATGCCATCATGGGTGGGAGTGGCAGACCAACTGCAGCAAGGAGCAATTAAAGACATTTTAAGAGAATTTTGGGAAAATGGCTGAAAAATCATATATAAAGTAACTTATAAGATGATTTAATGGTTTATCACTTTCAACAAATAGGTGGCGCAGTTACGAAATCGATGTGATGTGGTCAGAGTGAGGTGACAATGACACATACAAAGTTTGGTTTCAAAATGTCAAGGCATTGCAGAGATAAAGTCTGAATAGTCATTTTGGCAGCATGCCTCAACTTTGATGCTGCGGTATACGAAAACGGTTTCGTCTATCAACACAAAATCCATAACTTTTGGTGAAAATCGGACAAACGGTCTAGGAGGAGTTCGAAAAAGTAGGTATTTAATGAAAATCAAGATGGCGGACAGGAAGTTTGGCTGACTTTGGCAAAATTGGTATCTTTGTTTTCAGCATAACGCAAGGAATCAATAAAGACCAAAGTCATTATAATAGGCAAATTCATTCAAAAGTTATTAGCATTTTTGTATATTTAATTATAACTTTTGACCAAAAGGTGGCGCTTTCTCATAATCTTTTGAGTACCTTCAGGAGATGGTGCTGGTTGCAAATTCTGAGTTTCATAATGTTACAGCAATGCATTTGTTAAGTATAGCATTTTACATCACAAAACTGTATTGAAGTCAATGGAAATTTCATGTTTTGTTCTATTATAGTGCCACCAAGAGGCAAAATCTCACAATTTTTTTCCTGTGTCTTCGGAATGAGCCCATACATGTGTGTGCCAAATTTGGTGAAAATATCTCAATTCGCTTCGGAGTTATAGACATTTATATGAAAAAACACCTCAAAAATGACTGGCACATGACTTTGATTGAATTTTACTACCCCTTACTATCAATATTTTGGCATTTAGGCACTGACTGGTGGTTAACAGGCTATGCTTCCAAACTTCTGCCGGTGGTTTCGTTTCGAACGGTTTCAAAGATATCAGCAAATGTTTTTTGAGCGCTAAATCACAACACTACACAAACCGTAAGGCAAAACCTAGCATATTTGGTATCTGTGGACTCGGCAAGGATTCAGGAACCTAACGAGATGACTCCTGTGAAAATAAGTCAACCACACCCAGAGTTATAAGCATTTGAAAAATAAATTTTACCACTAGGTGGCGCTGTTTCGAAACTTCTCATGATCCTTCAGGGCATCGTACTGATGACCCATACAGAGTTTCGTAACAATTCGTTCATCTGTTCAGAATATACAGCATTTTAGCACATAATTCAAAATGGCCGACAGCCAAAATGGCCGACAGCCAAAATGGCCGATCTGGGAAAATTGGATATTGCTCGACTCGAAATGATGCCCTGAATCTAACGAGACCACTTTTATTTTTGGACAAACCGTTCAGAAGTTATAAGCAAAAATAGCCATTTTCTGTATCTCCGGACCAGTAGGTGGCGCTGCGCCAAAACGCAGCATGTAGCCTCAGGTCATGCTTGTGATGACATGTACCAAGTTTAGTCTTAATATGATAAAGTGTTGCGGAGATACAGCGTTACGTCTGTTTTCGCAAGCGCTACGTAGATATCTTTCAGTGCGTTTATCAAAAACGGTTTGAAGAATCAACTTGAATTCCATAACTTTTTGTCCCCACTGCCTGAAGATGATCTGGTGCGATTTTGGTGAAAATCGGACAAACCGTCTAGGACGAGTTCGAAAAAGTAGGTTTTTTGAACAATTCAAAATGGCTGCCATATTTTTATAACAGATAATGAAGTCATAGGGTGCAATCGAATCGTCATGCGATCCCAAATCAGAGGAAACAATACTTTTGTTGATAGGCCATACGTTTCAAAATTTATGAGCATAATAAAAGTGAAATTTCGGACAGGTGGTGGCGCTAGAGGGAATATATTTCCTTTATTTTTCCAGGAAGGTCCCATTGAGATTAAAAGAAATATCTTCCGCCAGGGAGTCCTGGCCAAGATGGCCACACTACAAATCACACACAAACACACAACACATATAAAACATTCCAGAAAGTCAGAGCTCAACATCAGTGGCGCCTCCAGAAATTTTTCATAGGGGTGGCCAGATGGGGCCACTTAAAATCTTGGGGTGGCACACCAAAACTATAAACCATAATTTCAGAATTTTATTCTACTGTTGTAGTAAACCGGCCAGTAGAAAACTATCAGAAAGACTTATGGAAACTCCAACTGATATACTTTGGTTTATTGTGTTATATTTAATGTTACTAATGATATTAGTAGGGCCCTACTAATATATATTATATTATATATAATGATATATTATATAGATATGATGTATATAAGGGCCCTCGCCCGCGGCAAATTTCCAGATACTTACATAATTGTGATGAATTTAATCCTTTTTAAGTTATTATTTTGCAATGTAAGATTACAGTTAACACCTTTAAATATTACATAAATGTATTATGAATTTTTAATAAACTTAATGAGTGTATAAATAAGCAGCAAAAAGTAATTCTTGAAAAATCTAAATATGTTAATAAAAACAAATTACTGTTAGTTCTCTTATAAAATTCAATCAGGCAATCATACATTTCACAATTTTATATTTATATATTAATGTCAAGAATTCAGAAGTGCATATAGGCTATAGCCTACACTACAAAGAAATAATATACAATTAAATTATGCTTATTTTAAATGTATTGAGCAGGCTAGGTATAACAAAATATATTGGCTTTTAATAATATTTCAGTGCGCAAACCCATGATAACATGAGAAACAGAGTGCACACAGCTTGTATGCGCATCACGGGATTCGCGGGTGCAGAATGATGTGCTCAAAGCAACATGGAGTCACAGTGTGCAGCGCTGCGCTGCATAAGTGCGCATTTAAAAGTTCACGCCATAAAGTGAAGAAATGTCGAGCGCACAAATCCTAGTGCGATTTGTTCCTTTGTTTCACAGTTTTAAATTCCAGTTATTGTGTGTTTGTTGCCGATTCATAGTCCTTGTGATGTGTGTGATCTAGCAAGCACACGGTAATGAGTCGTTTAAAAACAGCAACAAACTCCAACAAAATAAAGTAATTTTATTATGCAGATCTACAGCCTTTTATCTACAGATCATGCATTATAATGTGAATATATCATATTGGAGAGAGTTTTACCGTGCATCCAAGAGGCGCGCGCGCTGTTTGAATAATTATGGAGAATGATTGACAGCCGTAGAGGAGGGAAAACGAGTTTCCGTATACTTTAATGATGTAAATAGACTTCTGTCCCTCACATTAAGCTATGGAATGACTTCAGATGACTTTGTCACCCAAACTGACGTGAAAAAAGCGGGAGGTGCCAAAAAGCGCGCTGTTTGCATCCCTGCTTGTCAAAACGTGGCAAAGACACATCAAAAAGCTGCTGTAACAGTATACTGTAACCATTTGGCACTTAAAAAGCACGTCACGACACATAATTTCCCGTCTTCTTTTACTAAAGAATATTTTTGACTTATTTATGAAATGCATAACTGATGCTACTAAAATTTATACTGGCCATTGGGGTGGCCCGTGGGGTGGCCAGGAGTCGGCCAGGGGTGGCCACGGCCACCCCTGGCCACCCCCTGGTGGCGCCACTGCTCAACATTCATCATAAATCAAGTAACAAAACAACATGATTCAATCATTGTAGACTGCAGTAAATTTTTAAATACATTCAGAGGAGGAATTGTTTCTAGAGGGACAGTAGCTTGAAATTCATTCCACAGCCATGGAGCATAGTAAGAGAAAGATGGTTTTCCATGTTCTGAATGTACCCTAGGTACTACTAATTTAATCCCATTAGATGATCTAGTGCTATAGTTCTTTCTACTTAAACATAGAAGACTAGTAATGTAATTTGGAAGCATACCCATCAATATCTTTACAATAAATACGAACATATGGGATTTCCTTCTTTGATATAAAGAGGACCAACCCAAATAGTTGTACAGCAAACAATGATGAGTATGTGAACAAGAATTTGTTATAAAACGCAGTGCAGCATGATAAACACCATCCAGCCTTTTCAATAGATATGTAGAAGCATGCATGTACACAACATCACCATAGTCTAAAATAGGTAAAATAGTACTCTGTATTATTCTCTTTCTAGCTGTAAATGAAAAACATTTTTTTTCCCGAAAAAGAAAACCCAGTCTTGGTTTACCAAGTAATTAATGTGAACATCAAAGGCTAACTTCTCATCGAACCATATTCCTAGATATTTATAAGTTGGTACTCTTTCTATATGTAAACCCTCAATATGTAAACCATGGATGAGGTGTAATTATCTACAGCAACACATTGAGTTCTATCCAATAAATAATTTTTAAACCAACTCACAGCCGAATTATCGAGGCCTACACTTTTAAGCCTCTGTAACAGTAAGACATGATCCACTAAGTCAAACGCTTTTGTCAAATCAACAAATAAGGCCGCACAAAGTTGTCTCTTATCAAGAGCAGTGATTAAATCATTAGCAACTAATGTGGTAGCTGTTATCGTACTATGGCCCGCTCTAAATCCTGACTAAAATTAGTTCAAAATATTATGACTATGTAGATATTCTTTCATTTGATCATTTATCAGGGTTCCTGGACACTTTTTAAAGTCCAATTTAAGGCTTTTTAAGACCTTTTTAAGACCTGAAGAAATCAAAATTAATACCGTACATTAGGGGTGTGCAATATTGACAAAAATATATCTCGATATTTTAAACGTTTTGTTGACAATAATTAGATGATATTTTACTGATTGTGTTTTTGTGCTGGTGCAATGGCTGGTTTAGGCCTGTTGACAGCAGACTCACAAAGATATTCCTATTTTTCATATTCTATGCAGTGGTCAGTTCACAGTAGTGACAGAAACGATTAATTAATGTGCAAAATTTGCTACCTTAAATTGATTTCCTGGGGCATTTTCACCTATATATGGACATTTTTTCTAAACTTATTTAGAGTTATGCATCACCTTTTATGTCAAATACTAACATTCAAATTATTCAAATTAAATTATACAGTAATTATACTTATTTATACAATAATACTTAATTACACAATAATTAGGCTATACAGTACCGCCGTTACCAGTCAAATTAAATCATTCAATCAAAATCCATCTTTGCAGTGCACAGGTGACACAGAAGCGGCATCAGAAGTGGCATTAATATTTACACTCCATTTACAATTGCATAAATAAAGCTATGAGATTATTCAATATTTAAATATGAAATTATTTCTAATTTTAACGTTTTAATTAGAGGGTACTTTAAATATGAAAGTAAAACCGCCAGTAGGTGGCAGCAAGTCACAGTCTTAATACCGTAAGCGAGTTGAGGGAGTCATTCATTCATTCAACCGATTTGTTCAAACGGCTGATTCATTCGGGAAAAAAACAAGTGATTGCTCATTGAATCGTTAAAATGACTCGTTCAAAACGTGGATTTCAGTCAAGAAATCATCGCTTTCTGTTGCATTGAGACTCTGCTACGGTTTCATTTTGAAATTCTAGTCGGCGAAATAAAGGGAAAACAAACAATATTGACAATATGGTGTCTAAAAAGTAACTCATAATGTTAATTTATTTTTAATTTAACTATTGTATAACATAAATATATCACACTTGTGCACGGGAAAACAGCACTCTTACTGATGTGATATTCTAAAATAAGAACATAATATGATATAAATATAAGACAAAAACTAATTTGGGGACATAGGCCTACCTATAACTGCACTGACACATCACGCAGTGAAAGCACGGAAGACAAATGCGATGTCAGCTCACAGTGCCTCGTACATCGTTAAAACAATGATTACAATATCATGGTAGACAATACACATCGCACACCCCTACGCACATAAAGAATGAACTTACGACTGAACTGACATTTGCCAACTTTCTTCTTCTCTCCTCTCTCGCGTGTAGGAGACAGACGTTATTCTGCCGCGAATGTGATGCGAATTGTCACGTGAAAAAGCAAATCCACAAAGATAGAATAATAAAAAATAATACTAGGCTAATTAGATAGTTTTAATTTGGAAAACATTTAGATATGTCTAAGTCGAAGTGTCATCTAAAATTTAAGACCTTTCAAAAGTAAAAATAAGACTTTATAAGACTTTTTATGGCCTTATATTTTAAAAATCTAATTTAAGACTTTTTAAGACTTGTTAAAGGGGTCATATAAAGGTACATGCACTTTTTCAAGTTGATTGTACTGAAATGTGTGTTGGCAGTGCCTGTACACAACCATCATATAATGATAAAAATCTATCCAGTGTTTTTGTTTTAATGTCCGTATATATGTTTTCCCCTGCCTCAAATTGAGCCGTTCGATTTTGTGACGTCACTAAATCGACGCCCCTCCCACGATTGTTGATTGACAGCAGCGTTTTAACAGATCCCTGCCCTGAGCGAGCTGTCAGTCATCATAGTCCGCCATTGTTGATACGCTGGAGCAGAATTGCGTCTAAGCGATTGTGGTGTTCTGTTCTTGGGTGTAATAACGAACACAGCAGTAATTTTGATGTTCCTAAATCCGAACCGCTGAAGACACAGTGGCTGAGTTTTGTTTTCAAAGGGAATATTCCCCCCGAGCAACGTCAATGCTTGTTTCATGTTTGCGTGATTCGCAAATCTTTTCTCACCAGACTGCTTTATTAACGAAGGAAGTAACTTATAAAGCTGATTTTGATAAGAAGCTGCTCCTGAAAAAAGAATCGTTACCAACTATTCATGTCTCCCTGCTGAACCTCCAGAAAAAGTAAGTGTACAATTTTATTAACCTTTATATTAATCTTTGCAAATCGCTTCACGATGAATGCGGCTAAGTTTTACACCCAGGGTACATACGGCATGTTTTCTATGTACGACGTTCTCAATATAATTCATAATCCCACGTTCATAATGAACAACGCGTTATGGTTTTTGTGTTATTACAAACTGAGTACGTATAACTTACATCAGTAAACACATAGCGTTCGTACATCCCACTAAGTTACTCTACCCTGCCAGTACACAAAGATAGATCAAAGTGACAATATAATAACCAACCATTCAGAAACGGCATGTTCGAGCCTTAATTGTCGAACTTCTCCGGGCCGTCATCTTGTTCAGACTCCGGTTCAAACTGATACGGTTGCACAGATGTGTCCTCCTCAGAGACTCCCGCTGTTGTCAAGGAAACACTCCACGTGCGGTGTGGTCATAACGCTGTCATGAACGCCCGCAGAACAGAGGGACGGAGTCTGGAGTGAGCGAAGCTCATTATCATTTAAAGGCATATGCACTGAAATGGCGTGCTGAAAACAGAGCTGTTTTTGACCAGGTAAAATTAGTGTTTTCTTACAATACTAACGAAAAAATGTAATTAAGGTATATTACAAACTTTTCATTTAGACCCTAAAGAATCAAATTAACTTGTATGAAAATGGCATTATATGAACCCTTTAACCTGTCACCTCTGACCTTCAACAGCTGTCACAGCTCCTGGTGCAGATGGGATGTGTTGTTGCAGGAACTGATATGCTATAGGCTACTCCTGACTGGTCGAAATCTCTTGCTACTTAGGACAAATGTAATGTACAGAAGTAGCTGCACTGCTTAAATACAAAATTAATGTTTTTGAACGAAAAGATAAGTAAAGTCACTCTGATGACAATTTTTATGTGAAATGTGCATATTTACCCCCAATTGTCATGGTATGGGGAAAATTATTTTTTTTTTAAACTTGAAACCAATTTTATTGGATTCCTTGACCCCAAAAATGTACACTTTGACACCAAATTTGTCATTATAGCGATAACAGAAGCAAAGATATGGGCTCTAGAGTATTTTTGGCGCATTGGCGGCCATTATTGAAAAAAACATCTTTATTTCTGATACAAAGTGTGATCTCACTTGTGTCTTAGGATAAATTGATTTGTATGACCCTAAGGTATTTCCATACCAAAGGAGACCTTTGCGTCATGACTTGAAGTCAAAGGCCTATTTTTTGGGCTTAACCTGCCTACTACTGTGTCATGGCTATCACAGAGACATGGTTGGACAACATCATCACATCCAGCGAGGTGGGATCCCCCAGTTTCTCTGTGTTTAGGACTGACCGGGACCCTACAATCACAAGGAAGACCTGTGGTGGCGGGGTCTGTCTACTCATCCGGGACGAATGGTGTCGTACAGTGGTGGTAAGAGAGAGTTTGTGTACCCCTGATATTGAACTGTTGTGTGTCTCCCTTCGGCCTTTTTATCTGCCCAGAGAGTTCCTTTAGATATTTTTTTACTGTCGTATACATACACCCAAAGGCAAATTTCGACAGGGCACTAGACATTATTTTTAATCTTTCCCATAAGCTCAATCTACTGTCTCCGGATGCCCCTAAGTTTATTTTAGGAGATATTAATAATTGCCCTGTGAAAAAGTGCTTACGCACATTTTATCAGTACGTGGATTGTCCCTCCAGGAAAAATAATTTTTTAGACCTATGTTATGGATCTGTCAAAGACGCTTACTCTTCATCATTGCTCCCACCACTAGGGGCATCTGACCACAATGTGGTTTATCTCCGTCCTACATGTCAGAGGCTCTTGCAAAGGGAGAAGCCCCAAGAACGCTCAGTTAAAGTATGGAATAATGACAGTATTATGGCTCTGCAGGGTTGTTTCGATTGTACAAAAAACTGGGACATTTTTAAATGCCCTGATATAAATGAACAGGTAGAAACAATATCTGAATACATCAATTTCTGTGTAGATACAGTTATACCCATAAAAATGATTAAAGTCTTTCCAAACGATAAGCCCTGGATTTCCAACAAATTAAAGCATCTTATAATTGAAAAGAAAAAAGTATGATGGAATCCAGGATGATACAGCCAAAAGGGATATACAGAGACAAATTAAAAGACAAATAAAGCTGGATAAATTACAGGTACAGACAGAAGATCGAGGCAACCCTGGTGTCAGGCAACTCCCGTGAGGCATGGCAGGGGATCAAGACACTGACCAATGTCGCCCACAATGGCAAAGGGAATTCTACCTTGCTGCCCCACTCCCACCCCCTGCATCTGTATTAAACATCAGACAATTGGATGTCTTCTACCTTTTTAGTTCCTGTAATCCACGGAAAAGTCCTGGCCCTGATAAAATCTGTGGTAATATCCTCAAGCACTGTGCAGAACAGTTAGCCCCTGTGTTTACTGTTTACTGACATTTTTAACTCTTCTCTTAATCTCTGTAAAGTCCCCGATTTGTGGAAAACATCGACCATTGTACCCAAAACTGCCTAGACCTACAGAGTCCAATGACGTACGACCCATTGCGTTGACATCATTGGTCATGAAGTGCCTGGAGCGCCTGGTAAAGAGGTACATTGTATCACAAACCCACCATCTTATGGACCCCCTGCAATTCGCTTATCAAGCCTCCAGGGGGTTGGACGATGCAATTTTGACATTAATGCATTTTTTGCATATCCATCTTGAGAAACCAAAGACTCATCATCTGCTTTTAACACCATGCAACCCAAGATTCTTGCAGACATTTTAGCCAGTGAATTCTATCTTAACTCAGGTATTATTAATTGGATCATGGACTTTCTTACTAGATAGATAAAATCCATAGGCTCTCCACAAAGATGTGTTCTATCTCCTTTGCTATTTATTTTATACACAAATTCATGCACTAGCACTTTTCAAAACAGCCATTTTATTAAATATGCAGATGACACAGCTCTAGTGAGTCTGTTACAGGACGGGGAGGTGGATCAAGGGCCAGTTTTAGACTCCTTTTTAGATGGTGCAATAATTTACATTTAATTTTAAATACCAATAAGACCAAAGAAATGTCCATAGATTTTAGAAAGTCACAGCAACCCACCGACACTTTTATCAATGGGGAGATTATTCAGGCTGTCACAAACTATAAATACCTTGGCATTGTACTGGACAACAAGCTTAAATGGGACTCGTGGACTGATCTTTTGCACACTAAGACACAGCAAAGAATGTATTCTTAAAGAAACTGCTTGTTTTTAATGTCAATAACAAAATGCTTCAAATTTTTTATACTGCTTTTATTGAAAGTGTTTTTACTTTCTGTATTAACTGTTGGTTCGGAAATGCCATTGAATCCCAGAAAAAGATACTCAGGAAAACAGTTACTTCTGCCAGCAAGTTACTTGAGATAACACTACCGAGCATTGAAAACATTTACAAAGACAGAATGGTGAGAAAGGCGATGAGAAAGGTATGTGATTACACACACCCGTTGGCATCTCATTTTAAACTACTGCCATCTAGGTTTAAATTTTGAGCATAAAAAAGTTACTGACTGCAGCTTTAAATGAGTAGTTCACTTTAAAATGAAAATTAGTGTAAATGAGTTTCCGCCCAAACAAACATACGGACTCGACTTAAAGGAGAACTAACTACAATTTTTAAGTTAATCTTGATCGTTATACCTTTGTGAGTACTGTTTATAGAAAAAAAAAACGAACCGGATTGGTGATTGCAAAACGGAGCTGTTACAGCTAATGCCCAGAGCTCTAACTCAGCTAAAACGGCAGTTAACGGGCATATACATAAAGAGTGTCTTTGTGCCTCTTAACAGACGCAAAATTCAAATATAGCTGCGAGCAGCGATTGCGGGCCCAATGCGGTGCCGCCAGTTTTGGCCCTTCATCGCTGCTCGCAGCTATATATATATATATATATATATATATATATATATATATATAAACAAGCCGTCACCCCGGTGCCTTTAGGGTTATTGTGCACGACGCGCAAATACGTAACCCCCGCTTTGACTGTTGAAAAGAAGTGTGCTGTAGAGCTTGCATCAGTGTGGGCTCTGCAAAAGTGCACATCGAGGGCACATATCAACCACGCAGTATGCGTGAGAAACCTTCTGAAACCTAAAATCAAAAATGAGACAGCCTACGGTCTCATGGATTTAACGGACACATGAAATAAGTACACAAGACCGAAAATTCATATGAAGTGTGCCATTTGGGGACAGGGCCTATGATTGTGAACCACAATAGCCACATATATGAGATCATTTAAATTTACAGTAATTTTTAGGTCAATATGTTTTGCAGCACTTAAAAGTGTAAATCCAGAAGCCCAGTATTTATCTGGAGGTCTTTGTCCTTTGCCTGTCAACCTGGTTTGTCTCTGCCATTTCTGTTCTGCCCTGTTTGCCATTGTTCACCCTGCCTGTCTTGACCATTCTTAATAAAAAAGCTGTAAATGAATTCCCCTGGCCTGGCCCTGCCTCGATACAACACATATGCTGCATCTGCTCGCTATCTGCCGATCGGCTCTGGTAGTTCCGCTTCAGCACTGATGATGTTGTAGGAATAGTGCGCTCTGGTTGATCTGGATTATTCTAGAATTTTTATTTTATACAGAAATAAGTTATTTATAATTCAGATGATATATATATATATATATATATATATATATATATATATATATATATATATAAATATATATATATATATATATATATATATATATATAAATATATACAGACACAGAGAATATTACCTGCCTTACCTGATTAGAACAATGAAAAAATAAATTAAAAAATAACTAGGGAATCACTAAACCAAGAGAATTATTCTGATTTGATGATACACTCAAAATATTACACAAGCAATCCTTTAAATTTAATGATATACAGAACAGAACAAGAATTTTAAAAAACTATAAACAAGAAGTAACCGAAATAATGTGAAGCGAAAGTGAAAGTAAGTGGTGTTGGGCTCACGTAAATCTCTCATTAGAATCAAACTGTTTCAACATTTGCGATGTATTTGGATGCTAAACTATTCTTTATTATAGGCTTTGTACTTTACTCACGTTCCAATATATGTGTGTGTGTTTATGTGTGTGTGTGTGTGTGTGTGGTGTGAGAGAGAAAGAGAGAGGCGCGGGCGCGATCGAACTATGTGTGTGTGTGTGCGTGTGTCTGTGTGTGAGAGAGAGAGGCGCCGGTGCAATCGAACTGTGTGTGTGTGTGTGTGTGTGGGAGAGAGAGAGGCGCGGGCGCGATCGAACTGTGTGTGTGTGTGTGTGTGCTTGTGAGAGAGAGAGGTGCGGGCGCGATCGAACTGTGTGTGTGTGTGTGTGTGCGTGAGTGAGTGAGAGAGAGAGAGAGATGCGCGGGCGCGATCGAACTGTGTGTGTGTGTGTGTGTGTGTTAGGCTTGGGCGGTATCCAAATTTTGATACCGTCAAACCTCCTCCCTATTTTACCGGGGTATACGGTATTACCGTGACTAATTAAAAATTATGACATAAGGCTCAGACAGCGTCACCAAACTGTTGGCTTGTGTCTACACCGTTCAGAAACTGAATATCAGATCGGGCAAAAAAACACAACAAAAAAAATCAAGGCAAACCCGTGCACGTTGTGTCTGATCCCTGTTGACGGCATTAAATGTAATATGAGCCGTAGCCCTATTTAGACTCGACTATTTTTAATACGTGGGCCGTTATAATATGGTGGCGCCAAATAATTGTTTAACCCAGATGCTGAGGGGGTGGTAGATATAAATACTTATAAATGAGCAAAAATGGGACAATTAATAATATTTAATTATTTTAATTATGACAATTGTATTCATTTTATTAATTCATTTAAATTAAATTAACAAGCAACAAGTGCATTTGTAAATCCGGTGACACGCGTCCATTGATTTTTATTAATACAACTTTTCTGTCAGTGCTGCAAAGATTAAGCTGACGATCGCCATCACCTAGTGAACGCGCATATATAGAGAGAAATGCAAATCATGGATTACATAATCAGAAGGTATAGGCTAGCCTTTTTCTTTTCCTTTTGAATTGTTTCGTTTAAAGAAATTGACGATTGATATCTCCGCAGTGAACGCGCCTATAGAGAGAAATGCACATCCTGGATTAATCAGAGAGTATGCTGCCTATATTTCTTTTCCTTTTGAATTGTTTAGTTTAAAGAAATTGATGAATCGCCATCTCCATAGTGAACGATAGAGAGAAATGCACATCATGGATTACATAATCAGAGTGTAGGCTAGCCTATTTCTTTTCGTTTGGAATAGTTTCGTTTAATTTGATGATCGCCATTTCCGTATGAACGCACATAGAGAGAAATGCACATCATGGATTAAATAATCAGCGAGTGGCCTATTTCTTTTCGTTTTGAATTGTTTCGTTTAATGAAATGTCAAGCTTTATTTAGATATCTGTCATGTCTGTGAGACATACACTGAGTTTCGGTTAATTTATGATGAGATTTCAATGCAAGTGACCGCGGCGCGCCAGCGCATGATCAAGTCATGATTATGTTGTCTGATATATTTGATTCTTATTTATTATTGGTTGATAAAAAAAAAAAAAATTAAAATTAGGATACAATTTATACAAAACGAAATTCACTTTAAAGAAAGGCCTTTTACAAAATGAAACTTAATTAATTGGTCAATGTCTGACTCCCGATGCATTCCATCTTACTAGTGCTCTTCAGTTTTCATTATCAACGTAAAAAAAATAACATTATAATATTTTAACAAATATAAACTAATGCGCTTATTTAATGAACTCGGGGCAAAATGCACCCTCGCAGCGGTGAGTGGGTCTTTGTTTCGGAGATGCGACATTAGGTTAGAGGTGTTTCCATCTCTCGCGGTCACCTTTTTTATTACAACATTTACAAATTGCCTCGTCAGTATTTACCGCCTCTCCCTTCTCTCTCTCTCTCTTTCTCCTCCACACTGTCACTTGATGACAACTACATAAGCATTTTTTGGCATTGAATAAATTATATTTATTTATTATATATAAGTGCCGGTAATGACGGTATTGAAACTGATACCGTTGCTATTTTAAGACCCCGCGGTATACGATATTACCGAAATACCGCCCAACCCTAGTGTGTGTGTGTGTGTGTGTGAGAGAGAGAGAGAGAGAGAGAGAGAGAGAGAGAGAGAGAGAGAGAGACGCGGGCGTGATCGAACTGTGTGTGTGTGTGTGAGAGAGAGAGAGAGAGAGGCGCGGGCGCGATCGAACTGTGTGTGTGCGTGAGACAGAGAGAGAGGCGCTGGCGCAATCGAACTGTGTGTGTGTGTGTGTGTGTGTGAGAGAGAGAGAGAGAGACAGAGAGAGAGAGAGAGAGAGAGAGAGAGAGAGAGAGAGACGCGGGCGCGATCGAACTGTGTGTGTGTGTGTGTGTGTGTGTGTGTGTGTGTGTGTGCGTGTGTGAGAGAGAGAGAGGCGCGGGCGCAATTGAACTGTGTGTGTGTGTGTGTGTGTGTGTGTGTGTGTGTGTGTGTGTGTGTGTGTGTGTGAGAGAGAAAGAGAGAGGCGCGGGCGCGATCGAACTGTGTGTGTGTGTGTGCGTAATACATGTAATAAATAAATAAAAGTGCGTATAAATATAATTTTGGACACAAGAGGGCAGTATAGCCCTATTTATGATTTTGTGTTTAAACTATTACTGGACGAGACCACCCCACGCCCCCCCCCCCCACCTTTCCTTCTCAACCTCCCTACACAGACACACACACACACACACACACAGAGAATGGCAGGGAACACTCTCTCTGTCAGAGAGAGGGAGAGAAAATTCTCAGAATCCACATTCAAACCACAATATCTGACTTTCTGTTGGTCGGAACTAATAACTGTAAATTAGAAAGTTGTTCGGCTTGAAGAGAACAATATACACGCCAAGTTTTGTAACTGTAGGTAAAACTAACTGAGTTATAACACACTTTATGTGTCCTTTCTTTAGTCATAAATTCATTTCCTCGCCACGGCCAAACAGTTCGAGATATCAAAAATCCGCTGGCAATTTATCATCCTCAATGTCTTGACTTCATGCTGACCGAGTTTCGTGGTGTTTGGATTAATTCTCTAGGAGAAGTATATAAAAAATAAAAGAATGCATTTTCCAAACAACCCATAATAGCTGACTTCCTGTTGAGCTGTCGTTAAACTTAGAGCACGAAAGTTGTTCGGCCCGATGAGATCTAAATATGTACCGAGTTTCATATTATTACATGCAAGGATGTTTGATATATGGACAAGTGTTCGAATCACATTCCAGGGGGCGCTGTCGAGCCCCCCTGCCACGCCCCGGTACCAGCTTCAGCCCGGCCCTGATGGCCGCGGGTTCTGACCTGTGTGCAAAGTTTCAAGAGTTTTCGAGCACGTTAAGGGCCCCAAAACCTTGAAAAAAACAAAAATAAAAGCATTCTCACTCAGGAGACAAATCCCCCTCCCCCCAAACACACAGAGAGACGTAGGGTCAGAGAGAGAGGAAGAGAAAATTCTCCAAAACATCCACATTCAAACCAAAATATCTGACTTCCTGTTGGTCTGAGCTTATAACTGTAAATTAGGAAGTTGTCCAGCTCGATATGAACAATATACATACTGAGTTTTAAGATTGTAGATAAAAGTATAGACCTAATTCCCCCTCTTTTGTCAAAAGGTGGCGCTACTGAGCCCCTGCACCACGCCCGTTTCTGAAACTTTGCACATGTCTACTGGCTAATAAATGTGATGTGTCTGTCGAGTTTCATGCAATTTCAAGTATGCTTAGAGTCTCAAAAGCATCAAAAAATAATCTTAAAGTTTGATGCGTTACCACGGCAACAGTATCTAAGATATCAATAATCCTTTGACAGGTCTACATCTGCCATGTGTTTACATTATACACAAAGTTTTAAGCAAATTGGGTAAAAATAAGAGGGTGATTTAAAAGCATTTTGAAAGTGACACTTCCTGCTGCCAGTTGGTGGCGCTATAACTTTGACTCACAATAGTCACATCCATGTGATCGGCCTCTTACAGCGAACACACTGCTGAAGTTTCATCAAGATCAGTCAATGTATGCAGAAGTTATAACACACTTCCTGTTTCCATTATTCACCATTATTCGTTTCCTCGCCACGGCCAAACCGTTCGAGATATCAAAAATCCCCTGGCAATTTTTCATCCTCAATGTCTTGACTTCATGCACACCGAGTTTGGTGACAATCGGGTGAATTCCCTAGGAGAAGTGTTTCAAATTCCTGAGCATGAGTTTCCAAACAACCCATTATAGCCAACTTCCTGTTGGGCTGGCGTAAAAAGTAAAAGTACGAAGGATATATGAACCAATGAGATCTATATGTGTACCGAGTTTCATATTATTACATGCAAGCGTGTTTGATTTATGGACCAAGATTTTTAACCACTTCCAGGGGGCGCTGTCGAGCCTTTATTAACCCCCCAAAGTTATTTTATATTGGATGGATACACTTTTTTGAGCTTCAATCTGAAGGTTGCAATCCACTGCCATAACAAAGTTCGAAAGCATCAGGGTATTTATTAATATGACTTTGATTGTATTTGTCTAAAAGAAGAAAGTCATATACACCTAGGATAGCTTGAGGGTGAGTAAATCATGAGCTAATTTTCATTTTAAAGTGAACTACTCCTTTAAGTGAGAGGAATTCACTGTCATAATTATACTACTGTCGTTAGTGGATAACGGTAAACAAACATGCACTTAACCCTTTCACACGTAAGTTTAAAATATTCTAACTGACCCCCCAGTGTGAGTTTTTCAAGGCGACCGTTATTTAGAACTTGTCACTTTAATGTTTCCATGGTGATGCGTCATTGCTTGTCACGTGACACAGCACAACCACAACACAGCGCTGAATGAATGATGATCTGCTTTTATGTAATGTAATGTATGTAATGTAATGTAATGTAATGTAATGTTTACACAAATGTATTAGCTATAGCATGAAACACTGATATTCCGATTATATCAAATATGCGCAAGTGGATGTGTTTTATTGTTTAAACACCTTTATAACGATCGCGTTAGTTGAGCTGAATGCGCAATGGGTCTTGTTAGATTGTTTCCCAGTTCAGAGAATCGGATCTGTTGTATTTAAGTGTCTGAAACCTAAAATAAACATTCTGTGGTTGAAAACACTCAATATTTGTGATATATGACAGCACTTAGTGCGTCCGTCTCTGGCTCAGCGCCAGTCAATGCGCGAAAGCACGTTTGAATTTAGCAGTTGATCACGTGATGCACTGACCGTTCTAATCACACCGGTGTGATCGTACGCTCCAGGGACCAGCCAAGACTGATCACACCGGTGTGATCGTACCTGCCAAAGGGTTAACAACTGACAAATGATGATGACAAGCTAAATGATTCAAAAGCCAAAAAGAACCACATTGACTGATGAGGTATTACACCATAACAAAAAGAACAACACATGAATGACAGAAATGTTTAGTTTTGCTGAAATACTGCTATTGTTTTCACACATTGTGTGCCAGAGTATGCGTGTATGATTGTAATAAAATGTGACCAGTCACGGAAACTAGGGACACAAGTCGGTTCTGGGGCATTTTGAGTTATTCATAGATTCTGAGAGTGTAATATCCAAGCTTTCCAACGATGTGTAACATGTGGAAATCTGATAATATTTGGAGAAGTTGTGGCCATTTTAAAGTAGGCACTTAAAAAAGCTCAAGCTGTAAAGCACATGGACTGCCAAGACTGATCACACCGGTGTGATCGTACCTGCCAAAGGGTTAACAACTGACAAATGATGATGACAAGCTAAATGATTCAAAAGCCAAAAAGAACCACATTGACTGATAAGGTATTACACCATAACAAAAAGAACAACACATGAATGACAGAAATGTTTAGTTTTGCTGAAATACTGCTATTGTTTTCACACATTGTGTGCCAGAGTATGCGTGTATGATTGTAATAAAATGTGACCAGTCACGGAAACTAGGGACACAAGTCGGTTCTGGGGCATTTTGAGTTATTCATAGATTCTGAGAGTGTAATATCCAAGCTTTCCAACGATGTGTAACATGTGGAAATCTGATAATATTTGGAGAAGTTGTGGCCATTTTAAAGTAGGCACTTAAAAAAGCTCAAAGAGGAGAAAACGAGCTAAAGATTGTGCAGTTCTCACCTGTCTCTGCTGCTGGGGGTGACAATAGGGCTCATTTACATCTCATTTAGATAAGCCATACCCCCTGTAAAGCTCCTCCATGTGCTTTACAGCTTTTTTTACACTTCGAATGAGTGCACTTCTGCCGCACTAGGCGAAAAACAATTGTGCTGCCCCTCTATTTGCAACGTACCAGCAACAACACACAAGGACCAATAATGCCATATAGCCTGCATATAACGCGAAACCAGCAACAACACATAAAGACCAATATGCCATATACATATAACGCAAAACCAGCAACAACACACAAAGACCAATATGCCATATAGCCTGCATATAACGCAAAACCAGCAACAACACACAAAGGCCAATATGCCATATACATACAGTATAACGCAAAACCAGCAACAACACACAAAGACCAATATGCCATATACATATAACGCAAAACCAACAACAACAAACAAAGACCAATAAGCCATAGGCCTACATATAGCGCAAATAGTACGCAACGCTCGTGTGCCCAAAATGTCAACAATATTAAAGTTTATGTAGGAGGCAAATGCCTGCTGGCATTTTTCTTTAAGCAGTCATTTCTGCAATTTTCCAAATAATCACATTTCACCTCCTCAAATTACTGTTGCAAATCTCTTTACACCACTTTCTTATGTGCGTATACACACACAAATGAAATGTCCGCAAGCACATTATATCATCAGCAGGTTCAGCATCTTAAATAACGACTAAAGAGCAAATGAAGCTTAACTTACATTTCAGAAACACGCACGGCAGGCCTTCATCGCAGCAGCAAAGGTCTTAACTGCATCCTCTATTTCGATTCTCCGTCACATATGAAACAGCCAGCCACCGCTGTCAGCGAGCCGAGCCGCCGTATTGAAGCACTGAGGGCGAGCGCGCTGCGCCCATACCTCCGGTTCAGTTTCCCGAGCCCACGAAGTGCGGCGAAAACATTTTCGGTGTAACTGCCAGACGGTTCATCTCGTCTGCGACAATCTTTGCGGCATCCATCTTCATTGAATTTTGATATCAGAGAGAGCTGGCCAGAGCACAGCATAATAAGTAGCCATGTGGTTGACTTGGAGGGCGGGGGCAAAAGCGCCGGGTTATTCAGTATGGAAATACACACAGACAATGACACGCCACGCCCCTACTGCATGCTAGAATCTCCGAAAACAAGCCGATTTCAACCTCAAAATGTAAGCTTTTAAATATACCAATACTGCTATCTCAAACATGGAGAGGCTTCTTCGTGATTTCAATTAACAGATTCTCCAAAAAATTGAAAATCACCAATTTTGAAAAAAAACTCTTCTTTCTCATTTTGCTCGAAAGTTGTGCTGCCGACTTGTGTCCCTGGTTTCTGTGACGGGTCACATATATGTCAGAGGTCGCACGCCTCTGGAGCAACTAGGGGTTAAGTGTCTTACTCAGGGACACATTGGTGTCTCACAGTGGATTCGAACCCGGGTCTCTCACACCAAAGGCATGTGTCTTATCCACTGCGCCATCACCACCCCACTGAATACTGAATTTAATTCAGTATTCACGAGCGCGCTGATGTTTGCATTCATGGAACTTCTTGACTGCAAACGTCCAGTAATAATGTAGGGAATCACTCGTTATACATAAATCAGGTAACAGTTCATGTTTTACTTTACTTACTTATATGGTGATCCAAGATGGCGCCGCGGATGGCTGCCTCGGTGTGGAGCTCTCCAGCTATTGTGTTGTTTTTGTTCGTTTGTTCTGCGTTTAGTCATTCTTTTCCTATCAGTTTCACCAAAGACGAACTACTGGACATTAGGAAACACACACCAGAAACCTTTTCTACAGTTTTTGATTATTCGGACGTTTTGCTGGACATTCTCGTCGGAGGGGCAGCGGTGTTGTTCAAACGCGCGTTCAGACGCAAACACGGGAAGCGAGCCGGCGCGCTGGTTAAACTCCGCGAGCGCGGCCTGCGCACTGCACTCCCCAGTATTCATCTTGCGAATCTCCGATCCCTTCCTAACAAAACGGATGAACTTCTTCTCCTCACCCACACTAACAAGGATTTCTTAAACTCTGCTGCTTTGTGCTTCACTGAAACCTGGCTGAGTGAAGCCATACCGGACAACGCAATACATCTGCCGGGCTTCCAGCTGTTCCGAGCGGATCGCATCGCGGAGCTAACGGGGAAAACGAGAGGTGGTGGATTGTGTTTCTACATTAACGAAAGTTGGTGTTCAGATGTAACAACACTGAAGAAGATGTGCTCTCCTAATTTAGAGGCACATTTCATAAACTGTAAACCCTTCTACTCGCCTCGGGAATTTTCCTCTTTCATTCTCGTGAATGTTTACATCCCTCCAGACGCGTGCGTGAGCGCGGCGCTACAACAGCTGGCTGAACAAATATCTGAAACGGAACAAAGGTACCCAGACTCTCTTTTCATCATTCTTGGGGATTTTAACAAAGCAAATCTTTCCCGTGAACTACCAAAATACAGACAGCACGTTACATGTCCCACCAGAGACAGTAATATACTGGACCACTGTTACACCACAATAAGAAATGCGTATCACTCCGTCCCACAGGCAGCTTTGGGGCTCTCTGATCACTGTTTGGTTCATCTCATACCGACCTACAGGCAGAAACTGAAATCAGCTAAACCTGGAATAAGGACTGTAAAAAGATGGACTAATGAAGCAGAGCAGAATCTACAGGCCTGCTTTGATTGCACTGATTGGACTGTTTTTGAAGCTGCTACCAATGATCTGGATGAGCTCACAGATACTGTAACATCATATATAAGTTTCTGTGAGGATACATGCATTCCTACCAGGACATTCTTATCATTCACTAATGATAAACCATGGTTTACTGGGAAACTCAAACACCTTCGTCATGCCAAAGAGGATGCTTACAGAAGTGGGGATAAAATCTTGTATAACCAGGCCAGAAACAGATTGACAAAGGAGATCAGAGTTGCTAAAAGGAACTACTCTGATAAACTGAAAAACCAGTTTTCATCCAACGACCCATCATCAGTCTGGAATGGCCTGAGGAACATCACCAACTACAAGTCACCATCCCCTCGATCTGTGGACAATCAACACCTGGCTGACGATTTAAATTCATTTTACTGCCGGTTTGAAAAGCCCTCATTCACACCACACAGCCGGTCTGATCTGCACTTCACACATTCACCATCACCTCCTGCACTCCAATTATCACTCGTCCCTCCTGCCATCCAACCTGAGCTTAAGGTCTGTGTGGAGGACGTGAGCCGAGTCTTCAAAAAACAGAAGACTAGGAAAGCCTCAGGCCCAGACGGCATCTCATCTGCTTGTTTAAAAGCCTGCGCTGACCAACTGGCCCCGGTCTTCACGCAGATCTTCAACAGATCATTGGAGCAGTGTGAAGTTCCCTGCTGCTTCAAACGCTCCACTATCATTCCTGTCCCCAAAAAACCCAAAATCACTGGACTTAATGACTACAGACCTGTCGCTCTCACGTCTGTGGTCATGAAGTCGTTTGAAAGACTGGTGCTGGCCCACCTGAAGGACATCACTGGACCCCTGCTGGATCCCTTTCAGTTTGCTTACAGAGCAAACAGGTCTGTGGATGATGCAGTCAACATGGGATTGCATTATATCCTGCAACATCTCGACAGACCAGGGACTTATGCAAGGATCCTCTTTCTGGACTTCAGTTCGGCCTTCAATACCATCATGCCTGGTCTTCTCACAGCCAAACTGACCCAGCTCTCCATACCATCCTCGATCTGTCAGTGGATCACCAGCTTCCGGACGGACCGGCAGCAGCGAGTGAGACTGGGGAAACACACATCCAAGACACTCACAATCAGCACCGGAGCCCCCCAAGGGTGCGTTCTCTCCCCACTGCTCTTCTCCCTGTACACTAATGACTGCACTTCTAAAGACCCCACTGTCAAGCTCCTGAAATTTGCAGACGACACCACTGTCATCGGTCTCATCCAAAACGGTGACGAGTCTGCTTACAGACTGGAGGTTGAACAGCTGGCTGCCTGGTGCAGTTATAACAACCTTGAGCTGAACACGCTCAAAACAGTGGAGATGATCGTGGACTTCAGGAGGAACAGCCCAGCACTCCCCCCACTCACCATCATGAACAGCACTGTGGAAGCAGTGGAGTCATTCAGGTTCCTGGGAACTATCATCTCTCAGGACCTGAAGTGGGACAATCACATTGACTCCACTGTGAAAAAGGCCCAGCAGAGACTGTACTTCCTTCGCCAGCTGAGGAAGTTCAACCTGCCACAGGATCTGCTGATTCAGTTCTACTCAGCCGTCATTGAGTCTGTCTTGTGCGCTTCCATCACTGTCTGGTTTGGTTCAGCTACCAAATCAGACATCAGGAGACTACAACGGACAGTCCGGACTGCGGAGAGGATCATTGGTGCCCCCCCTGCCAAACCTCCAGGACCTGTACTCTTCCAGAGTGAGGAAGAGAGCAGGTAAAATCATCACAGACTCCACTCACCCTGGACACCACCTGTTTGAACTGTTACCGTCAAGACGGAGACTCAGATCACTGGCCACAAGAACATCTCGGCACAGGAACAGTTTCTTCCCACAGGCCATTTCCCTCCTGAACAGTTAACACTCCTCCCAAGGCATATGCCTGTAAGTGCAATACTCCCACTGTTTAGTGCAGTATCCTACAACTCAGGTGATACTTATATGTAGATTTATTTATTTATAATATTCAAAACACTGTAAATAGGTTCATAATCTGTAAATCTTAAAATGTCTATTCTGACTAAACCCAACTGTGATAGTTTTATTCTCATATATTTATATTTTTATTTTTTATTCTTATAATTTGTAGTATTATGTTTCATGCTGTATTTGTATGTGTATATGTCCACTGGAAGCCTCAATACCAAAACAAATTCCTTGTGTGTGCAAGCACACTTGGCAATAAAGCTCTTTCTGATTCTGATTCTGATTATACGATTTAGTTTTCATCCAAATAACACGTGCTTAGTGAACGATCAACAATCAAGAACATTCAACAGAACTGCGCTCTCTCTCGTCAGTTAACGTTAATAATAAGCTAAAGTTACAAGTACCCGGATAACCTACTACTTCCGGCGAGGTTTTGAAGTGTGCATATGATGGAGGCCGCGGGAGAGGGTTTATGAATGGCATTAAAGGCTGGAATACACTACACGACTTTTGCTCAGATTTTTGCCCCGATTTGAGATCTGGGTGAGTCGGCAGTAGTTGCCAAATGTCTGCGCCAGTCTGCAGATTTTGTGCGTTCGAAGTTGACAGAATTCACAGAATATCACGTAGTGTCCCAGACAGCAACATAGTGTTGGCCCAGATCCAGCCCACATCCGGGCTGTGTCGATTCCATGTGTACCAGATGTGGGCCAGATCTGGGCTGATACTATGTTGCTGTCTGGGGTATGATGGGCACAGAATCTGATTTTTTACCTTCAGACTTTGATTCCATCCAGTCGGAGGACATCAAAACATGTTTTGATATTTGGAGCCGCTTTTAGAACACATAGTGGTTGATGCATTCGCTACTGTACATAATACAGACATAATACGCTGACCAGACAATGGAAATCAAGGGTGCGAAGTCACAAAGATCGAGAAAAAATAGAGACGACTTACGAGAATGGGTAAAGTCAATAAAAGAAGGAAAAACTTACCATCCAGATCACGAGATTGGCGCTTGATTGTATTGAGATACTAGGAGATGGAGCTGCGAGCTTGCACATGCCAAGCACACACATAAATGTGTTAGGGAAAAGCATAATCTGCCATTTGTTTTTGTAATTGTTTGCAGCAGTTTCAGTATTCACAGTGGGGTTAACACAGCTCACTTCACTCCCAGGTCGAAAAATACGGAAATCCTTACAAATACGGAAAAATCACAGAAGAATGCGTCACGTGTTTCTGTTTAGTGTATTGTAGTGTAGTCGTGTATGATGCCTACCTTTAAAAATCTGTTCAGATTTTAAGTCATGTAGTGCATTCCAGCCTTAAAGCGATGTAACTGATGCTGGTAGGTCACATGATAATGACATGGCAAATGCAGTACGCCCAGATTACAGTCATTCTTCCCACATTCACACTACATACTTTGTAAGCGGTAATGAATTACTTATTCAAAATAAGTACCTACTCAAATGAGAGAATGCGATTTCAGTCACAGCCGAGATGTCACTGCCAAAGGGAAGGGAAGTTTATCATGCAGACATTTAAATGATAAATACTACAACCCTGTGTTGATGAATTACGAACACATTACTAATACTCACCCCCTGCTAAAAAGATCTTTGATGCGGTCCCATCCCGTGTCAGGGAACTCTGGCTTGCCTATGTGTTGTGGTAAGGTCTGTGCAGAGGTACTATCAGACGCATACACACGAGGAAGAGTGAGCCCAAGAAGAGCCTTGAAACGACCCAGATGTGAGTCCCCAGGTGATTTTGCGTCTGTCCCCCCATATAAATCCTGCCGCCTTGCAGTACACATCAACAAGCTGTCAATGAATGAGAAAAACAAGGCCAGAGGTATGAGATCGTGTTTATGCACTTTCATCCACACTGTCATGACTATGGTTATGACAGAGAATCATGCAGACAGGCTGCATTTTTAACACCTGAAGCAACACAGCTGTCAAAAAGAGTTTCTGCATCACAGAGGAATAAAGGGTCTGTTACAGGGAAAAACTGCCGGATGACTTTTTAATTGAGAGCTGGAGGTTTGGGAAGAGTGCACTGAGATCTTTACCCTTTCAAAGGAGGAAAGACATAGTTGGGTGATTCTCCAACTGGAACACTTTTGGCACTGTGAGCTAATGGGAATTTCACTCTCTTAAAACTTAAAACAATCTTCCTAGCTTCATTCATTTGTCTTCTAACACAATATAACAGTGGGCAGTTTTAGAATTCCTTTGAATATTATTATTTTTAACAGTTTTTCTGAAGAGTGCTTTCACATGGGTCACCCTTACATGGGTCACATGGGGGGGATCTAAAGATTATGGGGGGGAGAATAACTTTTGATGCATCGGTATAATTTAATCATCTTCATTTATTAACACAGATTTGTATGCATGAATTGTGCATTTCCAGTTCTCAAAACAGTTAATAACAAAACAAACAAAAAAACTTTATACAAAATACACCATGCTCTTCTTCAGATTCACATTAAGAACTCTGTTTAAACTAGGCCTAGGCTATATATTAATGTCTCTCTATTTCAGTGTCATTCATGTTTTTAAGTTCAGTTCAATTATTAGCTTTTTTTAAAAAAGGTCATACAAAATATGCCATGCTCTCCTTCAAATAGATATTAAGAACTCAGTTTAATCTATATGTATTTATGTCTCTCAGTTTCAGAGTCTTTCATGCGTTTCAGTTCAATTTCAGGCACTTTTTTCTTTGGATTGTGATCTGCATCATCCGAACTTGTCTTTCGCTTCAGCCAGCGGTCCATATTTAAACTACGCTAAACGAACAATTCATTGTCTGTGGCCGTGTTTGTGTGCACGGGAAATATGCTGCGCATAACAATAGAAAACAAGGAGAAACGCGCAGTCACATGCTCAAACAATCAACAACGTCGCTCTAGATGTGTAAAAACAAGTGGAAAGCGCGGGCACGCCGCTGTCTCCTCCTTTCCACAAGGGCTTGCTCTCCCGTGGCATCTGTCGTTGCTATGCAACCATGAACTTCGATCTCCATGCTGACAAGGAAGTATTAGCAAAAGATTCATTGATTTATAGCCCTTGCATTAGATTTACTATTAGATATATTTATGGAGATGAAAAATAATAAGGCGACCTGTGCAGCTATGATCAGCTGTTCAGCCGAGCATTCAATGTTGTTACGCTGTAAGCTGATCAATTGGTTCGTTGCTGCCGCGCTCTATCACTCGCATACCATAAAGAGCAAAATGGTTTTTAATGTTTCAATTTCGTGATTAAAATGACATAATTTGGAAGCGGATAATTTCTTCACAAACAGCTCATTATGACTCAATGTTAGAATGCTGCACCTACACTCAAATCGCGGAATTGGCCAATTAACGCAGAATCTAGTGTTTTAATTTTACATATTTTGAATGAAATTCTGTTTTTGTGTGGGGGAAGAACGTATGTCTGGGGAAAATGTAGACCGGGGGAAGAAAATCGATCTGGGCGACACAACCCCTCCCGTCATTTCAGCTCCAATGAAATTGGAGATCATCAAAACAATGAAAGCATGGCAAAGCGGCTGTCCACGGCTGACGGCTCTGCTTTCATCGGCGAAAAAAGTTAAGAAACTCGACGCTAAGCCCTCAGTACCGCGCCGAGCAGTTAGCACGTGACTTTTATGAAGTGTTTCCCACACATAATTCGTGGCGAAGAATCAACACCGGCCGCCACATATTGCGTTTCGTTCATTTTATTTTACCGCTTTCGGTTGCATTTCCTTTCCCTGCTCTCCCTCCGTCTCTCTGTCACTTACGCGTCTCTCTCTCTGTCTCACACACACACACAAACACACACACACACACACACACAAACACACACACACACACACACACACACACACACACACACACACACACACACACACACACACACACACACACACACACACACACACACACACACACACACACACACACACACACACACACACACACACACACATCCCCTCCGTGCACACCACGTCTGTCTATAAGGCGCCGGACTGGACAAAAGCGAAGGGACACAGCACGAGAGAGACCGTCCGAGTGTGTCCGAGAGAGAGACAGAGTGCGACTTTTATTTAAACTTATATAAACTAATATAATTTATTTTACCGGAGAGTTTAAAGCTCCTAACCATATTTTGTTGTTACTTGAAGTACTTAGAGTGCAGTGTTATGTTGCATCATGTAGTATTTGTGCTGAAAAGTAAGAGTGAATGTCTGTTACCTCAATAAATTTAAGGTAATTCCTATTTTATTTGTGTACATTTTAATCATTAACATTAAAAGCACACTCTTTTTAAGACTAAAATAACAGTAAAGGGTGAACAAAACTAATTTCCCCAAAATTAAAACGGAAAAAACGGAATTTGGGAAAAAATAAAACGGACCACTGCATTGACAGCGTGAAACATGATCTGTCTACAGCCAGGGCTCAGCGGAAGACAGAGAATGCCAGTCCAGCACTGATTGAGGAATTAAATTAGAAAATAAAAGAAAGTTTGACATCCTTTTTCTCACATCTGTGAATTTAGTTGTTTTAATCATTGGCTCTGAGATAAAGCAAATATATTTGTGCGGGAATTTCTCGCACTATAAAAGCTAACCTTGCGGGAATGGTTTAAATATGCGCAATCCCTGCACCGAAATTCAAGCCCTGCTGCTATTATAGTTTTTCAAGATAGCGGAACGACATGGAAGCCTCCGTGGGCCTACCCGTCACATGTATATAAAGATAATAAATTCTTCGTTTACTAGGATAAGTCATATTTGTACACCATTGAGGACATATTTATTAATACAAATATTGATTTTAGATAAAAGATACTTAAAAAACTACACATTGTCCCTTTAAATTGCCAGTCCAAAATATTTTAATCATGTATTTTATTATTTCACATATACGACTTGAACAGTATACCTAATAGTTTTAAAAATAATGATTACAAATGATATGCAAATTTATATGAACCTGTTCAAAACATTTATTTCATTCAAAAAAGTTGTTCACTATGTGTGTGTGTGTGTGTGTGTGAGTGTGTGTGTGTGTGTGTGTGTGTGTGTGATAGAGAGAGAGAGAGAGAGAGAGAGAGAGAGAGAGAGAGAGAGAGAGAGAGAGAGATAGAGAGACTGAATGAAGTGTCATAGGCAGTTTCTCAATACCAAGTATTTAAACTTCGGACTTGCGTCCTTGGTAGTTCGGACTTGCAAGTCCAGTTAATCTGCAAATAGAACGTCTCGGTTACTTACGTAACCTCGGTTCCCTGAGAAGAGGGAACGAGTATTGCGTAAGGCTAGCTTACGCTATGGGAAAACTCCTTTTCTTGAGAATATTGAAGCAAAATCTTTAAAACGCAGTGCAGCTGCACAGCAGACACAGATGAGCGGCTAGCACGGTCATTGGCTGTGCTGCAGCAACTGCACGAACTTATGGCGAGGCGGCTCAGACGTGGAACCAATCAGGCTGCTTCGTGCCTTGGTGCTAGGGCTGTGCGATTAATCGAAATCATAATAAAATCGCGATTTCTAAATCACGTCATAGCACGATTTTTTTCCGCGCTCCCGGCTACAACCTCCCAGTATGCTATCCGAACCAATCAGAATGCAGCGCGCCTAAATTGAGCGCGAGAACAGAACAGACCGGGCGGGTACCAGAGATTCAGTGAACTGCGAACAGGTTCGCGTGCAAGAAGGGAGCGCGAGTGCATGGAAATATTAGCGCAAAGGGGCTTGCCTCACCAGTTACTTTCTTTGGGAAGGTAAGGGAATACCATTACCTGATTGGTTTACAAGTAGTTCCCTCCACTGCGGCTGTCAGTCATTCTCCATTCAGCATTCAAACAGCGCGTCGCGTTCGGTTACGACAGTCAACGATGAAACTCTCTCCAAGATGATTCAATGTTAATATTATTATACTTGATCTGTAGATAAAGCTCTATGGTTTCGCATTAAATGACTATCTTGATGGACTGTACCTTAATCATGTTCGTTTCTACCTTGTGTCTGTTAGATCACAACACTGGAGAGCACTGTCTATAATTGTTCTTCACGGGCACAGTAACTGAAATTTAAAACTGTTAAAAGAAAAGGCTCAATAAACTATTGCATAGATAGATACTGTATAATAATACACTATGCATCGATATGTCTTTCCTTTGTGCTTTGAACTTTTCAATGCTGACTCGAAGAGCTGCACGCTGTGACTCTGTGTTGCTTCAAGCGCATCATTCTGCACTCTGGATGCGCATAAGCACTGTGTGCTGCACTGTATTGGAGTCTTTCATAATCATATCATAATATTTTGCACAATGAAAGATCATTAATAGCCTTTTTTGTTCTGTCCTAACTATCATATGTTGTTGCCTCATTAAACACCTGTGCTATACTTAATATACATGTCTTAATTTTATAGTAGACTATATATAAAATAATTGATCTTTTTGATTTTGGTTATCTTGTTTTTCATGAATGTATTTTACAACAATACAAAGAGCAATGTGTAATGTTTTACCAGATGTAGTGCTACACGATAAAGCTCTAATTGGTTTCCTTTGGAAATATGTTTCAAATTCACACAGAATGCATTAAAACTGTAAAACAGCATGTCTGTTTGTGTCAAAATCGTGCTTAAAATCTAAATAAAATCTAAATCAAGAAATCGTGATAGTTTTTTTTGGTCCATATCGCACAGCCCTACTTGACGCGTCAGAGCCCACCAGAATGGCTGTGGCCTAAGTCCTTACTAGTGGCCCATTCAGCCAAAGGAATCCAGGTTAATTCGACTGAAGCGATCCCCTGATCAAAACACAATGGCACGGCGGGTTGCGCAATACTTGTTCCCTCTTCTCAGGGAACCGAGGTTACGCAAGTAACCGTTCCCTTTCGAGAGTTCTCTCGTATTGCGTAAGGCTAGCTTACGCTATGGGAACCCCCTTCAAAACGCTGTGCGTGCTTAACTTCGCTCCATACAGTAGCCCAAAGCCAGATGCCTGAGGCTAATAGATGAGTAAAGTTTATGAATCCCAATAGAAACCGTTCATTTGACGAGTCTCGTATAAGAAAAAACAAGGAAATGGGCCTAATAGGGCCAAATCCTTATAATGTACACTCACCTAAAGGATTATTAGGAACAACTGTTCAATTTCTCATTAATGCAATTATCTAATCAACCAATCACATGGCAGTTGCTTCAATGCATTTAGGGGTGTGGTCCTGGTCAAGACAATCTCCTGAACTCCAAACTGAATGTCAGAATGGGAAAGAAAGGTGATTTAAGCAATTTTGAGCGTGGCATGGTTGTTGGTGCCAGACAGGCCGGTCTGAGTATTTCACAATCTGCTCAATTACTGGGATTTTCACGCACAACCATTTCTAGGGTTTACAAAGAATGGTGTGAAAAGGAAAAAACATCCAGAATGCGGCAGTTATGTGGGCGAAAATGCCTTGTTGATGCTAGAGGTCAGAGGAGAATGGGCCGACTGATTCAAGCTGATAGAAGAGCAACTTTGACTGAAATAACCACTCGTTACAACCGAGGTATGCAGCAAAGCATTTTTGAAGCCACAACACGCACAACCTTGAGGCGGATGGCCTAAAACAGCAGAAGACCCCACCAGGTACCACTCATCTCCACTACAAATAGGAAAAAGAGGCTACAATTTGCAAGAGCTTACCAAAATTGGACAGTTGAAGACTGGAATAATTTTGCCTGGTCTGATGAGTCTCGATTTCTGTTGAGACATTCAGATGGTAGAGTCAGAATTTGGCGTAAACAGAATGAGAACATGGATCCATCATGCCTTGTTACCACTGTGCAGGCTGTTGGTGGTGGTGTAATGGTGTGGGGGATGTTTTCTTGGCACACTTTAGGCCCCTTAGTGCCAATTGAACATCGTTTAAATGCCACGGCCTACCTGAGCATTATTTCTGACCATGCCCATCCCTTTATGGCCACCATGTACCCATCCTCTGATGGCTACTTCCAGCAGGATAATGCACCATGTCACAAAGCTCGAATCATTTCAAATTGGTTTCTTGAACATGACAATGAGTTCACTGTACTAAAATGGCCCCCACAGTCACCAGATCTCAACCCAATAGAGCATCTTTGGGATGTGGTGGAACGGGAGCTTCGTGCCCTGGATGTGTATCCCACAAATCTCCATCAACTGCAAGATGCTATCCTATCAATATGGGCCAACATTTCTAAAGAATGCTTTCAGCACCTTGTTGAATCAATGCCACGTAGAATTAAGGCAGTTCTGAAGGCGAAAGGGGGTCAAACACAGTATTGGTATGGTGTTCCTAATAATCCTTTAGGTGAGTGTATGCATATAAATATAAGGACTGTAGTCCGAGTTTAACCAGGACCAGGTATGTATCGGGTCCTATGGCCTTTGTGCTTGCACTTACACTGAAAGAACCCTAGCTTGCAAAGCGGGAACTTCCGGATTATAAAATCTGATAAATGTGGACAGCGAGGTCCAGCCGGCCGCTGCACAAATATCTTCAATGGTTATTCCACTTGACCAAGCCCATCACAAGGCCATGCCTCTTGTGGAATGAGCTCTGACACCTATGGGGCAATGCAGGCCCTCAGACTCATAAGCCAACGCGATAGCGTCTATTATCCAGCATGATAAACTCTGCTTTGTCACACTGAGCCCCTTGGTGCGGCCGCCAATACATACAAAGGGCTGTTCTGAATGCCTGAATGAGGCTGAACGCTCCACATAAACTCTGATAGCCCTGACGGGACAGAGTAAACAGAGATAAAGCAAATATATTTGTGCGGGAATTTCTCGCACTATAAAAGCTAACCTTGCGGGAATGGTTTAAATATGCGCAATCCCTGCACCGAAATTCAAGCCCTGCTGCTATTATAGTTTTTCAAGATAGCGGAACGACATGGAAGCCTCCGTGGGCCTACCCGTCACATGTATATAAAGATAATAAATTCTTCGTTTACTAGGATAAGTCATATTTGTACACCATTGAGGACATATTTATTAATACAAATATTGATTTTAGATAAAAGATACTTAAAAAACTACACATTGTCCCTTTAAATTGCCAGTCCAAAATATTTTAATCATGTATTTTATTATTTCACATATACGACTTGAACAGTATACCTAATAGTTTTAAAAATAATGATTACAAATGATATGCAAATTTATATGAACCTGTTCAAAACATTTATTTCATTCAAAAAAGTTGTTCACTATGTGTGTGTGTGTGTGTGTGTGTGAGTGTGTGTGTGTGTGTGTGTGTGTGTGATAGAGAGAGAGAGAGAGAGAGAGAGAGAGAGAGATAGAGAGACTGAATGAAGTGTCATAGGCAGTTTCTCAATACCAAGTATTTAAACTTCGGACTTGCGTCCTTGGTAGTTCGGACTTGCAAGTCCAGTTAATCTGCAAATAGAACGTCTCGGTTACTTACGTAACCTCGGTTCCCTGAGAAGAGGGAACGAGTATTGCGTAAGGCTAGCTTACGCTATGGGAAAACTCCTTTTCTTGAGAATATTGAAGCAAAATCTTTAAAACGCAGTGCAGCTGCACAGCAGACACAGATGAGCGGCTAGCACGGTCATTGGCTGTGCTGCAGCAACTGCACGAACTTATGGCGAGGCGGCTCAGACGTGGAACCAATCAGGCTGCTTCGTGCCTTGGTGCTAGGGCTGTGCGATTAATCGAAATCATAATAAAATCGCGATTTCTAAATCACGTCATAGCACGATTTTTTTCCGCGCTCCCGGCTACAACCTCCCAGTATGCTATCCGAACCAATCAGAATGCAGCGCGCCTAAATTGAGCGCGAGAACAGAACAGACCGGGCGGGTACCAGAGATTCAGTGAACTGCGAACAGGTTCGCGTGCAAGAAGGGAGCGCGAGTGCATGGAAATATTAGCGCAAAGGGGCTTGCCTCACCAGTTACTTTCTTTGGGAAGGTAAGGGAATACCATTACCTGATTGGTTTACAAGTAGTTCCCTCCACTGCGGCTGTCAGTCATTCTCCATTCAGCATTCAAACAGCGCGTCGCGTTCGGTTACGACAGTCAACGATGAAACTCTCTCCAAGATGATTCAATGTTAATATTATTATACTTGATCTGTAGATAAAGCTCTATGGTTTCGCATTAAATGACTATCTTGATGGACTGTACCTTAATCATGTTCGTTTCTACCTTGTGTCTGTTAGATCACAACACTGGAGAGCACTGTCTATAATTGTTCTTCACGGGCACAGTAACTGAAATTTAAAACTGTTAAAAGAAAAGGCTCAATAAACTATTGCATAGATAGATACTGTATAATAATACACTATGCATCGATATGTCTTTCCTTTGTGCTTTGAACTTTTCAATGCTGACTCGAAGAGCTGCACGCTGTGACTCTGTGTTGCTTCAAGCGCATCATTCTGCACTCTGGATGCGCATAAGCACTGTGTGCTGCACTGTATTGGAGTCTTTCATAATCATATCATAATATTTTGCACAATGAAAGATCATTAATAGCCTTTTTTGTTCTGTCCTAACTATCATATGTTGTTGCCTCATTAAACACCTGTGCTATACTTAATATACATGTCTTAATTTTATAGTAGACTATATATAAAATAATTGATCTTTTTGATTTTGGTTATCTTGTTTTTCATGAATGTATTTTACAACAATACAAAGAGCAATGTGTAATGTTTTACCAGATGTAGTGCTACACGATAAAGCTCTAATTGGTTTCCTTTGGAAATATGTTTCAAATTCACACAGAATGCATTAAAACTGTAAAACAGCATGTCTGTTTGTGTCAAAATCGTGCTTAAAATCTAAATAAAATCTAAATCAAGAAATCGTGATAGTTTTTTTTGGTCCATATCGCACAGCCCTACTTGACGCGTCAGAGCCCACCAGAATGGCTTTGGCCTAAGTCCTTACTAGTGGCCCATTCAGCCAAAGGAATCCAGGTTAATTCGACTGAAGCGATCCCCTGATCAAAACACAATGGCACGGCGGGTTGCGCAATACTTGTTCCCTCTTCTCAGGGAACCGAGGTTACGCAAGTAACCGTTCCCTTTCGAGAGTTCTCTCGTATTGCGTAAGGCTAGCTTACGCTATGGGAACCCCCTTCAAAACGCTGTGCGTGCTTAACTTCGCTCCATACAGTAGCCCAAAGCCAGATGCCTGAGGCTAATAGATGAGTAAAGTTTATGAATCCCAATAGAAACCGTTCATTTGACGAGTCTCGTATAAGAAAAAACAAGGAAATGGGCCTAATAGGGCCAAATCCTTATAATGTACACTCACCTAAAGGATTATTAGGAACAACTGTTCAATTTCTCATTAATGCAATTATCTAATCAACCAATCACATGGCAGTTGCTTCAATGCATTTAGGGGTGTGGTCCTGGTCAAGACAATCTCCTGAACTCCAAACTGAATGTCAGAATGGGAAAGAAAGGTGATTTAAGCAATTTTGAGCGTGGCATGGTTGTTGGTGCCAGACAGGCCGGTCTGAGTATTTCACAATCTGCTCAATTACTGGGATTTTCACGCACAACCATTTCTAGGGTTTACAAAGAATGGTGTGAAAAGGAAAAAACATCCAGAATGCGGCAGTTATGTGGGCGAAAATGCCTTGTTGATGCTAGAGGTCAGAGGAGAATGGGCCGACTGATTCAAGCTGATAGAAGAGCAACTTTGACTGAAATAACCACTCGTTACAACCGAGGTATGCAGCAAAGCATTTTTGAAGCCACAACACGCACAACCTTGAGGCGGATGGCCTAAAACAGCAGAAGACCCCACCAGGTACCACTCATCTCCACTACAAATAGGAAAAAGAGGCTACAATTTGCAAGAGCTTACCAAAATTGGACAGTTGAAGACTGGAATAATTTTGCCTGGTCTGATGAGTCTCGATTTCTGTTGAGACATTCAGATGGTAGAGTCAGAATTTGGCGTAAACAGAATGAGAACATGGATCCATCATGCCTTGTTACCACTGTGCAGGCTGTTGGTGGTGGTGTAATGGTGTGGGGGATGTTTTCTTGGCACACTTTAGGCCCCTTAGTGCCAATTGAACATCGTTTAAATGCCACGGCCTACCTGAGCATTATTTCTGACCATGCCCATCCCTTTATGGCCACCATGTACCCATCCTCTGATGGCTACTTCCAGCAGGATAATGCACCATGTCACAAAGCTCGAATCATTTCAAATTGGTTTCTTGAACATGACAATGAGTTCACTGTACTAAAATGGCCCCCACAGTCACCAGATCTCAACCCAATAGAGCATCTTTGGGATGTGGTGGAACGGGAGCTTCGTGCCCTGGATGTGTATCCCACAAATCTCCATCAACTGCAAGATGCTATCCTATCAATATGGGCCAACATTTCTAAAGAATGCTTTCAGCACCTTGTTGAATCAATGCCACGTAGAATTAAGGCAGTTCTGAAGGCGAAAGGGGGTCAAACACAGTATTGGTATGGTGTTCCTAATAATCCTTTAGGTGAGTGTATGCATATAAATATAAGGACTGTAGTCCGAGTTTAACCAGGACCAGGTATGTATCGGGTCCTATGGCCTTTGTGCTTGCACTTACACTGAAAGAACCCTAGCTTGCAAAGCGGGAACTTCCGGATTATAAAATCTGATAAATGTGGACAGCGAGGTCCAGCCGGCCGCTGCACAAATATCTTCAATGGTTATTCCACTTGACCAAGCCCATCACAAGGCCATGCCTCTTGTGGAATGAGCTCTGACACCTATGGGGCAATGCAGGCCCTCAGACTCATAAGCCAACGCGATAGCGTCTATTATCCAGCATGATAAACTCTGCTTTGTCACACTGAGCCCCTTGGTGCGGCCGCCAATACATACAAAGGGCTGTTCTGAATGCCTGAATGAGGCTGAACGCTCCACATAAACTCTGATAGCCCTGACGGGACAGAGTAAACAGAGATAAAGCAAATATATTTGTGCGGGAATTTCTCGCACTATAAAAGCTAACCTTGCGGGAATGGTTTAAATATGCGCAATCCCTGCACCGAAATTCAAGCCCTGCTGCTATTATAGTTTTTCAAGATAGCGGAACGACATGGAAGCCTCCGTGGGCCTACCCGTCACATGTATATAAAGATAATAAATTCTTCGTTTACTAGGATAAGTCATATTTGTACACCATTGAGGACATATTTATTAATACAAATATTGATTTTAGATAAAAGATACTTAAAAAACTACACATTGTCCCTTTAAATTGCCAGTCCAAAATATTTTAATCATGTATTTTATTATTTCACATATACGACTTGAACAGTATACCTAATAGTTTTAAAAATAATGATTACAAATGATATGCAAATTTATATGAACCTGTTCAAAACATTTATTTCATTCAAAAAAGTTGTTCACTATGTGTGTGTGTGTGTGTGTGTGTGAGTGTGTGTGTGTGTGTGTGTGTGTGTGATAGAGAGAGAGAGAGAGAGAGAGAGAGAGAGAGATAGAGAGACTGAATGAAGTGTCATAGGCAGTTTCTCAATACCAAGTATTTAAACTTCGGACTTGCGTCCTTGGTAGTTCGGACTTGCAAGTCCAGTTAATCTGCAAATAGAACGTCTCGGTTACTTACGTAACCTCGGTTCCCTGAGAAGAGGGAACGAGTATTGCGTAAGGCTAGCTTACGCTATGGGAAAACTCCTTTTCTTGAGAATATTGAAGCAAAATCTTTAAAACGCAGTGCAGCTGCACAGCAGACACAGATGAGCGGCTAGCACGGTCATTGGCTGTGCTGCAGCAACTGCACGAACTTATGGCGAGGCGGCTCAGACGTGGAACCAATCAGGCTGCTTCGTGCCTTGGTGCTAGGGCTGTGCGATTAATCGAAATCATAATAAAATCGCGATTTCTAAATCACGTCATAGCACGATTTTTTTCCGCGCTCCCGGCTACAACCTCCCAGTATGCTATCCGAACCAATCAGAATGCAGCGCGCCTAAATTGAGCGCGAGAACAGAACAGACCGGGCGGGTACCAGAGATTCAGTGAACTGCGAACAGGTTCGCGTGCAAGAAGGGAGCGCGAGTGCATGGAAATATTAGCGCAAAGGGGCTTGCCTCACCAGTTACTTTCTTTGGGAAGGTAAGGGAATACCATTACCTGATTGGTTTACAAGTAGTTCCCTCCACTGCGGCTGTCAGTCATTCTCCATTCAGCATTCAAACAGCGCGTCGCGTTCGGTTACGACAGTCAACGATGAAACTCTCTCCAAGATGATTCAATGTTAATATTATTATACTTGATCTGTAGATAAAGCTCTATGGTTTCGCATTAAATGACTATCTTGATGGACTGTACCTTAATCATGTTCGTTTCTACCTTGTGTCTGTTAGATCACAACACTGGAGAGCACTGTCTATAATTGTTCTTCACGGGCACAGTAACTGAAATTTAAAACTGTTAAAAGAAAAGGCTCAATAAACTATTGCATAGATAGATACTGTATAATAATACACTATGCATCGATATGTCTTTCCTTTGTGCTTTGAACTTTTCAATGCTGACTCGAAGAGCTGCACGCTGTGACTCTGTGTTGCTTCAAGCGCATCATTCTGCACTCTGGATGCGCATAAGCACTGTGTGCTGCACTGTATTGGAGTCTTTCATAATCATATCATAATATTTTGCACAATGAAAGATCATTAATAGCCTTTTTTGTTCTGTCCTAACTATCATATGTTGTTGCCTCATTAAACACCTGTGCTATACTTAATATACATGTCTTAATTTTATAGTAGACTATATATAAAATAATTGATCTTTTTGATTTTGGTTATCTTGTTTTTCATGAATGTATTTTACAACAATACAAAGAGCAATGTGTAATGTTTTACCAGATGTAGTGCTACACGATAAAGCTCTAATTGGTTTCCTTTGGAAATATGTTTCAAATTCACACAGAATGCATTAAAACTGTAAAACAGCATGTCTGTTTGTGTCAAAATCGTGCTTAAAATCTAAATAAAATCTAAATCAAGAAATCGTGATAGTTTTTTTTGGTCCATATCGCACAGCCCTACTTGACGCGTCAGAGCCCACCAGAATGGCTTTGGCCTAAGTCCTTACTAGTGGCCCATTCAGCCAAAGGAATCCAGGTTAATTCGACTGAAGCGATCCCCTGATCAAAACACAATGGCACGGCGGGTTGCGCAATACTTGTTCCCTCTTCTCAGGGAACCGAGGTTACGCAAGTAACCGTTCCCTTTCGAGAGTTCTCTCGTATTGCGTAAGGCTAGCTTACGCTATGGGAACCCCCTTCAAAACGCTGTGCGTGCTTAACTTCGCTCCATACAGTAGCCCAAAGCCAGATGCCTGAGGCTAATAGATGAGTAAAGTTTATGAATCCCAATAGAAACCGTTCATTTGACGAGTCTCGTATAAGAAAAAACAAGGAAATGGGCCTAATAGGGCCAAATCCTTATAATGTACACTCACCTAAAGGATTATTAGGAACAACTGTTCAATTTCTCATTAATGCAATTATCTAATCAACCAATCACATGGCAGTTGCTTCAATGCATTTAGGGGTGTGGTCCTGGTCAAGACAATCTCCTGAACTCCAAACTGAATGTCAGAATGGGAAAGAAAGGTGATTTAAGCAATTTTGAGCGTGGCATGGTTGTTGGTGCCAGACAGGCCGGTCTGAGTATTTCACAATCTGCTCAATTACTGGGATTTTCACGCACAACCATTTCTAGGGTTTACAAAGAATGGTGTGAAAAGGAAAAAACATCCAGAATGCGGCAGTTATGTGGGCGAAAATGCCTTGTTGATGCTAGAGGTCAGAGGAGAATGGGCCGACTGATTCAAGCTGATAGAAGAGCAACTTTGACTGAAATAACCACTCGTTACAACCGAGGTATGCAGCAAAGCATTTTTGAAGCCACAACACGCACAACCTTGAGGCGGATGGCCTAAAACAGCAGAAGACCCCACCAGGTACCACTCATCTCCACTACAAATAGGAAAAAGAGGCTACAATTTGCAAGAGCTTACCAAAATTGGACAGTTGAAGACTGGAATAATTTTGCCTGGTCTGATGAGTCTCGATTTCTGTTGAGACATTCAGATGGTAGAGTCAGAATTTGGCGTAAACAGAATGAGAACATGGATCCATCATGCCTTGTTACCACTGTGCAGGCTGTTGGTGGTGGTGTAATGGTGTGGGGGATGTTTTCTTGGCACACTTTAGGCCCCTTAGTGCCAATTGAACATCGTTTAAATGCCACGGCCTACCTGAGCATTATTTCTGACCATGCCCATCCCTTTATGGCCACCATGTACCCATCCTCTGATGGCTACTTCCAGCAGGATAATGCACCATGTCACAAAGCTCGAATCATTTCAAATTGGTTTCTTGAACATGACAATGAGTTCACTGTACTAAAATGGCCCCCACAGTCACCAGATCTCAACCCAATAGAGCATCTTTGGGATGTGGTGGAACGGGAGCTTCGTGCCCTGGATGTGTATCCCACAAATCTCCATCAACTGCAAGATGCTATCCTATCAATATGGGCCAACATTTCTAAAGAATGCTTTCAGCACCTTGTTGAATCAATGCCACGTAGAATTAAGGCAGTTCTGAAGGCGAAAGGGGGTCAAACACAGTATTGGTATGGTGTTCCTAATAATCCTTTAGGTGAGTGTATGCATATAAATATAAGGACTGTAGTCCGAGTTTAACCAGGACCAGGTATGTATCGGGTCCTATGGCCTTTGTGCTTGCACTTACACTGAAAGAACCCTAGCTTGCAAAGCGGGAACTTCCGGATTATAAAATCTGATAAATGTGGACAGCGAGGTCCAGCCGGCCGCTGCACAAATATCTTCAATGGTTATTCCACTTGACCAAGCCCATCACAAGGCCATGCCTCTTGTGGAATGAGCTCTGACACCTATGGGGCAATGCAGGCCCTCAGACTCATAAGCCAACGCGATAGCGTCTATTATCCAGCATGATAAACTCTGCTTTGTCACACTGAGCCCCTTGGTGCGGCCGCCAATACATACAAAGGGCTGTTCTGAATGCCTGAATGAGGCTGAACGCTCCACATAAACTCTGATAGCCCTGACGGGACAGAGTAAACTCGTGTCTCTTACGTCTTCTGGTGAGGAAAGAGCTGCTAGTGAAAGGACCTGCGCTCTGAACGGAGTCGAGGGCAATTTAGAAACATAACCATGCCTTGGCTTAAGGATGACTCTGGAGTCGTTAGGCCCAAACTCAAGGCAGGAAGCGTTTATTGACAGCGCTTGTAAATGACTGAGGTGAGCACCAGTAAGAGAGCGGTCTGCCTTAACGAGAGATGCTTCAGGTCCACAGACCATAGTGGCTCGAATGGGGCACCTTTCAGTGCTTCCAGGACCGTGGAGAGGTCCCAGATAGGAATGGAAGAAGGTCGCGGAGGGGTCAGCCTCCTTGCCCCTTTAACCCTCTGAGCGCGCCATAGTCTCGCTTTTTTTCTTATCAGTGCAAAAGAAACTCAAAATACTCTGTTGATTTTGATCTTACACATTAAGTTTTTTAGATCATTAGAACCTGATAAGTGTCTATTTTTTTGTGGATACTCACAATAAAAACAAAGTGTTGTGCTTTTCGCCAAATAAAGAAAAACAAACATGATGCGCGTTCTGCCTTCTCTCTGTCAGTTAAGTCCATTCTGAAACGCGTCCGAAAATTAACTGTAATTCCGCAAATACTTGTCATACAGGCACGAGTGTTTTTTCCATAATGAAGCTTCAACTCTCTTCTTTTAAATGAATTAATTTAATTAAAAAAACAAATATTCTCAGTTTATGTAATCTGTATGAAAAGAGAGATATGTCAGTCTTCTTTCCAGCTCATTATACCTAATTACGCGTTAATGTGCCACGCCCATGGAGAGCGCGCGGTATTCAAGCACAAATGATCTAAGGAAAGCCATTCAAACATGCCAACGCCCACCAGCTGGATTATAAAACACATCGTGTTTAGTAAGTATCTTACTACAGCTGTGTACACAGCGTATCCATACACTGTGAGGAATAATACTATCTAATAACCCTGGAAAATGTACCAGAAGTGCTGGTAGTTTCATTTCGAGGAGCAACGGATCCAGCTGATGTAGTAAGTCATTTATTCTTAAGTGCTTTGTTCTAATAGTGATATTGAATAGTGTCTGACTGTAAACCGCAAACAGACTGTTTAAATATGAATTGCGTGTCTGTGTGTAGGCTAAATGATGAATGAACGGCACAGGCGCACGCTCTTTGTTTACTACAGTTATACAGCGCGTGTCTGTGCCGTTCATTCACTCTCGCTCCTACATTAGTAAACGCTATGTTTACATGAACACATCCAAACTATATTGCTATAGCCTACTAAGATGAGCAGGGACATGCACAGGAATTATGAGGGGCAGTTGCTCTGACCTGAAAAAAGGGCTTCCTGTACATTCAGTTGTGCTTCTTGCTCGTATTCAGTTCTGATGGTAGGCTACGGGCAACTACGCATGATTTGTAGTATGATTGCGTAAAGGGAACAGGAATTCCGGTAGGCAACAGAATCGACTGCTAAACCCAGGGCCGATCCTGAACTCCCCCTGGGGCCCTAAGCAAAAGGGGCCCTCTACCTGACCTGTGACGCCGTGAGCTATGTAAACCATTTGCCATTGCCACACAATCACACCTGACACTTCAGTGCTCCCAATACAATCCTCCCTCCTTGAAACAAAACAGTCAAAGAATAAGTACAACAATATAGAACAGAATGAGGTTCAAACAAACAATATTTTTTGAATAGAGTATTTTCTATAGAATGTTAACATAACAAGTGAATATTAACGTAAACATAAATAAGAAGAAAATAATAAATTATAACCCTGAGCTTTGGCTTTTGGGATTAACTTTGGTTCTCTCTACAGCCTGGGTATTTTCGGCATCAGTATGATTTTTTTTATTTATTATTATGCATGTTGAAGCAATTCTTGATTTATGGTTATTATTTACTGAGGGATGTGCATCCATATTGACCAGTATGTCCAGCTAATCAACATTTTAAATTCAATATAGCCTATAAATCAATAGTCAAAAATGTCAAATTGTCAATACATTGCTTTCTATCTTGCATAATTAGTGCAGTTGTTTAGAGTTTTTAACTACACTGAGACTAGATAATCAGTTTCTTGTTTTATAAATGTGACTTTGATTGGGAGTGCCATCATTCACGTGCATGTATTGTACAGTATGTCTGGTCTCCACATATTTCTGCGTGAAAAATGCGAGTTTCATTTCGTGCACGCGCATATGAACGCACGATAACACACGCGACGCGGTTATGTTTTCCGAGCTGCAGTAAACAAACACCGTTGCACTTTGTCGTTTATCAAAAACAAACGTAATAATTTTTTTTATTTTACTCTCACTTTTGTCAGGCACAAAGTGATGCAAGAGATGCACTGCCTGCCCAGCTAGGTTAGCAAGACCGAAAAACATCAAACTTTGCTGACATCAAACTTAGAGAGGAGAGAACACAAGTTTACCTGATTGTTGTTCCCGCAATTCACTCTCATGGGTTTTTTCTTCTTCCTCTTTTCGTGACCAGAAGGATAGTTTTGCTTCATTTTGTCATGGATGTTGTACACATTAATTGACACGCTATGACACGAGATGGAGGCGGGGCCTTAAGTAATTTGTGGGGTCTTACGCACCGGTCGCGTGCAGCGCTGCAGCCACGTAAACAGTTTGCCCTTCCCTTACTGACTTTCACTTTCGGTGCACGAATGGAAGTGAATGAGGCTTTGCGATTTAAAAAAAAAAAAAAAAAATTATCTAGGCCTATGTGAAATTCTGCAGCCATTGTACGATTTTTTTTTTTTTCTCGGAAGGGCAACTTGAGTCGAGAAGGGCATATGGGCAGTTGCCCGGGCAACCTGAGCAACCCCCCTGTGCACGTCCCTGAAGATGAGTAAAAATAGACTGAAATATGTTAAAATAAAATGTCTGTGTAAGAAACAAACTGCAAATTCACATGTATATGCTAATATATCATACACAATATGTTACAGACTAAATATGAATGTTTAGACAAGATTTTGTGATTAGTTTTGGATAGATTAAAAAGTTTTGACTGTAAAAAAAGACTACTGTCACATTAAATAGGTACGCTTTTGTTCACTATATATAATAATAATATATATAATATACTATATGATGTTTTGTCAAAAATAAAGTAGGTATATTGAATTATCAACTAAGATGTTATTATAGTGTTTGTTCCAATATTCAAACTAATGAGTCCTTACCTTTTTTAATACATATGATAAAATTTATACTTTTTACAAAGAAATACACTTGAAATATTGTTAAAAATGTAATTGTTGTTGTAATTGTAACCTATTTGTAATTGGTTACAATTTCTAATTGTAAAATGTGTATATATAGATAATTTATTTTGTCCTTGCATTTTTTGGGACCCTGTGACACACCTGTGTGAAAAGGCTAATTAATATGTAGCTCATTATGTATGTGGCACATTATCTGGCCTTTGTCTTCTCAGGTGTGAACACGCCTCCACGCATATTGCCTTTCCAAACAAAAGGTGTCTTATAAAATTTACATTTAAATGTAAATGCAACCCTTAGCGAGTGCAGCTTCCGCGTGGTCCCGGCCCAGACACGAAGTGCAGAGGATGTGAAGGTCTCCACCAAAGAAAGGGCCTCTGCACGAGGCGCATTTCACAACGCCTCGGAAATTGCTCTTTTAGAAAAAGTGTGACGCAGCGGCGAACACACTAATGCATTAAAAGGAAATAGGCTAGCGCGTCGGATGGCAGAGCAGAACAGCGGGCTGAAGACGGCGTCCAGTTGAAAAACCAGGAAGCCAGCGTCCTCAGAACTGCAAGGCAGGTGACTTGTTCCGCTGAAGGCTTTTTCGACGGCGGCGAAGGCTTCTTAACCAGAGATCAGCGAAGTTGGAAGTTTGCTGAAGGAGACAAAATCTGGATTCCTTTGGCTGAATGGGCCTATAAGGTCTTAGGCCACGCCCATTCTGGCGGGCTCTGACGAGCCAAGGCACGAAGCAGCCTGACCGTGTCTGAGCCGCCTCAGACGGTTCGTGCAGTTGCCGCAGCACAGCCAATGACAGCTCAGCTGTGTCTGCTGTGCAGCTGCACTGCGTTTTATAAAATTTTGCTTCAATATTCTCGAGAAAAGGAGTTTTCCCAAAGACCTCTTGAAAGGGAACAGCCGCGTTCTTGACTCAGCACGCTCTGGCTACTCCGGTTATCTCTTTATGTATATTTTAGGCAACAATGAAACGAAATATGATATAAAATACAACTCTGCCTCTTTTCATCAACATTAAAACAAAATATGTAATAAAACACCACTCTGCCTCTTTCATTTAAAAAAATCGTAAACATATTAATAGCCACACAAATGGTTCAGGCAACGCCCATTGATTATCTTCACTGCATATATTTCAACAACACGAAATATAAAACACAACCCTGCTGCTTTTTGTTTTCATTTTAAAAATATTAAACATTATTGATCATTAAAACTGACATTTAACAAAGAGAGACAGGGTTGTGTCTAGGGCTGCAACTAACGATTATTTTGATAATCAATTAATTTTTTCGATTAATCAGATAAAGGTTTTTAGAAAATTTAATTTGATTGTTTGTTTATTATAACTAAATAAAACCCTAAATCAGGGTATTTATGTGTAAAAGTGTACTTTAAAAAGTGCAAAAGCCACACATTGAGTTTTACTAATATAATCTTTATTTTTTACATTTTAAACTTAATATATTGATAAATTAAATATAGAAAGACTGAAAACAAGCATGTGAACGTAGTAGAGCCGCAGTAGTTTCGTTTGAAAAACAATTAAAACTTAATAGTAGACAAATGCTATTAAAATAGAATGGAATGGAGGTACGCAGCAAGCTAACAGGCTTGATTAAAAGGACAGGAAAAATGATGCATTAGTGCACAAGCATTCGCTGAAAACCACTGACTACAGTGACTAAAATACAATCTTTTACTGCTGCTGTTATTAAAGGGATTTAGCGTTAAGCTTTGTATTGTAACCGATGACCGTTTGACCGATGGTTGACCGTATCAACGTTAACCGATCAAAGTTGTCGGTAGTCAGTCAAAAAAAAAAGTGATCTCTAAATTAGGCTATTATAGACAGTGGACTAAACACTACTACAGTTAGCCATCTCATTCCAATATATTTTTGTGTGAGGTGAACAAATCCCTCACCCTCAATTTTTCATAACTCGCCTGTTTGTACTTTAATAAACCAATAAAAACATTTGGCGCGAGGTCACAGCGTTTGGGTTCGTGCGCTCACAAGGTTTGCGAAAAGTAAAGGCTACAGGCTAAAACACTCGAGGTAAGAGCCAGGGCAGACGACAGGATGAAGCGTGCAAAGAAAAGTAGTGTGTGGGACCATTTCACCAAAAAGAATGACACAGATGTAAGTTGCAACTTGTGTGATACAGTGATCATCTATGATGTATCACCTGAAAACGCGACTTTTTCTGTCCATTATTAGAAGGCACACAGTGAGTTAGACCTGCCTTGGCCGGTGAATCTTTTACGCATTCTGTAGGTGCCTGTTTTATCCATTGGTTTTATCGTGTAGCAGTCTATTAGGCAACATTCCGCATAAGATGGGCTTAGATTTGGAAATACATTACATCAACATTTCAGTGGTTACAGATAAGGTGATGATGATCATCATCTTTCTTTGTTATTGTTAGCACTAACGTTACCTCAAACTAAAGCGGCGTCTCTTCGGAGCTGTCATTTTCTTAAATGAGGCGCGGCAATGTTTCAAATGAACTTCTAACGATAGACTAACACCTTTATTTTCAACACGATCACCTTGTACCAAACCATTTCGAAATTTGTCCTCCGATTACATACACTCGGCACACTAAAGCTCCTCGGCACCGCGTACTTTGCGGGATTAATGTTTCGTGCTGTAGGGGATTTAAAAAAAGTGACGTGAGTGGAAGGGCGGCCCCGGGGCAGTGTGTGGCAGAGAGAGAGATGCGACAGAGTTGCGAAATTGCAGGCGCGGCTCGTAATGGCTGTTATTTCAAATAGCGTAGCATATTTCAAACTAATCGGTTAAGCGGTTTCAACCGGCTAATGAGGCTCGGTGGTCGGTCAAGAAAATTTTTAGTTTTCGCCATCCCTACTTTGTATCAGTAGAAAACCAGTAGTATTTTCGAATTACCATGCTTCCCCCCTCATATCCCCCTGATATGAGAGATTTATGTATTTTTAGTCTGGCAAAAATCCTCCGATGACGCAAAAATCGTAATTTTGCGTCATCTGAGGATTTTTGGGCCAGAGGCTTAAAACTACAGCCAGTACTAGTAGCTAGTTCCGCATGTTTTCACCACGCCCATATGGGGCGGGATTTCACAGAAAGTAAAGCCTGGTTCACACGGCAGGATAATTAGGCCGATTTTAGCCCCGATTTACCCCTTCCGACAATCTTAAGGATGCTCCGATTATCGTAAAATAATCTGATCAGATATTCCTGCCGTGTGTGGTGTGTTAAGAGTGCTCTCGTCTGCTCGGAAGGATGTCGGGACCGCTCCAAACTCAAATCGGGGATATCCAACATGTTGGATTTTTTTGGCCCGATTTCTCCTCGTGTGTGGTGTCCCCCGGGGACAAACGAGCACGCAGCCTGTGGACTGTGGCGTGTAGCAGTGTTAATTTTGTCAGCAAATTTTGATTTAGTTTTAGTCTTAGTCTTTTGACTAAAATGCCATTTAGTTTTAGTCATATTTTAGTCATCTGAATTGTTTTAGTTTTAGTCTAGTTTTAGTCGACGAAATACAATAACATTTTAGTCGACTAAATCTACAGTAGATTTAGTCGACTAAAATATAATGGGTTTAGTTCAATTGTAATGCATTCATTTAGAATTTCTCTAAAATTTCCAAACCCATATACTCCCGGAGAAAACATCTATTAACCTATTAATATGAATGATTTTTAAGTTTGAACATGCAATACAGATACATATTTAACTGCTGTTACTTAAAAAATATCTTAAAATGAAATAAAACTGCTTTTCCTAAAGTACAACACAGTCTTCTTTACAATGAATGATATATTCATTCCTTATAACTACTTACACATCATTCTTTATTCTTTCAAGCAGACATATTTATTTGTATGAATTAAATATAATTAATCCTTATTAAAGCTATTAACAAACAGTGAATGCTTTTCTCTTTTTCTTTTGTTGCTTGATCAAAATTAAGGACACGGACCGCATTAGCTTTATTGCCACTGTCACTTTAAGACGTCGGATCATGTCCAATGACATGCGGATACAATTGCACTGATGCACATCCGACACACTCACAGTTTAAGACATAACCAGCATAGTTTACATGAATACTCTCCAAAAAGGACATTTAGACATACTGTTGTGTATTTCTCCATTCAGACACGAAAGAGAGCTCAATTCAGTAGCCTACTCGCGCGCTGTAGGTGTATAGTGCATGACTGCACGCTTCGGGTTAGGTGTGTGCGCAAAGAAAACCGCACCGAATAGAGCTCTTTTTTGCATCGTCACTCTTATTCAGAGATCTATATGTCTGCTCTACTCATTCTCCCAGACGTTCACATTTTTTAACGTTTTATGACCGCGGGGTAGATCACGTTACAGTAGCCTACAAATGTGCGCATCTACCACACACGCAGGACATCAGTTCTGACGGATCGCTTCCCAAATCGTCACTATCTAACATTTTCGTCTAGTTTTTATTCGTTGACGAAAATGTCAATAGATTTTCGTCATAGTCTTTGTCATTCAAAACTAGGTTTTATTTAGTTATCGTCTCGTTTTCGTCTGTGAAAAAATGTCGTTGACGAATAATTTTCGTCGTTATTTTCGTCAACGAAATTAACACTGGCGTGTAGCCAATCAGAAAGCGAGGTGACGAGGCGCCGGTAAACAAAATCAAAACAGCCGGCGGCATTGCGCACCAGAAAGTCCGGTGGACGTCGGAGATGGAGGACCAACTCGTCGACCTGTGGCAACACCGTGAATGTTTGTACAACGTTTCGTGTAAAGAATATCATAACCGAAATGACAAGGAGAGGAATTGGGCAGAAATTGCTGCAGCACTTGAGATACCAGGTAATGTTTATCTACACTACCCATCGCTAGCATGACGATAACATCCATTCAAATAAATGTCTCGTGTCATGATTGTTTACTCTGAAGTCACGTTTGATCTCGAGGTATTTTGCGAGATTTTCCGTCTGACCTGGGAATGCTCGGGAGTCAAATCAGTTTGTGTGTGATGTGTTGATTTTGCCGTGTGGCTGCGCACCACACACTTTACGACCACAACTGTTAGACCGTGATTTTGTATCACCGTGTGTGGGGTCTCTCAGGTTTGGAAAAATCGGCCGACAATTTTAAAATCGTGCCGTGTGAATCAGGCTTAAAGATAGTGTCAGACATCTTTCTGTAGAAGCTAAGCTAACAGGCTCTTGCTCTGTGTAGAAAGTTTGTATAATAGTCTAATCACGATTTACGAGTTTTGAAGTTGAAATGGCAACCTGATGCTCGCGGCTACCTGTACGAGCCGCAATACAGCGATGAACAGTTGTGGGAGATGGAGGAACAAGAGGCGGCTGGAGTAGCTGCTGCAGCAGGGGAGCAAGACCTGACTCGAGCCCGGCCAGACTCCAGCTGGGTGCTGTCAGTACTCTCGCTGTGCGCCTATGGAAACTAGGGATGTGAATTTCTGCCAAAAATGCCATTCGAAAATCGAGGGGCAAAAGTCGATTATCGTTCGAAAATCAAAAAAAAACGCACACTCACAATGGGTCTCATTCATGAAACATTCGTAGATATACGAGTAAATATGCCAGTGATTTGCGCGTAAAGAGACCTTCCCAAAAACTCTTCTCCTGATTCACAAATACTTCGTAAACGTCAGATGTGATAGTGAAATGTGTGTGTGTGTTAATGAATTCCAATCAGTCGTAAATGGGATGCGCGTGCACCTTCATTCTCAATTACCATAAATCCCGCCCATTAAATCCGACTGACAACTACTGTATATATTGGCATCATATTATGACATGAATGCAAATGAAAAAGAAAAATTTCTCAGATGCAGAAATTGAAGTTTTATTATCAGAAGTTCATTCAAAATGCCACATTTTATTTTCAAGTCTACATAGTGGCGTATCGGGTCCTAAAAAAAGGAAGCTTGGCAGCATATTACAGATGCAGTCAATGGAGTTTCATCTGTTAATCGAACACTCCCAGAAGTGAGAAGAAAATGGTTCGACATTAAGCTTGAGAGCAAAAAACGAATTAGTTCACTTCGGAAAAATCGTATTAAAACTGGAGAAGGACCACCATCGCAGATGCTATTACTGGCTCTCATATTAAGAAAAACCGTATGTAATTACTATATATAATATTTTTTCAAAATGCTGTGTAAATATGTACCCGATTAAGGTGAATTAAAATGCAACCTTATTAATGAGCAAAACGTTCGGGTGTTAAGCGCACTATTTACGCGAGGCTGGGAGCAGGTGTAGATTTCTTGCATATCAACTACCATTTGGAAAATACGAACATTTTAATGAATCCGAAAATTTATGCCAGAACCACTTTACACACGATTTACACAAAAATTAGTTCTGCTCGTGTTTCATGAATGAGACCCAATGACAGAAAGGGAGGCCAATTTCATCTTTAGCGATTTGTCATCAAACAAACTGTTTATTAATTGAACAAGTAACAATTTTGCATCGCCAAACCAGATGCTCGTTAGATAAAAAAAAATAATGTCATATGTCATAATAATTTTATGCGAACCTGCCTTGTTACTGCAATAGCCTACTTTTTAAACAAATTAGTTTCAATCAAAACTATTCGTGTGATGCCACTGCGCAATACACACACATTACCGCGGGATGGCGGGTGTTCATTTCATAAACTGTGGACAATGGTAGCTTATTTAATGTAGCCAATAAATTAATGTGTTCAAAAAACGGATAATGTCATCATACTTGTAGAAGTGCTATCGTCGCATAATAATCTGTTTGGTTGTAAAATGTATTACCTGAATGAAATGAACTCGAATGTATCGTCCTGTGGAATCATTCATTCACAGACAGCATACGAAGATGTTCAACTAGATCTTCATCGCTGGCAAAAATATGATGCATTGCAGATTTGCTTTCACTAGACTAAACTGTAATGGCTCGTTTCCACTGAGCAGTACGGTACGGTACAGTACGGTTCGGGTCGGGTCGGGTCAGTAAACCATGATCCAGCTAGCGTTTCCACCGCCAACAGTACCCTACTTGATAGGCGTGGTGTTTGCCGTAAAGAAGCGATCAACGTGATTTTCGCGCGAAGAAGAAAGCGACAGAGTAAACACCAATGGATGGCATACAGCAGATCTTGTCCTTGCTTCTCGTCATGTTTGTCACAAGAAGACAAGCGCCGACATACGGCATTTCTCAATACCAAGTATGTAAAGTTCTCAGCAGAAGGACTCCTGAGGACGCGAGTCCGGTAATTCTCCAAATGGAACAGCGCGTTCTGCATGTACATTTTAGGCAACAATAAAACGAAATATGTTATAAAACACCACTCTGCCTCTTTTCGTTTTCATTTAAATAAATTTTAAACATTATAGGCACACAAATGTGGTTCAGGCAATGTATAGACCTGATTATATACATGTTTAACGTTAGCCTATTTTTAACAAAACGAAATATAAAACACAACCCTGCATCTTTTCGTTTAAATGTAAAAAAATATTAAACATATTCCAGGCAATATGTGCATTTGTACAAATGTTGCAATAAACAACATTACAGTGATAATCTTGTAATAAGAAATGACAAAACTCAACCCTATCTCTTTTTGTTAAATTTCAGTTCTATCAATAATAGCCATTATAAAAGTATAAGTAAAAGGTAACGTTACAAGAAGCTATACAATAAGAAATAAAGCAAACAATTCAGTCAAATATACAAATTCAGCGCTAGTCTAACGTTAACTTTACAACGGAAAAGTTATAGCCTAAATATATGAAACTTCACTTAGCCCTCAGCCAAAACGATTGGCCAGGGAACGAATTATCGATTCACGAGACCAAAGATCATCCGTTAGATATACACAAGACGAATTACCACTAGCTGCTACAGAGTCAGCGGCAAACGTCAGAACGACTAGCCGAGGAAAGGCTGTTTCAGGTGGGGAACATGAGCGCCGAGCGCCCGGTGATCGCCTAGAATGGATCAAATTATCATAAATCATTATAAATAAACCGCAGATTTGAGCTTTAAACAACTACATTCTCGCCTCAAAAACTCTTAAAACTACATTTCGTGAAAGAATAACCGTAGTATTATATTCCAACTGTATATTAAAAAATGGCGCTTCTTATGTTGCCATTCCCCTCGCGCAAGTGACGATCTCTGTCAACCAATCAGCGTTTTGCAGTGAGTCTAGCTCCACCCTTTAGTACCGTACCACTGTGCTAGGTACCCCAACGGAAGGGTACCCAAAAAGTGGTACGGTACGGTTCGGCTTTTTGGTACCATTCACAACTTTTGACAGTGGAAACGCAAATAATTGCGTACCGTACCGAACTGTACCGTACCGTACCGCTCAGTGGAAACGAGCCATAACTGTTAGCCCAAGGCCACTTCATCCAACACTCTTGATGTTCTTAAATCTTCCTGTTACGACTCCGAGTGTGAATTGAAAGCGCTTCAGAGGATTCAGTGCGTGCAGGAAACTGTACAGACCATTCAAACTGATTCGTGAACCGATTTAGACAGATCTGCCAACTTGTTTGATGAAGTCTTTGAACAGAATCGACTCAAAAGAGTGATTCATTTGTGAATTTGAGCATTTCTCATGCCCATAAAAAAGATGCAGCGCGCTTGGAATAAACTATGCATTTAACAGCATGTATTGCATAAATAAAGTAACGAGAGGAACGTCGCCCCAACATAAGGAAGTAAATGTAGCCTACCTTGTAGACGGTTACTACCATAGACAGTAAAGGTTACTACCCACCTCTGTTGGGCGCAGAGTTAACGGTCACGGTGCTCTTCTTCTGTTGTTTGTTTACACTATGTATAAAACACTGGTATCCTATTGCACAGTAGGGGGTTTCATTCATATTAGTGACACCTTGTGTCCCCGACAGGAAAATACCCTGCTGTGTGATCTGTGACAGTTGGCACGCCGTCAATTATGACACATTGGAATTGCGCGAAAATATAACGATATTCGAAAAAGTAATTTTATGATCGAATTTCGAACGCAGTTCGACTATTCAACTATTCGAAGATCGCGACTCATCCCTAATGGAAACAGATAGAAAGTCCTATTGCTGTTGCGAATTTCAGCGATGTCATTTTCTTCTGGACGAGATAAATTGGAAACGCCAGCCTAAGCCCGCAGGGACAAACGGACGGCTTAGTGTAAAGTGAGTATTTGGTTTGTTTTTCATTTTTTTACCAAGACGTAATGAACAGAGTTTGGACACTCGGCATTATCACAATGTTCTTCACGCATAGTCAGCTGAGCTATTGTGGTTATATTTACATCTATGCTAGCATACTGTTTGTGCAAATAGTTCGCATTGCTAACATTGTGCTTAACGTTACTGTTTTGTAGACAATAACGCAGACGCCTAACAGCCTACCGTTCACTTTATGGAATGGGTCCTGCAAGGCGAGAGACATAGTAAAGGCTATTGTCTCGTTTTGCCCACCTGTTTACCAGGATATTAGACGGAGATATCCAGCTCCTGACGGGCAATACTGTGAATAAGGAAACAGCTGAAGCTCTGGAAGAGCTTTGAGTGTAAAAGTGTTAATATTAATAATTTTTTTAATTAAAAGTTATAACTCATATTGGTTGTGGTTCTTTTATAAACATTTACTGTTACTAGAATATGTATTAGCTTAGAGATTGTGTGGAGAAATTTTTCGGATACTGCCAGTCTGCTGCCTGTAACTGGTAGGCGTGGTTAGGGAGTGGCTTGGCCTCGTAAGGGCAGCAAAGCAAGTGCATTCTGGGAGTTGTTGTCTTTCAGCCACGTGAGTAAAAAGTACATTCTCTGCCTTTTCACAGTCTAGAATGCTTCAATTTCTAAAATAATTTCACATTTCTACTATATAAATGACCACTATTATATACACATTCATCTTCCCAGAGCTGAAGTATCCCTTTAAATGCCTTTATATTTAGTGCCCCAGGGGCGGACAAACTTCCAAAAAATCCCATAGACTTAACACTGTGACAAACTTTGACGACTCATAGCTCCGAGCGAGGATTTCGCAGAAATTTGATTTACCACATTTTTTTCTTTTTTTTCAAACTAATCTATATATCGTTCTAACCAATCATTCATTAAGTTGTTTCATTAAACTTTTTCTCTCTCTATCTACAAACATCTATCCATCTATCTATCTATCTATCTATCTATCTATCTATCTATCTTCAAACTGTTTCTATTTATCTATCTCTTTCTACCAAATGTATCTTTCTTTCTAACTAATCTGTCTTTCTTTTTAACTGATCTTTATTTATTTCTTCCTTACTAATCTATCTTTCTTCCTGACTAAGCTTTCTTTCTTTTTAACTAATCTTTCTTACTAATCAATCTTTTTTCTTTTTCAAACTGATCTTTCTTTCTTTCTTTCTAACTATTCTTTCTTTTTTCCTAACATTTCTTTATTTCTTTCTTTCTTTCTTCCAACTATTCTTTTTTACTTTTCTTCCTTTCTAACTATTCTTTTTTTTACTTTCTTTTTTACTTTTCTTTCTTTTTTACTTTAAGTTTCTTTCTTTTTCAATCTAATCTTTCTTTTTTCTAACTAATCTGTTTTTCTAACTAATCCATCTTTCTTTCTTTCTTTTTTACTTTTCTTCCTTTCTAACCATTCTTTCTTTTTTACTTTTCTTTCTTTCTTTTTTACTTTTCTTTCTTTTTTTCAAACTAATCTTTCTTTATTTCTTTCTAACTTCTAATTTCTAATCTATCTTTATTTCTAACCAATCTTTCTTTCTTTCTAACTAATCTCTTTCTTTCTAACTAATCTTTCTTTCATTCTTTTTTCTTTCTTTCTTTTTTACTTTTCCTTTCTAACTATTCTTTCTTTTTTACTTTCTTTCTTTTTTACTTTTCTTTCTTTTTAACTTTTTTCTTTCTTTCTTTTTACTTTCTTTCTTTTTAACTTTTCTTTTCTTTCTTTTTTGAACTATCTTTCTTTCTAAATAATCCATCTTTCTTTCTTTCTTTTTTACTTTTCTTTCTTTTTTCAAACTAATCTTTCTTTATTTCTAACTAATCCATCTTTTCTTTCTTTCTAACTATTCTTTTTTTTCTTTTTAACTTTTCTTTTTTTAAACTAATCTTTCTTTATTTCTAACTAATCTTTCTTTCTCTCTTTTTAACTAATCTATCTTTCTTTCTAACTAATCCATCTTTCTTTCTTTCTTACTATTCTTTCTTTTTTACTTTTCTTTCTTTTTTCATTTTCTTTTCTTTATTTTTTCTAACTAATCTATCTTTCTTTCTAACTAATCTATCTTTCTTTCTAACTAATCCATTTTCTTTCTAACTAATCCATCTTTCTTTCTTTCTAACTATTCTTTATTTTTTCCTAACATTTCTAACCATTCTTTCTATTTTACTTTTCTTTCTTTTTTCAAACTAATCTTTATTTATTTCTAACTAATCTTTCTTTTTTCTAACTATTCTATCTTTCTTTCTAACTAATCTCTTTCTTTCTAACTAATCTTTCTTTCATTCTTTTTTCTTTCTTTCTTTTTTACTTTTCCTTTCTAACTAGGGTAAACGTACCTATTAAGCTCACCAAAATCTACATTGAGACATTTTTAGTGCACTAGATATTGGTTTTAGTACAAGAAGTTATTTTAAAATAAAATATTAATCTCTCACACTATAATATTTCATTTTATTTTAAATGTCAAAAGTATTTCAATTAAGATGTACATCATTAAATATAAAAAGTCTGGCTGTGCTTAATGGGTACATTTTGTACCCTTTAAGCACACCCCTGTTCCCAATAAGCTCACAACATGTTTTATGTTTATTTTAAGTAACCTTTTTAAAGAATAATTGAAAAATGTTTTATTTGAAGATACAGAGTCAATCACAAAAGCAACAGAACTCTAAAATCAAGCACAGATTCTAAAAGATCAGATCTGGTACTCCACTTGTGTATAAAGCGCATCTTACCCAACTGGTGATGTCAGAAGTAGCGAAGTGTGTCATGGTGTAGCGTAAATATCAGCAGTGTGTCACAATACTCGCACAAGTTGCGCTTTAGACTTAAGTTGAATCCGTATGCTAGTTTGACCATAAGCTAGTTACTTTACTTTATAAAGTTTGAAATATGAATATTTTTGTTACACAAATTCATGGCTTTGCTTCAGAAGGCCTTTATTAACCCCCCAGAGCAGTGTGGAGACCTTTTATGATGGATAGATGGACTTTTATGATGATGGTTGCCCTTTTATCATGATAGATGCACTTTTACGATGGATGGATGCACTTTTTTGAGCTTCAAACTGATGATTGCAATTCACTGCCATTATAAAGCTCGGAAGTGTCAGAGTGTTTATTAATATAACTCCCGATTGTATTCTTCTGAAAGAAGAAAGTCATATACACCTATGGCTTGAGGGTGAGTAAATCATGGGGTAATTTTTATTTTAAAGTGAACTACTCCTTTAAACACCTCTGACTGGCCAATGCGTTCACACACGCTCAATATAGCTATGTCTGTGATTGGCTACAATGATCAACGCTTCAAAACATGTCTTCACCGCACGCTTTTCTTATCATTGTTTGAAAGCAGGCGTCTATCAGAGGATCCCTAATATATCCACTGATAAACTGATCCGCTGATAGACGCCTGGTTTCAAACGCATGCTTTCCCGTGTGTATGAAGTCTTTATATCAGAATAGACTATAAAGCGCGATATGCGGTTTTACCGCCATTTATTTATTTATATTTATTTGTTGCTATATAAATACGTGTTATGATGTGGTCAGCATACACAAAAACAATGTAACTGAATATAAACAGCGTCTCTGCGCATTGAAAGACTGTCACTCAGCGTGCAGTTGTTATGCCAACGGACTGTCTTTGAGTGAGTAATTAAACCGTTCATTCAACAAAAACGTTCAAAAAAGCTGATTCCTTAAGTGATAGATGTAATGAAACAAGGTGTTAATTATTTTTTAACTTTGAGCTCCACTTTTCAAGGCTCAGCTGGCCAGCAATGCTTCACTTTTGGTCAAAGCTGAAGCAATGCTTCACTTAAGAGACAATGGCATTGATTCAATGCGTGACTCGCTGCTTTCCCCCCACGGCTTCCTCGTGCTGTGTAAAGCTGACCAGCGCTGATGCCATTCATGGTAAATACCCTTACACGTTAAAAGGATGATAGCCTACGACAAATATTTCGCTTTCCTTGGAAACGGCAACCTTTTCACGAATATACATGACTTGACTTCAAAGACAGATCGAACGCGCTCAGTCGATCACATTCACTGTCTGTTTAAGCTTAAGTCCAAATCCACGAATCCTCTGTACAAATCACCATGATAAACAGTCTTGTTATCATTATTAACTTATTTAACATTCAATACACATGGTACGAACTACGAAGGGTGGCCTTATGAAAAAAGAAAACGCGGTTCACGGTTGCTGCGTTTACTTGCATTCCTCTGCGGTTGGCCTGTCAGTAGCGCGGTACTGCAATATTGCGGTTATCGCGACAGCCCTACATAGGCGTTCAATGTGGATGAGCTTAAAGGGAGCACACTGAGGCTTAATTGGAGCAGCAACAATTTTGAATTAATAAATATTACGTGAAATTTAAAGGACAATATTTTGCTAAATAAATAATCTAGGTCATGTATCACTTTAATACATATCTTAATATGAACAACTATTATTTACAATATCTGTGAAATTATACTTTTTCTAATTGATGTCACACTGAAGCTCTGTGATTTTCATTGTAGTGCACCCTTTAAGCTCACCTTACAATAATATGAAATATTATTAAAATTAAAGCAGTGTAAAATCACAGACCATCAATAAACTGTAAATTTATAACATTTTGGATTTAAAAGTACAAGCCATTAATGCCTGTGAAGTAATATATTAGTGTAGCACACAATCTTATACAGCTAGTAAGGTAACTATGTTCTGTAGCATCTGCGTTATGTTACTAAAACTAGCTTTTGGATCTATTGTAATTATTTCCCACATCCATGTCACAGGTTATAATATGCAAAGGTCTAAACATTAATCTTTTATTTTTGCAGCAAGTAGTAATACTAACCCAAAATAAAGGCTTAAACATTTTAAAAAATGCACATTTAAGGGCCTTCTCTTTTGGTGAAAGTTTTCAGACAGCTTTCAAAATGACCACCAGACAGTGTGAACACACATAGACCCATATCTCAGTGTGCAATGGTCTGATTTGCTTGAAATTACAGGAGGTATGTAGTAACAAACATATCAATTGGTTAAGACATCAAGTAGGATAAACAATTATTTTTTCTTATTCTAATCTGAGCTGAAATATGGAAGTGTGCTTAATGGGTACTTAAGCTTAATAGGTACGTTTACCCTATTCTTTCTTTTTTACTTTCTTTCTTTTTTCTTTCTTTCTTTTTTACTTTTCTTTTTTTAAAACTTTTTTCTTTCTTTTTTAAAACTAATCTTTCTTTCTTCTTTCTTTCTTTCTTTCTTTCAACTATTCTTTCTAACTATTCTTTCTTTTTAACTTTTTTCTTTCTTTCTTTTTTACTTTCTTTTTAACTTTTCATTTCTTTTTTTTTAACTATCGTTCTTTCTAACTAATCCATCTTTCTTTCTTTCTTTTTTACTTTTCTTTCTTTTTTCAAACTAATCTTTCTTTATTTCTAACTAATCCATCTTTTCTTTCTTTCTAACTATTCTTTTTTTTCTTTTTAACTTTTCTTTTTTAAACTAATCTTTCTTTATTTCTAACTAATCTTTCTTTCTCTCTTTTTAACTAATCTATCTTTCTTTCTAACTAATCCATCTTTCTTTCTTTCTTTCTATTTTTTCTTGTTTACTTTTCTTTCTTTTTTACTTTTCTTTTCTTTCTTTTTTCTAACTAATCTATCTTTCTTTCTAACTAATCTATCTTTCTTTCTAACTAATCCATTTTCTTTCTAACTAATCCATCTTTCTTTCTTTCTAACTATTCTTTATTTTTTCCTAACATTTCTAACCATTCTTTCTATTTTACTTTTCTTTCTTTTTTCAAACTAATCTTTATTTATTTCTAACTAATCTTTCTTTTTTTCTAACTATTCTATCATTCTTTCTAACTAATCTATCTTTCTTACTATTCTTACTTTAATCTAAGATTTCTTTCTTTCTCACTATTCTTTCTTTTTTACTTTTCTTCCTTTCTAATTACTCTTTCTTTTTTACTTTCTTTTCGTTCTTTTTTCCAACTAATCTTTCTTTATTTCTAACTATTTATTTATTTCTTTTTTCAAACAAATGTTTCTTTCTTTCTAACTAATCTTTCTTTCAAGCTGATCTTTTTTTTCTTTCTTTTTCAAACTGATCTTTCTTTCTAACTACTTTTTATTTCTTTATTTTTTTAAACTAATTTGTATTTCTTTGTAACTAATCTTTCTTTCTTTCAAACTGATATTTTTTCTTTCTTTTTTTCAAACTGATCTTTCTTTCTTTAACTAATCCATCTTTCTTTCTTTCTTTCTAACTATTCTATCTTTCTTTCTAACTATTCTTTCTTTTTTCCTAACATTTCTTTCTTTCTATCTTTCTTCATGTCTTTCTTCTTTCTAAGAGTGGCACTTTCTATCCATCTCTAATCTTTCTTTCTAACTAATCTTGATGATCTATCCATCCAACCATCCATGGTCATGTTAAAACATGCTAAATCATGCTAGCAATGTGACAAACCATACTTGAAACATGTTAAACCGTGCTAGAATAGTTTAAAACTTTTTCAAACTTTCTGGCTAGGCTTTTCCAAGCCAACTTAAAGTTTGTCTATGAACTTTACCATCTAGTTTTATTTTATTATACATGTACAGTGAAGAGAATAAATAGAAAAGTATATATAAAAATATTCTATATATTTTGGAATATAAAATTACACAACCCTGTCTCTTTTTGTTAAATGTCAGTTTTAATAATCAATAATATCCAGTATAAAAGTATAAGTAGCCTAATAGGTATAAGAAGCTATACAATGAGAAATAAAGCAAACAACAGTCAAACATAAGTCTCTAATTAACTCTAATAGGCTACAAAGTTGAAGTTAAATAGCCTAAATATATAGTTATGAAACTTTGTTCTATGGCAAATCGTTTTGGCTGAGGGAAAACTATAGATTAATGAGACCAAATATCGACACAAGACAAATTATATCTCATGTTTAACCACTAGACTAGAGACATCAGAGCCAGCGGCAAACATCAGAAGCACTAGCCGAGGAAAAGCTGTTCCAGTCGGGGTTAATAAGCGCTGAACTCCCTGTGATCGCCTGGATCTCACAACTCCGAAAATGTCAGATACATTTTTCAAATAGGTGCTATCTTTATAAATAAACCACAGATTTGAGCTTTAAACAACTACATTCTTGCCTGAAACACTCTTAAAATTACATTTCGTGACACAATAACAGTAGTATTTTGATATTACGCGGGGTTTCTCCTCTGCTATTGACGCTTTCTGGTTGGTACAAGATGCATTCTGCGATACCTGTCTGTCTCAAGTCCGCACAAGTCACCTCTCGATGCATCCTCGCTAAAAGCGGCGGATCAAGAACACATCCGGGGATTTGAACTGGACTTGGCTAGATGTGAACTTTTAATTGGAACAGTACTTGTGCAGCGACTGATGACGTTTCACAAGTCCACAAGAACACAAGTACAGACAAGAACGCATATTGAGAAACGGCCATAGTGTCTGTGTGCATGAAACATCAAAATGCATGGAATGCACCAGCTTATCAATCACATTGTGTGCATTAGACATTCAAATGTTACCATCATAAACAGTTAAAAACACACGAGTGTAACATCATAACCATAATCACATAGGCTAGGCCTACTTAAAAACAGGCTAGACATAACTAACATGTGTGAGCTACATAAACAACAACAGTTATAACATTTTTATAAAACAGGTATAACATAGGCTTATGTCCATATGCCATAACCACAATGACCTTGTGGGAGTGTGGACCGCTCTTTAGCAAAAATACAAAACAGATAACTAGATCATATACAATCAGAACAGATAACCATATCATACAATCTGTATATGGATTGTTAATGTTGAAGTTAATTGTTGAATTGTTAATTGTTGAAGTTAATGTGTGTCAAATGGACTCAACTCATTGCATTTTCTAACCTATCAAATGACTGGAGCAGATATCAACTATCAGGCAAATTTCCAGCCAGGCAGTAGCATTGATTTGAACATGGCGTTTAGTCACTGGCGTAGGCTCAGGGTTGAGACCAAGAGCATTGTCTAGTTCGTACCAGATTACGTCATCACGCATCGGCCAGAAGAACCGATTACTGCCTATACAAATCATTGTTTTAACAAGGACACAGCTGTCTGTTACATCCACCTCCTGGATGATGCCTGGAAATGCATCTCCATCATATATGACGATACACCAGTTTCCAGTCAGGCCATCATTGACTTCTTCAATGCGCTGCAGCACATTGGTGGATGTGTTGTGCTGTGCGGGTGGGCCTTGTGAGGGGGCAACTGTTCCTTCCTTCTGGAAGCTCACAACTTGTGGATCAAAGCAGCTACAGCCATTTAGATATAAAAGTTCTCAGTCCAAAAGCACAAATATGTCATGAGAACATGCAAATAGGGCTGCAGCTATCGATTCTTTTTGTAATCGATTAATCTAGCACTTAATCGATCGATTAATCGAGTAATCGGATATTTTTTGTGTGTGTTTTATTAACAGAATAGTTATATTAAACTTGTGTCTATTTCAGTTAAAGCTGTTATAAGTTATATAGTATGCAAGTTATAAAGCCATCTCATATGTGAATTTTTCTTTAAAATGTTATAATATGACCACGCTAAGCATCTAAGCATATTTGTGTATTCTGGTAGTTTAACGCTGAAGAAGAGCTGTAACGTGACTTGTTGTTGAACACGCAGTAAAAGCTGACGCACTTTTTGTTCCGTGCGTTTTAACTGAAAAATGAGTACTCTGAATCTTTATTAAAAACCAACAGGCTGGGGACTTTAATTTTTTGTTGTTGTCTGTATTTGGCAGACGTGAAATACAAACAAGGTCTCGCAAAGACTGCAATACAATATTTGTTCCTCCATCACGTCCCGGTGTGTACAGTGAATGCATGCTGAAATTATTGTTGCGTGGCTACGTAAAAGTTTAAGCATATGTGATGCATATGCCGCAATTGGTCTGACTGGCGTGTGTGAAGGGGTTCTTTTTTTAGGCTATACTCTTGCAATTGAACGTGATAGTTACGTTTACTACTTAAACATGTCATCAAAGCTAAAAATCATATCTAGTCAAACCGCATCACGACATCGCTACAAATACAGTATGGGATTAAAATCAGCGAACATCAATAGGCTTAGACTACGTTACCTTGTTTCAGCGAGTTAAGTGTATTAAGTGTGTAATGATCCCACACTTTAGACAATTTCTGCCGTTTATTTACATATTTATTCTCCGCCATTGCGCCAACCAGGGGCGTAATTTGTGGGGGGGATGGGGGGGATATAACCCCCCCAATATTTAAATCTATGCATTACAACCCCCCCATTATTTATACCATGATCACAATATCAGGAGGCATACCCAAACTTCAACCCCCCCAATGTTCAAACCAAATCTACGCCCTTGGCGCCAACTATTTCTCCTAGATGGCCAAATATATCCAAGATGGCGCCGCGGATGGCTGCCTCGGTGTGGAGCTCTCCAGCTATTATGTTGTTTTTGTTCGTTTGTTCTGCGTTTAGTCATTCTTTTCCTATCAGTTTCACCAAAGACGAACTACTGGACATTAGGAAACACACACCAGAAACCTTTTCTACAGTTTTTGATTATTCGGACGTTTTGCTGGACATTCTCGTCGGAGGGGCAGCGTTGTTGTTCAAACGCGCGTTCAGACGCAAACGCGGGAAGCGAGCCGGCGCGCTGGTTAAACTCCGCGAGCGCGGCCTGCGCACTGCACTCCCCAGCATTCATCTCGCGAATCTCCGATCCCTTCCTAACAAAACGGATGAACTTCTTCTCCTCACCCACACTAACAAGGATTTTTTAAACTCTGCTGCTTTGTGCTTCACTGAAACCTGGCTGAGTGAAGCCATACCGGACAACGCAATACATCTGCCGGGCTTCCAGCTGTTCCGAGCGGATCGCATCGCGGAGCTAACGGGGAAAACGAGAGGTGGTGGATTGTGTTTCTACATTAACGAAAGTTGGTGTTCAGATGTAACAACACTGAAGAAGATGTGCTCTCCTAATTTAGAGGCACATTTCATAAACTGTAAACCCTTCTACTCGCCTCGGGAATTTTCCTCTTTCATTCCCGTGAATGTTTACATCCCTCCAGACGCGTGCGCGAGCGCGGCGCTACAACAGCTGGCTGAACAAATATCTGAAACGGAACAAAGGTACCCAGACTCTCTTTTAATCATTCTTGGGGATTTTAACAAAGCAAATCTTTCCCGTGAACTACCAAAATACAGACAGCACGTTACATGTCCCACCAGAGACAGTAATATACTGGACCACTGTTACACCACAATAAGAAATGCATATCACTCCGTCCCACGGGCAGCTTTGGGGCTCTCTGATCACTGTTTGGTTCATCTCATACCGACCTACAGGCAGAAACTGAAATCAGCTAAACCTGGAATAAGGACTGTGAAAAGATGGACTAATGAAGCAGAGCAGAATCTACAGGCCTGCTTTGATTGCACTGATTGGACTGTTTTTGAAGCTGCTACCAATGATCTGGATGAGCTCACAGATACTGTAACATCATATATAAGTTTCTGTGAGGATACATGCATTCCTACCAGGACATTCTTATCATTCACTAATGATAAACCATGGTTTACTGGGAAACTCAAACACCTTCGTCATGCCAAAGAGGATACTTACAGAAGTGGGGATAAAATCTTGTATAACCAGGCCAGAAACAGATTGACAAAGGAGATCAGAGTTGCTAAAAGGAACTACTCTGATAAACTGAAAAACCAGTTTTCATCCAACGACCCATCATCAGTCTGGAATGGCCTGAGGAACATTACCAACTACAAGTCACCATCCCCTCGATCTGTGGACAATCAACACCTGGCTGACGATTTAAATTCATTTTACTGCCGGTTTGAAAAGCCCTCATTCACACCATCACCCGGTCTGATCTGCACTTCACACATTCAGCATCACCTCCTGTTCTCCAATTATCACTCCCCCCTCCTGCCATCCAACCTGAGCTTAAGGTCTGTGTGGAGGACGTGAGCCGAGTCTTCAAAAAACAGAAGACTAGGAAAGCCTCAGGCCCAGACGACATCTCATCTGCTTGTTTAAAAGCCTGCGCTGACCAACTGGCCCCGGTCTTCACGCAGATCTTCAACAGATCATTGGAGCAGTGTGAAGTTCCCTGCTGCTTCAAACGCTCCACTATCATTCCTGTCCCCAAAAAACCCAAAATCACTGGACTTAATGACTACAGACCTGTCGCTCTCACGTCTGTGGTCATGAAGTCGTTTGAAAGACTGGTGCTGGCCCACCTGAAGGACATCACTGGACCCCTGCTGGATCCCTTTCAGTTTGCTTACAGAGCAAACAGGTCTGTGGATGATGCAGTCAACATGGGACTGCATTATATCCTGCAACATCTCGACAGACCAGGGACTTATGCAAGGATCCTCTTTGTGGACTTCAGTTCGGCCTTCAATACCATCATGCCTGGTCTTCTCACAGCCAAACTGACCCAGCTCTCCATACCATCCTCGATCTGTCAGTGGATCACCAGCTTCCTGACGGACCGGCAGCAGCGAGTGAGACTGGGGAAACACACATCCAAGACACTCACAATCAGCACTGGTGCTCCCCAAGGGTGCGTTCTCTCCCCACTGCTCTTCTCCCTGTACACTAATGACTGCACTTCTAAAGACCCCACTGTCAAGCTCCTGAAATTTGCAGACGACACCACTGTCATCGGTCTCATCCGAAACGGTGACGAGTCTGCTTACAGACTGGAGGTTGAACAGCTGGCTGCCTGGTGCAGTTATAACAACCTTGAGCTGAACACGCTCAAAACAGTGGAGATGATCGTGGACTTCAGGAGGAACAGCTCAGCACTCCTCCCACTCACCATCATGAACAGCACTGTGGAAGCAGTGGAGTCATTCAGGTTCCTGGGCACTATCATCTCTCAGGACCTGAAGTGGGACAATCACATTGACTCCACTGTGAAAAAGGCCCAGCAGAGACTGTACTTCCTTCGCCAGCTGAGGAAGTTCAACCTGCCACAGGATCTGCTGATTCAGTTCTACTCAGCCGTCATTGAGTCTGTCTTGTGCGCTTCCATCACTGTCTGGTTTGGTTCAGCTACCAAATCAGACATCAGGAGACTACAACGGACAGTCCGGACTGCGGAGAGGATTATTGGTGCCCCCCTGCCAAACCTCCAGGACCTGTACTCTTCCAGAGTGAGGAAGAGAGCAGGTAAAATCATCACAGACTCCACTCACCCTGGACACCACCTGTTTGAACTGTTACCGTCAAGACGGAGACTCAGATCACTGGCCACAAGAACATCTCGGCACAGGAACAGTTTCTTCCCACAGGCCATTTCCCTCCTGAACAGTTAACACTCCTCCCAAGGCATATGCCTGTAAGTGCAATACTCCCACTGTTTAGTGCAATATCCCACAACTCAGGTGATACTTATATGTAGATTTATTTATTTATAATATTCAAAACACTGTAAATAGGTTCATAATCTGTAAATCTGAAAATGTCTATTCTGACTAAACCCAACTGTGATAGTTTTATTCTCATATATTTATATTTTTATTTTTTATTCTTATAATTTGTAGTATTATGTTTCATGTTGTATTTGTATATGTCCACTGGAAGCCTCAGTACCAAAACAAATTCCTTGTGTGTGCAAGCACACTTGGCAATAAAGCTCTTTCTGATTCTGATTCTGATTCTTGAACAGGTCCGTGTGAAACAATTGAATCCCTGCGACGCGCCTATAGTGCGCGTCATAGGAATTTAACGAGGCTTCGAGGCAGAGTTTTTGCCTCGAGGAATTTTTGTAATCGAGTAACTCGAGGAATCGTTTCAGCCCTACATGCAAATAGCACAACAAACGGCATATATCATGTCCAAAGCTATGCCTGTAATTTCTCAGAGGTGGAAATTACATTTTAGCAGTTTGTCTGCAATATTGTTACCCTCATGTCAGGCTTAGCTACTTTGGGACTTAGTATGTTGCTTACTCGTAATAAACATACATTATTTTCATATTTGTTGTACATAATTCAACCGAACTACAGCCAAGGTGGAAATGATGCTGAATAAAAATACTCTGTATAAAAGCTTGAGTTACCTTGATTTATTTTCTTGTGCTGAAGAGCACATGTGCCTGAAGTTTCATCTACAACTAATATGTCCTTTTTACTATTATTTCGATGGTTACCAAGTATATAAAATATTTAAGGTGGATCTATTAAGGTGAATTTTGTTGAGGGAGGTGGAACTGACAGAAAACCTAGGGACAGACTTATTTTATTGCAAAAATTGTTTAAAATTGTGATATATGGAATTTCTATGGTATGATATTATTTTATTTGTCCTTAAGACAAACATGTTAGAAATATGTTTAAATCGATCCTTTAATATAAGTTTTAACATTCAAAGAGAGCCACTCTGGGTTGGGGACAAGCATAAAACTCCAAAATCTGCTAATAAACAGCCTTGCAAAAGCATTTTTAAAAGAAAAAAGGGGCAAGATTTGGTGGTTACTAGGATGTTGGAGCATGAACTTCATAATGACAATGCATTTGTTTGTTTATTTATTTACAAAAAAAAGGCCAAGGACACAAAAGTGCCTGTAGTTGCAGAATCACCCAGTAATGCCAGCCGTAACATACATTCGAAGACACGCCACAATTCACTCAAATCAAATCATTAGTAAACCATAGTAAAAAGACAATATGAACGCTACTTTGGAGGTAGGCAAAAAGTCGAACACAAAATTCTAAACAAGAGCAGAGAAGCATGTATTTAATAGCCAATTCATAATGCACCGTCAGACGCAGACCAACGTCAGTGGTCACCAGATTACAACACGTCACTTCTCAGACTTTCTAATTCCGATTAAGTTAGTTAAATTGGTGAAAACTATGGAATTACATTTGTTTCTAAAAAACTGAACATAACTTTATAAAACTGAACCTAACTTTTTCAGAAACTATCAAAAATATGCCATTACAAAAGAAGAAAAACAATGAAAATCGCACAAATTTAACAGGCTCTTCAAATATGCTTCATTCATTCTTTGTTAATGTTTTTCAAAGATTCGTTTTCGCAAATCGTGGATTCTGAATGCATTGCCACAGATTTCGCTTACGCTTCGCAGTTTTTCGTTTGCTGTTTTGGGACATACCTCTCGTGGGGGTGGGCTTAACAGTGATCTATTCTGATTGGATAGTGAGCTTTTGATGGACAGGTGCTCTCTGACCTGGAAGTAAAGATGTCACTCAGTGGCGCGCATATTGGAAAGCTCTCGCGGTGATTGAATAAAGTAGGAGAAGTCTCTTTCAAAATTATACATAGGTATTATCCTGCTAAGCAATATCTCCTTAGGTTTAAACTTGACATATGTGTTAACTGTTCTTTATGTGGAGTATGTCCAGAAACTTTGGTACACCTGTTCTGGAAATGTCCCTATACCTTCACTTTCTGGAAAGAATTGTCCCAATACATTACTGTTAAACTTATTGCTGATTTTTCTTTGTTATGGAGGGATGTGCTGTTTGGTCTCCACGTTAACAAGGGTAAAAAACAGGAAGAAATATACCTAATAAATCCATTGATCATTTTAGGGAAATATCATATTCACAAAGCCAAATTTAATAATTTTAAACCTTCCTGTATTGCTTTTGATAGGGAGGCGGAACAGTACATCAAATCCATCTATGATTCAAAAAATAAGAAGGCTGCTAAAACCATTCAGTTATGCTCTATCTTTAATATATTTATTTGAAACTCCCCCTGGCTCTGTTCTTGTTTAATATTTTGTTTTCTGTATTAATGACTCTATTTGTATGTTCTTACTATTTGTATCGTCAAGATTTAATAAAGATTTAATAAAGAAAAAAGGAAAAAGAAAAAAGCTCTCGGGGTGATTGGGATCAATCGGGTTAGCAAATTATTTAATCAGGATGCTTACTTATTTACTTATCAATAATTTCTCTCATTATAATATTCCTGTTACTCCAAAACAGTTTGCCACTGTATTTGGTGCTATCCGTAATGGTATCATTATGCTATTTAGGTTTTTTGACAAGTTCTGAAATGCCTCTCCCAGACCCGACTGACACGTATGTAGGCAGGATATGTTTTAAATTTACTTTAAAAAATAATAGAGATATTCGTTTTCTCTTTCTCAATGATAGTGTTTCCACTCCTCTTGTTGCTACAAAATGGAACACATTAGTGGAAAATATTTAAATGGAAGAAGGTTTGGACGCTCCCTAACAAGTACCTATAGGTAAATAAGGTAAAAGAGATTTATTTTAAGCTTATTCATCGATATTATCCTGTTAAAACGTTCATGGTTCACTTTATTTAAATGAAGTATACAAATTGTAGTTTTTGTGATTCACAACCAGAGACTATCTTAAAGTCTTTTTTTGCATTATGATCATACAAGAAAACTTTGGCAAGACATTTGTAAGTTCATTGTAAACTATATAAAGACTATGAGCTTTATTTCATTTTATGAGCAGGATGCTTTGTTTGGGTTTTTCATTTTTGAAGCAATATGATAATTTTTTTTTCTTTGCTACTTAATTATTTTGCTTGCAAATTTTTTTCTCACTTTCAAAATGATGTTAAGATCTATATAAAATCCTTATCTACCTCTTGTAACAAAAAGGCTACTAAAAGTTTGAACTAAAACAGTTTTGTATAATTATTATTTTTTTTACTTTTGTTAAGTATTTATTTGTTTTTTCTTTCTTTCTCTGAATTCAAGTGTGATGTAATATATAGGCCTATCAGTCCCTGAACCTCTGGCTCTCTTTTCTGGCTTATGGATCTTCATTTTTGTATTCTGTAAATTATTAATAAATTTTTTTTTTAAAAAGCTCTCGCAGTGATTTGTATGCCAACGTCGTGCTTTGTATTGCTAAATATGTAAATAATATTTGACCTTCGATCGTCTCAGTCTGTAAAGATGATGAGCTCTCAGGAGAGACACGGAGCAGCATCATCTTCCTCCTCCGCGTGTCCTTCAAGGCAGCTTGAAGTAAGTTCTTGTTACTGAAGTAATAACATCGATAAAAGTTTTATTCATGTACAGTGTGCAACAGTTCGGGCTTTATTTTACACTGTGCATTGCAAACTTGTGAATGACAATAATAACCCACAAATTCACTGTACATGAATAAAACTTTTATCGATGTTATTGGTTACTTCAGTAACACGAACTTACTTCAAGCTGCCTTGAAGGACAAGCGGAGGAGGAAGATGATGCCGCTCCGTGTCTCTCCTGAGAGCTCATCTTTACAGACTGAGACGATCGAAGGTCAAATATTATTTACATAGTAATACCAAAGCCGTCTAAGGAAAGCCTGGCCACTCCCTATTAAGTCCAATTGTACCGAATTTTGGTTGTAGTTCCACCAGAGTTCCACTGGGGATCGACCGTCCGATTGCAAAATTAATGGGAGTCTATGGGGCTAGACGGCTAAATTTGTCTCTTTCACACGATTGCCGTTGAGAAATCTCAGATTTGAATGTAGATTTTGCAAGTTCAACATGGGTTATAGGTCCAAAGTTGAATGAACGAGTACTTATGTCCTTTCGATTTCTTACAGGTTGAGTTGTGGTTGCCCATAACACGCTAGCATTCTACTAATGGACTTTGATTGGTCAGTGAAGGACTGATTACGTCCAGAGATACCGATTTGATGGCATAGTGGCATCCAAAGTATTTTCGGCGTCGTCTTTTAAAACAACAGAACAAAAACTCTTCTAACACGTGTATTTACCTGTGTCAGCGGCGTTGTCGATGCCTCAAGAGAAAAGAAAGTGCAGATCGCGAAAGCACCACAGTGACTGGAGGATTGCCGTAAAGCAGTTCTCTTGTCTTACGATGTGTATGACGTCATTGCCATTTTAATAAAATCTAAAACCTAACAAATCTAACACCCAGTAATCTGTAATTTATTTGCATCTCCTTTCGAAAACAACATTCAAATTACTAGACAAAAAATTATATCCTGAGAAAAGTGGATGTTTAGGGGTATAGCTCCATAGACCTCCATTCATTCTGCACTCGTCCTGTGAGCGCCCTCATATGGAGCCAGAGTGGAACTGCAACCTTTTACATGAAAATAAATATAATGAACAAGACACCCAAAGTAGGCCTACTTGTTATTTAATTCCATTCCAAATAAGTGTTTATCAATCATTTTTTCTTGAATACAGACATACAGGTGGGCTATGTGTTTTATATATATATATATATATATATATATATATATATATATATATATATATATATATATATATATATATATATATATATATATACATACAGGTCCTTCTCAAAAAATTTGCATATTGTGATAAAGTCCATTATTTTGCATAATGTAATGATAAAAATTAAACTTTCATATATTTTAAATTCATTGCACACCAACTGAAATATTTCAGGTCTTTTATTGTTTTAATACGGATGATTTTGGCATACAGCTCATGAAAACCCAAAATTCCTATTTCAAAAAATTAGCATATAACGAAAAGGGTCTCTAAACGAGCTATTAACCTAATCATCTGAATCAACTAATTAACTCTTAACACCTGCAAAAGATTCCTGAGGCTTTTAAAAACTCCCAGCCTGTTTCATTACTCAAAACCGCAATCATGGGTAAGACTGCCGACCTGACTGCTGTCCAGAAGGCCATCATTGACACCCTCAAGCAAGAGGGTAAGACACAGAAAGAAATTTCTGAACAAATAGGCTGTTCCCAGAGTGCTGTAAGGCACCTCAGTGGGAAGTCTGTGGGAAGGAAAAAGTGTGGCAAAAAACGCTGCACAATGAGAAGAGGTGACCGGACCCTGAGGAAGATTGTGGAGAAGGACCGATTCCAGACCTTGGGGGACCTGCGGAAGCAGTGGACTGAGTCTGGAGTAGAAACATCCAGAGCCACCGTGCACAGGCGTGTGCAGGAAATGGGCTACAGGTGCAGCTAGCTATCAGGTGATTTTGGAGCACTTCATGCTTCCATCTGCTGAAAAGCTTAATGGAGATGAAGATTTCATTTTTCAGCACGACCTGGCACCTGCTCACAGTGCCAAAACCACTGGTAAATGGTTTACTGACCATGGTATTACTGTTATCAATTGGCCTGCCAACTCTCCTGACCTGAACCCCATAAAGAATCTGTGGGATATTGTGAAGAGAAAGTTGAGAGACGCAAGACCCAACACTCTGGATGAGCTTAAGGCCGTTATCGAAGCATCCTGGGCCTCCATAACACCTCAGCAGTGCCACAGGCTGATTGCCTCCATGCCACGCCGCATTGAAGCAGTCATTTCTGCAAAAGGATTCCCGACCAAGTATTGAGTGCATAACTGAACATAATTATTTGAAGGTTGACTTTTTTTGTATTAAAACACTTATTTTATTGGTCGGATGAAATATGCTAATTTTTTGAGATAGGAATTTTGGGTTTTCATGAGCTGTATGCCAAAATCATCAGTATTAAAACAATAAAAGACCTGAAATATTTCAGTTGGTGTGCAATGAATCTAAAGTATATGAAAGTTTAATTTTTATCATTACATTATGGAAAATAATGAACTTTATCACAATATGCTAATTTTTTTAGAAGGACCTGTATATATATATATAAAATGACATTGCATAAACAATAGAGATCGCACTGTCCGAGATTTGGGGAATATTCACATCGAACATATACACATAAAACATGATATCCGAGTTTTAAAATCAAACATTTTAAAAGAGAACAATACATAACGGTTGTTTAAACCAATCAACATTAAGCTGTGTTGTCAGCAAGTTGTTTCCCATCATGCTTTTCCCATCATGCATATCACCGATATGTCAAATTATCGACCCATCTCCAATTTACCTTTCCTGGCAAAAGTGCTTGAGCGTGTGGTTGTTGGCCAACTCCATACTCATCTCTGTACGAATAGCCTATTAGAAACTTTTCAATCCAGGTTTAGATCAGGACACAGTACAGAGACTGCTCTAGTCAGGGTCCTGAATGACCTCCTCGTTATAGCTGACTCTGGGGCTTGTGGCATTCTGGTTTTGTTAGACCTTAATGCTGCATTCGATACCATATCCCACAGCATATTATTGGACAGATGGCATACGTGGATAGGTCTGTCTGGAACTGTGTTAAATTTGTTTAAATCCTACCTCTCAGATCATTCCCAATTTGTCTGCCTGGGTTCTAACAGATCTCAGACTGTGCCCCTGAGTCAGGGTGTCCCTCAGGGGTCAGTTTTGGGTCCTGTTTTATTTAGTGTTTATATGTTGCCTCTTGGGCAGATCATTCAGAAGTATGGCCTGAGCTATCACTGTTACGCGGATGACACGCAGATTTATATCACCTCTCAGCCCGATCTTAATTCTGCCTCTTCTAAACTTTCTGACTGTCTGTTGGAAATTAAAGTGTGGCTGAAACTCAACTTTCTAAAACTAAACTGCTCCAAAACTGAAATCTTATTAATTGGCACTCCAGTTAATGTCAGTAAATGTAAGGAGTTTAAAACTTTCAGTACACAATACGCAATTGTCCCCTTCTGGTCAGGTACGTAACTTAGGTGTGATTTTTGATGCCCAGCTAACTTTTAATTCACATTTTAAAAACATAACGAAGGTTGCTTTTTTCCACCTGAGGAACATTGCACGTATTAGACCATTTCTCTCTAGGCCTGATGCTGAGAAGCTTATCCATGCCTTCATCACATCAAGGCTTGATTATTGTAACTCTCTTTTTGCGGGTCTACCAGCAAATTCTATTAGGAGGTTGCAATATATTCAGAACTCTGCCGCACGTGTTTTGACTCATACATCCTCACGCCATCATATTACGCCCGTGCTCCAGCAACTAAATTGGCTTCCAGTTCAATCACGTATTGATTTTAAAATTCTTATTTTAACCTATAAAGCAGTACATGGGTTGGCTCCAGATTACATCTGTGACTTGGTTACTCCATCCACTCCCGTTCGCTCTCTCCGCTCTGCTGGCTCTATTTCTCTGTGTCAGCCTCGTTGTAAATTAAAAACCATGGGGGGGAGGGCCTTTTTCTATAATGCACCCAAGTTATGGAACACACTACCCACATCTATTAGGGATGCTGTCTCTGTGGATTTTTTTAAGAAACTTCTTAAAACACATCTTTTTGGTAAAGCTTTTAATTTATAATTGTATTATTTTTATGTATTTTGATCCCTTTATATATATTTTTTTTTATTTTCGTGTTTGATTATTTTGTTCTGTTCATGTTGTAGCGCTTTGAGACTGAGAAAGGCGCATTACAAATAAAATGTATTGTTATTATTATTATTATGCTTTTGATCAGCGCAGTCGGTGGAGAGCAACTGCGCACGACTGCAGAATCCAGTAGTATGTCCCTGCACAACCGGAGGTTGCAGTTTCAGGACCCCAGTTTTAGGACCGCAGTTTCAGGACCCTAGTTTTTTGTGACAGCGCCACCTACCGAACTGGATGATATAGTGGCGGCAGTGGTTTCAGGACCGCAGTTCTAGGATCCAGGTGGTTTAGTTTGTACATAGTATCAAGATCCACCTATTATCTTAAGTCTTGTTAGAAAAAAAAAGAAGATTTTTTTTTTTATATATTTATATTAACAAAGAAGATTATGGAATAGAAAAGCTCCTACAGCAGGTGGATTAGAGCAAGTAGCATCAAGCTACATTTAAAATATTAATATTACACTTTTACTTAAAACTCACTTAAGACCACCATCGAGTATTTGTATCATATTCCGGTCGCAGTTTAAAATGGTTTTAAGTAAAAAAAAAAAAAAAAAAAGATGTTGAAATATGTTATATAGCATTTTATATGCAGCTAATGACTACACCTTGCTTAGCAATACTAATATTGTCACGTTCAACCACGTGAGATGATTGACAGCTCTATAACGAATAAGAGAGCGCAGAGAACTGACGCAAATCAGGAAGAGGAGAGATAGATCCATAGACATATCTCACTGTGTTCGCTGTTTGAGCTTCAGATCGCATAATTTAGTGGAACATGAAAATCATTATTTCTCCAAATATGTGCACCATTGGACTAAGAGCCCTGGCGGATGCTGTATGTATGTGAACACAAATAAACCGGAGAAGACGTGAATGACTGCTTTATGAGTGATGATTTCTATTCAAAATAATGAACGTTACAGATTAATTTTTGCACTCCTGTCATAAATTAAGAAATTAATGTCACTGCAAACCAGTTTTATCATAAAAAGTGGTCAACTATGGAAGCTGGAGTTTGAAATATTTCTAATGATGCTCAGTTTGTCCAGATCAAATAAGAGTGTGATGTTTTAACGAATAATGAATGTTGAACAATAATCTGGGGCCGTCTGTGATCTTTGCCACGAAAGGGGTTAAATGATGAGTGTTTTCGGTGATCCAGTTCGATAGGTGGCACTGTAACAGAAAACTAGGTTCCTGAAACTGGGGTCCTGAAACTTCCTATAGTATCCAGGTGCAGACCCGCAGCACCACCAGTTTCAGAACCCCAGCACCAGAACCGGAAGTAAGGGGCGGAGCTTACGTTCTAACACCAGCGCCAGGACCGGAAGGGAGGGGCGGAGCTTACGTTCTAAACCGAGTAACGCCACCTAACGTTTTGGAGCGTAATTTGCTTAGACACGAAACAGCATACTTTTATTACACACGAAACGTCAAACTTTATACATATGTTATAATCATACATTAAGGAACAGTACAATAAGCATTTTAAAACATTGATTTTGTGTAATATAATTGTATAGAGTTATCCGTTTCATTGTATTATGAGAGTTACTTCCTGATCATGATGGTGAAAAATAATGCTTGAAACTTATGGGCATTTTAATGTATAACAGTTTAATTGTTTTAGCTAAGCAGTTTATACATAAGTGTAGATTTATGAAGGTAAGACCTTTGTTTTTGGTTTTTATGAAGGAGTTAACTCTGTATAAGAAAGCTTTGAAAGATATAAAAACAAGACAAGCCTTGGAGGTTTTCAAAATTATATACAATTTGATAACTGATTAGACCTCTGTGATATTTTATTTTCTATTTATTTATTTATTGTGTTTACAACAAATTTTAATTGTTGTGATATTGAAGGTATGTGTTGTTAATATGAATTTGCAATGCCTGGTTTTGATTGTTTAATAAAAAAAAACGTATGGGCATTTTATATAAAATATACTTTATTTCACAAGAACATGTGCAGCATGCATTTTTCTTTATGTAAAATAATAATGTCAAAAATCTAAAAAAGAGAGAGAAAATTCGGCATTGTTTTAAAAGAAACAATAAAAATGTATACAACAAATGACCAATTCACCCCTAGGCCCATTTTATCACAACAATCCTGTATAAATTTAACTTACAATGTATCAAATGAGGAACTCACTCTCAGGCCCATTTTGTCCTTACATTCTTGCAAAAATAACTACAATGCAATAATAATAATTCAGCCCCTCCCTCACTTCCGGTTCTGGCGCTGGGTGTTCTGAAACTGGTGATGCTGCGGGTCTGCAGCTGGACATATCACGAAACTGCAGCCTCCGGTTGTGCAGGAATACCCTTCTCGCAGAATCCGACAAGTGCGCCTTGCGGTCGCGAGAGTATTTTGACACACGTTAGCATGACATCAGAGCAAGGCGGACCGCACTCGGACACATTTCTAAACGGCATGCATTACGAACTGATCACCGGTGATAGGTTCTGCGCAGATTTTGCTCATCTCAAACAAGCCTATTCTCTGGTAATACAAAGCACGACGTATTACAAATCACCGCGAAAGCTTTCTAATATGCGCGCTACTGAGTGACGTCTGTACTTCCAGGTCAGAGAGCACCTGTCCATCAAAAGCTCACTATCCAATCGGAATAGATCACTGTTAAGCCCACCCCCACGAGAGGTTTGTCCCAAAACAGCAAACGAAAAACTGGGAAGCGTAAGCGAAATCTGTGGCAATGCATTCAGAATCCACGATTTGCGAAAACGATTCTTTGAAAAACATTAACAAAGAATGAATGAAGCATATTTGAAGAGCCTGTTAAATTTGTGCGATTTTCATTGTTTGTCTTCTTTTGTAATGGCATATTTTTGATAGTTTCTGAAAAAGTTACGTTCGGTGTTGTCAAGTTACGTTCAGTTTTATTATGTTCATTTTTTTTTAGAAACAAATGTAATTCCACAGAAAAAACGAGCTCCGAAAGACGCAAACAGACTACGACAGACACACAGATCCGACAAAACCAGATGAAGTGTCTGTTGTCGTCTGTCGGCCTGGTGTGAATTGGCCTTACCAGACACTTCGTCGGTGTTGTTCAACGCTTGTTTTCGCTGATTACCGGTATTATTGTTGAATCGCGTTTGTCGGGTCGTGGAATGTCTGAGAAATGATATAATTTACTGTAATCTGCTGACTGTCGGCGCAGTTTGAATGCTTTAAACAAGTACCGTTAGCCTACCAAGTTGTATTGTACTTTCTAAGTAGAATTCTACTCGTGCATTCTCTTCCACAAAAAGAGTTGACCGTTAAGTTTTAAGTATGACATTGATGATAAATTAGCATAAATTAATCCAGTTCTAGACTAAAAGCCACAAAATCACATCTCACCTTCTTTCAATCAGCGCTCCTTCAGCGGCCATTACAATGTCAACATAACATGTTCACCGTCTTCCTTACACAATGGTACGGTTGCTCCATCTGGTGGTGGAGGACCCAATTCAAATAATGCAGACTAAAACAATTCATCGTGTGAAATAAAACGTTTGCCCAGTTTTGCTCGAAAAAGATCTTTCAAATGTTTTTTTTATTCAGGGGTTACCTACATATTTAAATGCCAAATATTAAATATAAAATGGTGTTCTAAATGCACCACTTGTGTCATCGAATTAGAAGAAACTTAACTCCATTTTTGGGTCTTCATTTAGGCTATATTATCAGAATCAAAGAAACAAAACATTAAAAATAAAAAGGAATAATATATGATTTTAAAAAACTTTTATTGGTGATGATTACCTTTATTGGCACAACTGACTAGTTTGACTATTGGTCTGCTCCACACTAGATCTGGTTGATATACAAAAATGACTTTGAAAACAATTTCAAATCTACAGACAATTATCTACAGCAATACTCGAGCATATTCAACGCCTCAGTATAAATTTGGCTCTATTTTGTAAAACTGTTTTACATTCAAATGTTCCTTTAGTGGCACTTAATTGTTCAATACAAATACACCTAATACTGTTGTACTTGGATTTTGATGGTATTTTTGCATTGATAGTGACATAGAATTCATGTTACATTCCTATAAAAAAATTATTAGAAAACTTGGTATCAGTTCATCCTAAAATACTAATAATCTGGACCTGGAGATTCCTTTTCACAACAAAAAAGACATTTTGCACTGGTTCAAATTAATCTATTGACATTGTTTCATGTAACAAGTGTATTGAAAGTGTATTTGAACTGGCTCCAGTTTTTACTCTTTAAATAACTGGTCCTTTATGCTACCTCTAGAAATTATGGTAGATGATTGTTACCACTAACTAGTAACCACATAAATCTGCAATTGAAAAATATCTACAAACTAACAAAACATCTGACAGGGGAAAAAAAGTGTGCACTGAAACAATAACTAACTTGTTGATCATGTTGAGTCACTTTGATTATGAGGGAAGAGAAGTGTACAGTACTTTAACAATCCCAACAACTTACACCAAGACCATAATGAAACAGTTAATTTTTAAGAAACGTTTTTGACAGGTTGTTGTATGTTATACCATTTCACAAACAATTATTTTTATAATGTATTGCAGCTGTAACAGACTTATATATACCTCAAACTTACTATGTATGACATTAAGAAGTTGTGTTGAGACTGCTGAATGCTATGAAGAAGACAAAGCATATTCCAAACATATTTCAGATGTGCAATATTGCTGACATCCAGAGGATAAGGGTCTTTTCCCCCCCTTTTAAATAGGTAGATTGCTATATGGTAGTTTAAAGCACGTTTAATTGATTTTAAAACCTTCTTTGAGCCTTAACCTTTCGAGCAATATCGATAGTCAGAGATATTTGTCAGGATTCATTTCTTCAAGTCAGAGTTCAGATCGGCTGGCTCTGTGAAAGATCTGATTGTAGTTTGATTTTCTCTTAGGTTTGTATTTGAGCAGCTTGCTGAAGTCAGTGAGCAATCTCTGCCAGTAACAAGACACATCCTCCATACGGAGATGTTCCAGAATTAAGTGCTGGCCCCTAAAGAAATAGAGCCATAAATATAAATTATAAGTATTTTCACAGACAATGTTTTAAAAGGATAGGTCAGACAAAAATGAAAATTCTGTCATCATTTACTCATCCTCACATCCTTCCGAACCTGTACACACCTTTTTCTTCTGCAGAAAACAAAAGATATTTTGATGCATGTTGGTAACCAAACGAATATCTTCTTTTATTTTCTACAGAAGAAAAATAATATACAGGGTTGAACAACATGAGGGTGAGTAAATGATTTTGGTGAACTATCCCTTTAAAGCTGTATATGCCTGACAAACCAATGACAGAATAAAATCATTAAAAGGCTTAAACAATTGTTACCTCATAGCAATTTCTTCAGCCACTGCATCATTTTCTTTCACAAACTGAAGTAGCTCTCTAACAAACAATCAAAAAATAAATAAATTCAATTGTCCAGTACTTACATAACATGAGTAAAGAAATGAGGCGGTTCTCTGTTGGTGTTCTCATTGACATTTCTATGAATAATATTTCACTCAATTCCCTTGTTTGTCTGATGATAATTACATTTCTTCAACAGGTCTGGAACAAAATGAGAGTGAATAAACAATGACAACATTTTCAGCTTAAGATGCTATACACAGATTACATACTGTATATCCCCCTAATCATAGACTTTCAACATTTTCCAAAATTGGCACTTTAACTCATTTCATTTGATACAAAAATATGGCCATAACATACTTTGTGAAATGCAAAATATTTTGAGCATTAATTTAGATTTGAACCCTTTGGGCTAGGTCTGCTCACATGTCTGATATTTCACTTCAAGACAGATTTTTTAAATTTTTATAAAGTAAAACCTTGTGGTTGTTTTATCGTAGGACTTTGCAGAACTAACTATGTAAAGCCCAGTAATGAATGGAACTTTGTATTTGTGTGTAATACTGTTATTTTCAGTTCCAAATTAATGGATTTAGTCGTTTTTGTTCATTTGTAATATATTATTAGTGAAAAGTCATCGCATTTTGGGTGTTTTAAGTTTATTCTGCAAAAACAACAAACTTCTCTTTAATCAGTTAATAGAATTAAAGCCATGCGAATATAAAACACACAGAACATAATTATCACAGTAGGCACAAAGGGAAATTGTATGTTAAGGAAAAGGTTGGATATCAGCTAGCCTGAGTAAAATGTTTAAGTTACCTGAGGTCAGACAAGTCCTGTTTGACAGGGATGTAGTGAACCCAAGGTTTGAGCTGAGAGTAGAAGAACTCAAGCCACTCTTCCCCGACGTGAAAAACCAGTGAGCCACACAGGAACAGATGCTTCAAACGGAAACTAGCAGCAACACCTCTGAAGTTAAAGAGGTATCTGAGAGAGATCGAGACAATCTTTAACAGAATATCTTAAATGCTGGTTCACTGACGGACATCTGATTCAGTGCAACAGCTCTTGCAAAAGCAGAAATGAGGCTGATCATACTTGTATTCACAGTGTTCAACTAGGGGAATTTCCTTCGCCGGGGGTCTACCCAGAGTGTCCTAAAAAAAAAAAAAAAAAACCAGAAGTTCAAAAATAACAAAGGGCAAAAATATATATTTTAATTTAGCTGAAAATATTAAAGCTTTTCGAGCTTAGTCTAGATTAGTGTTTGCCAAGCTTGTCCTTGTAGGCACCTGTACACTGCTTAATACAAATTTTTACTCAATTTTATTGGTTGGCATGACATGAAAAATCTATTATCTAAATGCATTTTATTGATCTTATTGTGAACAATTTATCCATGAATAAGTTTTAATTTTTACACGTTTTGGGCATAATTATTAATAATTAATTAGGCATTGATTATAACAATGTTTAATCAAAATGTCATAACATCTGTCTGGTGACGTATACAGGACTTTTCTAATAATTTTGTTCTCTTAAACCAGTCCCAGCAAAATTCACGTTCATTTGCCTCCACTTTGGAGTACAAATGCCCACATCTCAAAATCCAACCAACAACCGATAAATAGAAGTCTCCACCCTGCATTTTTTTTCTTTTCCGATAATCCTTTACACTGGGATGTATGTCACAAGAAATCTTGCTACTTCAATTTCATCACAAATTTAACTTAATTCTACATAATCTAGATTATTTCTACATGCCTTGTATATTAAAAGAGTAAACAAACCTTCTCTGACTTCCAGGCCTGGTTCTTGGTGTACTCTGCATCCACAAGGTCAGGGGCTTCCCTTGAGAGAAGGATCAGAGGGTCCCTCTCTGAACTGGTCCTTCAAACATTGGAAAAACTGATCAGCTTTGCTGAAAACAACTCTGCATTGAACTGTATGCTGGAGACACAACAGACCTAGAGCCTCTAAAGAATCCTTTTGGGCTTTTCTTCTTCCAGGGCCATCGTGCAGCTGATCTGAAGAGTGTAAACTAAAAATTAGAATACATCTAATGGCCTTAAAATTACTACAATGGAGTTAATCCTCTATATACTCTCAAGCATTCTTAAATCTGGATTTGTATAATATACTGTGATGATGGGATGAGATCAGACTTTAAAAAGAAATGAGACTTTAAATATTCTAAGTTGTTACCAACTTTTTCAGGTCATCCCTCATGAGGTCCCATCGGCCTAGTCCAGTGGGGTAGATGGGCCATACAGCAGGACCTCCCTCCCAGAATGTCCATGCAGGGTACATGATGTCCTGGTAGTCTGGCGTCTAAACAGTGAACAAAAGTATAACTGTACTAATACAGGTCATTAAGGTTGTGCGTCATACAGGTACTGGAAAAACATTTGTATATATTATATTTCAAGTGGTTCAATATCATGATTTTTGTCATTTTGTTACTTTTGTTTAGAACTTCACAGCTATGCGACAGTGTTACCCAAAATGATGCAAAACCAATTGTGACAAATGTGTGATCTGTCAGATTGTTTCCTGAGAGCTCTTCAAGGCTTCTCGGCTCGAACTCAGTGGGAGTGTACATAACAGACTGGGAGAGCTCCTGTGAAAGGTGGCATGAAAATAAAACCCAGCTCCAGTCCCTAAGCAGGGGATTCTGAGTGGTTGAGAAGCAGAAGTCTGTGCAGGTTAAACACTCTCAGAATGAACCATGATCAGTCAATCATCCAGATCATTCAGCATGTGAACTATTAATTTTAGAGGGGAGAGAGCCATGTTCAAACTTTCAATGAATGTACAATGAGTTTGTCCATTTGAAGTGTCTGTGAAATGGAACACTGTGCCCATAAAGCAACCTCAGAAACACTCATGATGATCTGAATATTGAAGCAGGCATTCTCCAGATGCTCAGAGATAAATATCCTCCGGCCAAACCGCGAGAGGATCTGTTTTTTAGCAAACAGTCTGAGGGAGCGTTCTGATAATGCACTCGTAACGCCGTGGCATTTTAAGAGCTTGCACGACAGATATTAAAAATGGGGAATCAGGCAGAAGAAATGTACCCTGTAGCCATTCTTATTGTTTCCAGAACTCTCTCTGGAGTCCCCAGCAGATCACGTCACGCCTCCCTATATTCTGACAAAGGCTGCAGCACTTTGTGCTTTTTATATACTTGCCGCAGGGGCTTTCTTATCGTACAAGAGAAAAGAGTTCTGATAAAGAAGCACTTTCTGTATTCTGTCTTTTAGCTTTGTCAGACCACACAGCGGAACAGTCATAGCACAAAGGCAACAAATGATCTCAACACCTGCAATAGGCAGGGAAACCTTGATGGGAATAAGAGAGCGGTTAGACTTTACTGTCGACCCGTCTACAAAGCTAGGCACTTTCCTCGTGTTGGGGACAGATGGCGTTTCGGCCACGAGTTCTCTTCATAGCTAGCTCAGGCTCTATGCAAGGGTGTTGAGGCAGGGCTAGACAAGTCGCACAGAGCACTGTGCAGAGGAAGAGCACTGAAAACATCATTATATGACCGGTGGCAGCGCCAGTGTAGATAGTGGCTAGAATAAGCAACACTACACACTCATTTGAAAAACAGCGGCACAGCCGGTGCTTATGCTTGAATGAGTGAGGAGCTGGAGCAATTTGTGCTTTTTACATGGCAGATCACCGCAAATGTGGTTGGTTGGCACAGTCAGTTGGTTATGTCTAAAGTGAAAGCAAACATTTGAGAGAAAATCTGGTGCGTGCGTTATATGTATGTATATTAGATGCCTCTCGTGCCGGTCTTAAAGCGACAGTAGCCTAATAGTAAACATGCTGCCGCTTGTCCGGGATAGTTCACCAAACAAATGAAAATTCTGTCATTATTTACTCACTCTAATGTTGTTCCAAACCTGTATTAATTTCTGTCTTGTGCTGAACACAAAAGAAGATATTTTGAAGAATGTGGGTAACTAAACAGTTGCTAGTCTCCATTGACTTTCACAGGAGAAAAAACTATACACTGGGGACCAGCAACTGTTACCCACAGTAATGTGGTTACCCACAATCTTCAAAATAACTTTTATTTTCAAAAAAGAAAGAAACTTATTTGGGTTTAAAACAACTTGAGAGAGTAAAGGGATAGTTCCCCCAAAAATTAAAATTGTCATAATTTAATGTTAATAAACCAACAAAACACAAAGAGAAAATCACTCACTAACTGAGAACTTTAATAGTAGCTTTAATAAGAATCAATGTATAATTTATACAGTTAAGTCTATGTAGCGTTTTAATTTAATATTTGCTCATTTAATTACACCTACTGTATCTGAAAAAAATAAAACACTGTTTATTTCATTTGTGTATTGTGTATCTTTGTTCTTATTTTCTTAATAAAAAAGAAAGTAATGACAAATATCTTTATCTTCGCCACTTTGGCCTAAATGTCTGCCTTTTTTTTTAAATATATTTTGTTACCAAAGGCTTTGTTTTTAAAATAGGGTCATTAGTTTGGCTGTAATGCTCAGTCACTTGCAAAATAGTAAAACCAACTTGAAAAAGAATTGTGATAAAAAAAAAAACGTGAATCGTGATTTTCCTGAAAAAATCATGATATCATATTTTTGCCATATTGCCCACCCCTAGTGTCAGCTACTGGCGCAATGTTGAGAGAACCAAACTCAAAAGGGAACATGTTATGTGTGAATGGCCCCCTAACCGATCAAAAGATAAACAGCACATTCGTATTTCAGTGTTGCTATTTATGCAGAGAGTTTGCCATATACATTCAGTTTAACATAGCGCGTTTTTTTTTTTTTTGCTAATAAAAGAAAAATCCTTCCTCAAATTTCTGAACACATCCCCCTTCAGATTGTACAAAACAGATTAACACTATCTGTGCCTAAATTCTAATTCTCAGCACACCCCTTCCCGGTCCTGCTCTACATGCCCCAAGCTAATTAATAAAGGGGTCAGTAGAAGACACATTTGGCATTACTTTGCCTACAAAAGAGATGAAAAAGGTGAACGAACAGACCTTACCACACAAGTCATAAACGTTGCTAAAAATAATGTGTTCCATCCACACAAGCTAGAACCAATGATGCTTAGGTCTCATAATATTTGCACTTGCGTTTTTAACTGAATTTGCTTGAATGAATCCCGGCTAAAGATATCTCTTAAAGTCTCTCAAAACTAAGTGGAAAAATTATCTGATGAGACCAAGATTTAACTTTTTGGCCAAAATTGTAAAAGGTAGGTTTGGCACAATATCAACACAGCACATCAGCAAAAGAACACCATACCCACAGTTAAGCATGGTGGTGGCAGCATCATGCTTTGGGGCTGCTTTTCTTCAGCTGGTACTGAGGGTTCAGTGGAGGAGGAGAGACTTACGAATAGCTCCAAGTAGCAGTTGATTTTGGCACACCACCTTTTGCCATCTGCTAGAAAGCTAAGAGAACTTTCACCATCTAAATCAACAAAAGAATGGCTTCAGCAAAGAAAGATTCATGTTTTTGGAATGACCCAGCCAAAACCCAGACCTGAATCTTGTGGGGGACCTGAAGAGGGCTGTGCACAGGAGATGCCCTTGCAATTTAATAGATCTGGAGCAAAGAAGAGAGGGACAATATTCCTAAATCAATGAATGTACCAACTGAAACCAGACTGTTGTAATAAAAAAAAGGACGCTTCAACTAAGTATTAGTTGTCAATGTCAATGTCAATTTTATTTATATAGCACTACTAAACAGAACACCGGTTGACCAGTGTGCTTTACATCAATACAAAAGACAAGTATAAATACAATACATTTCATCCTTAGCCATATGCTGAATCAAACAAATAGGTTTTTAGCCTAGACTTAAAAACAGACAAGGATGGAGCAAATCTAATACTAAAAGGTAACGCATTCCACAGTCTTGGAGCCGCAGCTGAAAACGCGCGATCACCCCTACTCTTCACCTTTGATTTCGGTATAGTTAAAAATCTCTGATTTGACGACCGGAGAGACATAACTGGACGATGCTCTACCAGTAGGTCCGAAAGATAAGTAGGGGCCAGACCATTTAAGGATTTAAAAACCAACAAAAGAATTTTAAAATCCACACGATATCGTACAGGCAACCAGTGCAAATGACGTAGCCCTGGAGTAATATGGTCCCGTTTTCTAGTACCTGTTAGAAGTCTTGCCTAAGTGAATATGATGAGCCAAACACTATAATTTCGGTTTTATTTTCATTAAAATTAAGGAACTTTAGAGATAACCAAGCTTTCACATCAGATATACAGGCCCTGATTTTTTCCAGTCCATCGCAATTTGGTTTTAGGGACAAATAAACTTGAGTGTCGTCCGCATAGCAGTGGAACGACAACCCATGTTTCCTGAAAATAGACCCAGTGGAAGCATGTATAGCGAAAAAAGAATTGGAGCTAAAATGGAACCCTGCGGGACACCACAAGACAGAAAAGCAGTCTTTGACATATATTCCCCAATATTAAACTTCCTAAACTTCCTATTTGACAAATAAGACCTAAACCATTCTAATGCAGGACCTTTGATACCCACCCAATGCTCCAGACGAGCAAGAAGAATAGAATTATCAACCGTATCAAAGGCAGCACTCAGATCTAATAGTAAGAGTACAGTCGAAACCCCAGAGTCGGCAGCAATTAAAACATCGTTTAGGACTTTCAGAAGTGCAGTCTCTGTCGAGTGGTATATTTTAAAACTAGATTGAAAAAGCTCAAATACCTTATTTTCATCCAGAAAACTCTGCAATTGTTTCAAAACTATCTTCTCTAAAATCTTAGAAATAAAAGGCAAATCGAAACTGGTCTAAAATTGTCCATAACATTTAAGTCTAAGTTGGGTTTCTTTAACAGCGGTCGAACTATAGCATGTTTCAATGCTTCTGGTACCATGGACGTTTCCAGACATTGATTTATAATGTTTAACAGATAAGGCGCCACAGCATCAATAACTTTTTTCAACAGAAAAGGAGGGACACAATCCATAGAAGAGCCCGACGGCTTTAACTGACCCACTATTTCCTGCAGATGGGAAAGAGAAATAGGTTCAAATTGCTTCAGCTCCGCCGGACAAGCCACCAAGGTAGACGGGTCAAAAGAAGGACAGCATATCCCCAATCTAATGTCATTGATCTTATTCACAAAAAAATTAAGAAAGTCATCGCATGTCCATGATCTATCAGGATACTCATAAACAGGTGGATTAATAACAGAATTAAAAACAGTAAAAAGAGTTCTTGGTCTGTGATAATTTTTAGTAATGAGTTTTGTGAAATAATCAGATCTTGCTGCTCTAACAGCCTTTTGGTATTTTAACAGCGAATAACTTAGCATTTCAAAGGAAACATGAAGCTTATCCTTCTTCCATCTACGTTCTGCTTTTCTGCAGGACTGCCTCAAGGAAGGTATGTTATCGTCAACCCAAGGGTCAACTCTTGGCTTAGGTTTTAAGGTCTTTACTGGAGCTACTGTATTTAAGACATTCTCACATTTAGAATTAAACTCATACAAAAGCTCCTCAGCACTTAGTTCAGGGGGCATGCATAATGCAGTTTAGGGCTGCAACAATTGATAAAATCGATTATAATCGATTATGAAAATCGTTGTCAACGAATGTCATTATCGATTAGTTGGTCTGCTTACGTCACGGGGAGCGTTTACTGGTACGCACACACACGCAAGGTCTCTCTCCCTCAGGCGCTCTGCCGAGCGCGCGCGCTACACGGTTTGGAGCAGTCTCTTCTGTCTCGCATGCGCGGGAGTTTGAACTAATTCGCGGGCATCAGGGAGCCGCAATCATAGGGCCGCAATCAATATGCGGGAGACTCCCGGGACTTCCGGGATGTCTGTATTTTGTCTCGAGCATCAGGTTGTGCAATCAGTTCGCTCGCAACGTAAGTGATGGATTAAAATAGCGCTACCGCAGAAATAGGTTAAATTAAAACAGTGTTTACAAAGTGAAGCATTAAATACAAAGGCAGTTAATAACAGCAGCAGTAAAATATTGTTTTTTAGTCACTGTACTCAGTGGTTTTCAGCGAATGCTTGTGCACTAATGCATAATTTCTCCTGTCCTTTACTCAAGCCTGTTAGCTTGCTGGGTAACGTTACCTCCATTCCGTTCTCTTTTTATAGCATTTGTCTACTAAGTTTTAATTGTTTTTCAAACGCGATCTACTGCGGCTCTACATTCACACAATTGTTTTCAGTCTTTCTATATTTATTTAATCAATTTATCCTTATATTATTCTTTTATATATTATATATAATATATATTATATTCTTTATCCTTATATTCCTTATATATAATTAATTTTAAATAAGAATTAAATGAATTTTATATATTTTAGATGTTTTTAGTTTGTTTTTAGTTCAGATATTCACATCTGAACAACATGTCTGTGTAAATTTGTTTTAACAAAAATTGTGTTAAAACATAATATGTTGGATATCATTTTTTTTAACAATAATCATGTTTGTCAACTTGCCATCAGCAATTATCATTAAAAACAATGCAAATATTGATATTAGTAAAACTCAATGTGTGGCTTTTGCACTTTTTAAAGTACACTTTTACACATAAATACTCTGATTTACGGTTTTATTTAGTTATAATAAAAAAAAATCTAATTTAAATTCTATCCGATTAATCGAAAAAATAATCGTCCGATTAATCGATTATCAAAATAATCGTTAGTTGCAGCCCTAATGCAGTTATTAATCATCTGTTTTAACAGGGTGTGCTGGTGGATCAGTGATAATAATCTAAAGGCGGAGTCACAAGTAATGCAAGTAATGGAAATTGCCTTAATATAGTCAAGCTACTGATATACCAGAAAATCAATTTAAGTAGATTGTTCTTAGGCACTTTGTTGGGGTACAGGGTACACACACCTTACTGAAGGAAAGTACAGGCAAGACTGGCTGAACCCATCCAGGAACCTGGGGATAGTCACGCACATTAACCACCACCTCCAAATCTGGCAACCTGTCAATAACTTTTAGGATGAAGTGCTCAACACCACTGCATCTGCAAAAAAAGGATAATTGGCTGATATTCAGCACCTACGTGCACATGACAGGATCATGATTATACAAAAAATTATACTTCACCAACCTTGCTGGAAACATGCAGCTTTGTTCTCTGTACAGCTTACCACCTATTATCTGGTAGTGCGTACCAACACCCCTTTGGACTGTGTCTGCCATGAGCCCCTCAGATATGCCATTTTTAAATGGCCTGAGGTCATCTTTCATGACACTGCAATCAAAAGAGTGATGGAGGAAAGTCTACATTATACAGTCTTTCAACCTGTATATTCTATTGTAAGATACTCTTTATATTTGCTGACCTCAGATGACAGCTGCAGTTCTCCTGACTGCATGGCTGGTAAATATGTGTAGCTTCTGTGATCCATCTGATGAATGAATGCCAACGTTTTTCTGAAAGAAAGAAAGAAAGAAAGAAAGAAACCAACAAACAAACAAAGAAAGAAAGAAAGAAAGAAAGAAAAAGAAAGAAATCTCAGACGTGTCTCGAAATTAAAAACTTGGTTCACACAGAGTGTGTACAAACGTTATGATGATCACTGTTCATTAAATATAATCTAAAGACACAGACCGTAGACAACTATAACGAGAAATGCTGCATTTTCAAAAAGAGAATAACAAAAAAACATTAACAGATTTGCAGGGTTTAACCTTACAGAGACGCTAATGCTAAGATACAGAAACACACGTAACGTAAAGTATGACGATTCACAAATTAAAAAAACGACCGCCCAAATGATAGATAATTCTCAGCATCAAAACAAAATTCTGCAAGTTCTCACCGTTATCAGAAAGACAAATTTCAACTCCATTCAACAAAAGAATTAAAGACGTTATGAGCAGCCACGACAGTTCCATTTTTCTGCATCGATTAACTGGACTTGGTCGATTTGAGGAGAAATCGATCAACGTACTATTGGTCTGACACTATATTAAAAGTCTCCGGCCGTTTCTCAATATGCGTTCGTGTCTGTTTCTTTTACTGTCTATGGTCTGTACTTGTGTTCTTGTGGACTTGTGAAACGTCATCAGTCGCTGCCCAACTGTTCCAATTCAAAGTTCATATCTGCCGAGTCCAGTTCAAATCCCCGGATGTGTTCTTGATCAGCCCCCTTTTTTCTTTTTTCTTTTTTTATTGACACAAGAACATCAGATAACAACAGATGACAGCATAAGTAAAAGGAGACAGTAAAAACATTTGAATATAAAGTACAATAGAGAAAAAAAACACAGAGGAAGTAAATAAAACTACATATCACTCAACATATTATCATACATTTTCACAAATTTGCCACTTTTTTTGATATTAATTATTTTTAGTGTCTTAATAAAATAATTAACGTCACAAAGAAAAATATTTAATTTGGGTACTCTTAAAGAATATTTGCATTTATGAATGAAATATTTTGCCAATAAAGTAAAAATATTTCCGATATATTCTATTTTATGATTACAATGCGAATAATAACAAATTACATCACCCAATGTTAAATCAATTTCCAGTTTTTTTAGGATGAAGTGCTCAACACCACTGCATCCTAAATCAATTTTTTAGTTTTGTAGCTAGGAGTTTTGACAGTTCAAACCAAAATTCTTTGACAAGGGAACACCTAAAGAAAAGATGATCAATTGACTCAGTACAACTTTTACAGAAATTACAATTCAAATGAACATTGCCAAATTTAGATGTGATCTCGTTGGTGGGGTATATATTGTGCAAAATTCTTAAGTGTAGTTCTTTCGCGTGGTTGGGGATACAATATTTATAAGGTAAGATCCATGCTTTTATCCAATTAATCTCTTCTATCAAGGAATTCCAAAAAAAATTCCCTCGCAGGGTAATTAGACTTCTTGACTGAAACACATTTCTTATAGTTTTATTGCTACATTTTGGATCGTAAATACTTTTGCCTTCAATCAGACATTTATTTTCACTCTTTACAATCTCTTCAAATGATAAATGACATTTCATTAAATGAACAAGAGCATTTGGTATAGCTTTTACAATGGTAAGAAATTCCTTATGAATAACCGGGAAATTATATTTAGACATGAAATCATAATAAGAATAAACATTCCCTTTTGAATGTAACATATCACAAAGAAAATCAATACCTTTTTAATGCCAATTCTTAAGAAACATCGACTTGTTCTTTGCAAGAATAGTTTCATTGTTCCATAGATTTACTTTATGTGGGGAGAAGTTGTGGACAAAGCAAAGTTTCCATGCTAGAAGAGCCTGTTCGTGGAATTTAGAAAGTTTTATAGGGATCTTAGAAGGGGAGAAATTACAAGTTAACAAAAACTTAAGCCCTCCCACTTTATTATACTGTATATATTATGTGGCATAAAATACCAAATAGACTCTGGTGAATTGACACAATTCTTTACCCAGTTTACTTTGAACGTATTATTAATAATACGTGGAATAATAACCACCTGGAATAATATTAACATAAAAAAAAATCCAACATGCCAAAACCTCCAATCTCTTTTTTACCACATAAAACCTGTTTCTTCAGATGCTGATGTTTGTTTTTTCCAAAAAAACTTAAACAATAAACTATTGATTTGTTTACAGGTATTATCATGGACAAATAACGAAAAGGATGGATATATAAGTCGAGCTAGACCTTCAGCTTTAATTAAAAGAACTCTACCAAGGAAAGACAAATCTCTTTGAAGCCAATTGTTAAATATTTGTTTAGCATTTTTGATTCTAGGGAGAAAATTCATATCTTGTCTAAAAGATATTCTTTTGGTGATATGGATTCCAAGATATTTCACATTATCTTTAATGGGTATATTTTCCACAGAGGTTTCCATAGTGTCGAATAAACAAAGAATTTCACATTTAGGAATATTTAAATTTAGACCAGAAGCCATTGAAAAGGCAGTAATTGTTTCAAGAGCCTTGCCAGCCTGATATGTGTTCTCTAAAAACAGGGTTGTGTCATCCGCAAGTTGTGAAATTTTTATCTCACGGTCAAAAATGCACATCCCTTTAATATCAGGATGGTTACGAATACTCAGAGAGAGTAATTCCACAACTAACACAAACAAAAAAGGGGAGATTCCACAACCTTGCCTCACTCCCCTATTAATAGGAAATCTATTAGAGGTATCAAATTGTAAAAGAACCGAGCTATTAATATCCTTATATAACATATTAACCACTTTGGTAAATTTCTCTCCAAAGCCAAATAACACCTGTGTCGAAAATAAAAAATTGTGTTCAATGGTGTCGAACGCTTTATAAAAGTCTAGAAAAAATATGATTGCATCCGAGTTAATATGATGTGCATAATAGTAGGGAGGTTAAGTGACTTTTGACTTCAAGTCATGATGCAAAGGTCCCCTTTGGTATGGAAGTACCTTAAGGCCATAGAAATAAATGTATCCTAAGACACAAGTGAGATCACATTTTGTATCTTATATCCACCTTTTTCCTGGTTAGCGAATTTACCCATGATTCATTGCGGGTTTGAACCGGAAGCCGGTTGTCCTTTTCCGGTTCGAAGCTTTATGAAGATTTAGCGCCGCTTGCTCAGAACGTCGCAGTGATGTGCTGGTTAGAAAATATGTGAAATAAGTAGGGCTGCCCCTGCCCGTGCACGACTGAAGTTGGGTTGGAAGTTATGTATACTATATGGGAAAGAATGCTAAACCATAATGAGCGTTTTCGTAATATATTGCCTATTCTGCATCTCAACGCACGCATAAGCTTGCCACAAAAAAAACTCGGCAAAAGTAATGATTATGCATTAAACATTTGAATTGTTTATTAATAACTAGTGTTTTCTGTAAGTGTCGACTGCAAAGATAAATTTCATGATACTGACTCGCCATCTTCTCAGTAGTGAACGCGCCTATAGAGAGAAATGCACTTCATACGAATTAACCTATACATAAGCAGAGAGCAGCCCATATCTGCTCGTTTTTAATTATTTTGTTTAAAAGTACACATGTCAAGCTTTCTATAGATATACTTATGTATGTGAGGCAAGTAACTTATACGCTGAGTTTCGTTGATTAATAAGACGCGCTCCAGTTCACGCGCCCGCGCCTCCGTGTCCTGTATATCTACTATTTGTGCTTATTATTTAATATTCCAGGCAATTTGTTGATAAAACATTGATAAAAATGAAGATACAATTTATACTAAACGAAATTCACTTTAAAGAAAGGCTTTCTACAAAACAAACTTGATAAGTGGTCAAAATCATGTCCATCAAGCCATTCCAAATGTTTTCCGATATATTGGGCATCTTATGATCATTGACTCATCTTATGCGGTTCCCTTTTCATATAATCAACATAGATGAAAAAATCTTTTTTTAAAAACATTATATTGTGAAACTTAAATATAAAACGTATGTTTAGTTATTTTTTGTTTAACTTATATTTAAGCGTCACACTGCTCCGCTTTGCTCATGTGCTCTGGTGTGTAGCCTATAGCCTTTCCATGCATGTGTGCGTGATGTGATGGAGGGGTGCGATTCTCGAATATTAATTGCATTATACCCAGCGATCTTCGAATATTATTTTTGCTTGAAATGCCCATCCCTACTGGTAACGTATTACACATTTTTCGTTGGATGCTTCAGTTTTACCGCAGCTAACCAAAAACGTCTACTCTCTGGTGTTGAATGTAGCTGATACGAACCGGACATAGGCATTCTCTCCTTTTTATCTTATGCTCAAAGCACCCAGTTTCTAAAAATTTTTTTATCTTCTCTGAATTGTTAAAACAACCAACAACAGCACATGTAGAGCCTGAACTCATTCTCTCACTGCTAATACAGTACGAACCGGAAGTAGGCAACCGGAGTCGTCGTCATGGTGGCGCCCATTGTTTAGAGCAGAATAAGGTGGATATGCACATTTTTTAAAAATGGCCACCGACCATACTTGAGAGACCCATATCTTTGCTTATGTTATAGCTATAATGACAAATTTGGTATCAACAGGTACATTTTTGTGGTCAAGGAGTCCAATAAAATAGGTTCCAAGACTAAAAAACAATAATGTTGTCCTTAACATGACAATTGGAGGTGAAGTATGCAATTTTTTATTAAAAAACGCATGCCAAAAACACAGTCCATTCACAACTTAATAATTTCTTCGTAGGTGTGCTTCGCATGCGCCCTTTACAGCACTGGCTGATGACGCGAGTCCTGCGTCGTGCATGGGCATCCGGTCGTTTACGTCTCAAGGTAACTCAGAACTGTGTCACAGCTCTGGAGCCCTGGAAGGCGGTCGACTGGTATCAGACAGGTGTAAACCTGGGAGTAATCTCTAAACTGATAGTGGTTTTGACAGACGCCTCCAATTCTGGCTGGGGCGCCCTTTATGAGGGCAGACCGACTTTTGGCCTGTGGTCAAGCCAAGAAAAGAGCTTGCACATAAACTGTCTAGAGATGAAGGCGGTCGAGAACGCCTTGCGGTTCTTCCTTCCCCTTCTAAAGGGCCACCATGTCCTTGTCTGCACGGACAATATGGGGTGGGTTTCCTACATAAATCGCCAGGGCAGTCTGAGATCACAGAACCTTCATGCACTGGCAGAACGCATCCTTGTATGAGTTCAGCGCAACCTACTCTCGCTGAGAGCGGCGCATGTGCCAGGCCATCTTAATGTGCATCCCACAGGCTGTCCAGGGACAACGTTCCCCCAGGGGAATGGTCCCTCCACCCTCAGAGAGTTCAGCTGTTGTGGGACCCTTTGGCACAGCAGAAGTCGACCTCTTTGCGTCTCAAGATAATGATCAGTGTCCAATATGCTTCACAAAGAACAAGGACGCGCTGGCCCATCACTGGCCCAGCCGCCCTCTCTATGCTTTCCCTCCGATCATGCTGTTACCACAGGTAATCAAGCTGTAGTGGATGAAATGTTCAGATAAAGGGAAGGAAGAGGACAGGGTTGGCTTCAGGTGACTGTGGGTGTTTTATTCAAAACAAAATTCTCAAACAAAAACAAAAGATGCGCACCACGCGCTGGACAAAACAGACGCTATTCAAGTTTCAAAGTCACTCGCTCTCAGCGTTCTCCTTTCTCACTCTCTCCGTCTCAGTCCAGTTCACCCACGAGTCGTTACCGGTCTCTCTCTCCAAGTCTCTTGTTTCCTCATGGCTTTTATCCATCTCCCCACACCAATTACTGAAACAAGACACAGGTGTTTGTCATTCACACTTAACCCACTTACGCCGCACCTGTCTCCCGATCCTCTCTCCCGTCACAGACTTCGCTGACCCACGCCCCCCTTGCCACACAAGCGTATAAGGGAGAATGGTTCCGGTGTACTTCTAGTAGTTCCGTTCTGGCCGAACCAAGTTTGGTTTCCGGAGCTGATGCAGCTTCAGAGCTTGTCTCCGTGGCCTGTCCCGTTGAGGAGAGATCTCCTCTCATAGGCCGGTGGTACGATTTGGCACCCACGACCCGAGCTTTGGGCTCTGCATGTGTGGGCCATCAACGGGTACACGTCAGTCTCCCTGACGGGGTGTTAAACACGATTACGCAAGCTAGAGCGCCCTCTACTAGACGGCTTTGTGCTTCCAAGTGGTCACTGTTCTCAGGTTGGTGCTCAGCTCGCAACCTGGATCCACAAGATTGTGGGGTGTCGGAGGTTCTCTCCTTCCTACAGGAGCTCTTGGATAAGGGTAGATCCCCATCCATGCTCAAGCTATATGTGGCGGCTATTGCTGCGTTTGTCAAACATTCGCATGGCCAGTCACTGGGTAGGAACGACCTTGTAGGTCGCTTCCTCAGGGGAGCTAGAAGGATGAACCCTCCTCGCCCCCCCTCGGACCTTTCCTTGGTCCTGGAGGCCATGAAGGGTGCCCCTTTCGAACCTCTAGAGTCTGTGGACCTTAAGTATCTCTCATTGAAAACAGCTTTTCTGGTGGCTATCGCCTCAGTCAAGCTGGTGGGTGACTTACACGCACTTTCTGTTAGCGCGTCGTGACTTGAGTTTGGGCCTAATGACTCCAAGGTCATCCTCAAACCAAGACATGATTATGTCCCCAAAGTACTTGCCACTCCTTTCAGAGCACAAGTCTCTGTGGATCTGACAGCGAGTCTGACATTCTCTCGTCACAGGCGATTTTTGAGATTCGCCTTCGAGGGCCAGGCATATAAATACACAGTCCTACCGTTCGGCCTGTCCCTGGCATCTTGTATATTATGATGTGCAGGGACGCTGCTCTCGCGCCCCTGAAACTTCAGGGCATACAAGCTTTGAACTATTTGGACGATTGGCTGATTCTAGCTCGATCTCATCCAGAGCTCATAGAACACAGGACCATATTACTCGAACACCTCGAGAATCTTGGTCTCACAGTCAATTGGGAGAAGAGCTCGCTGTCCCCCAGACAGGAAATATCCTTTCTGGGCACAGAGCTGAAATCACTGTCAATGACAGCGCGACTGTAGCAAGAGCGCATACTGAACATTGCGGCACTATAGTCCCGCTGAAGAGATTTCAGAAAATGCTGGGCCTCATGGCCTCATCATCATCAGTACTCCACCTGGGTCTGCTTCGCATGCGCCCACTGCAGTGGTGGCTGAAAGCACGAGTGCCGTCTCGAGCTTGGGCCTCCGATCTGTTTCGCCTCAGGGTCAATCAGAAATGCGTCGCAGCTCTGAAACCTTGGAAGGCGACCGACTGGTACTGGTACCACCGCCTCTTCAATCTGACATTCTTAGAATTTACCCTTAGAATTGGCCCTTAGAATTTACGTGGAACGTTCGGCTGCTTTCAGACGGTCAGGACAGCTATTTGTTTCGTTTGGTGGCCGATCTAAAGGTCTAGCTGCCCATTTTTATATCCCCATATCATATGAACTCAGGGCGCTCGCCCTTGGGTCAGTGTTGTGGTAGATTTAGCACGCACAGCGTTTTAAATTGGATTCCCGTAGCGTAAGCTAGCTTACGCAACATGAGAGTACTCTCGTAAGAGAACATCACGGTTACTAACGTAACCTCGGTTCTCTCTAGAAGAGGGAATGAGTGTTGCATAACCCTGCCGTGCTTGTGCTACCATCTGGTTTCGCTTCAGTCGATGAAAACCAAGGAGCATCTTATCGAGCTCTGGCTTATATAGGCATAAGCCACGCCCATTCGCCCACACGCCCACTCATTGGTGCTTACGTCACGTGCAGTGCCTCGATAGGTTGCAGCAGTTGCCGTATAGCATCCAATAGGCGCGCGAGCTGCCTCGCCTAGGTCTGCTAGCTGCAGCAAGTGTGTTTTAAATTAATAAAAATTATAATGATAATTTTTGGCTTCAGTATTCTCGAGAAAAGAGGTTTTCCATCTAAGGTTTTTTTCCCATAGTCAACTAGCTAGCTATTTAATAGTTATCTAACATTAAAAACATTTTTCTATTTAATGAGAAAGTCATACGAACCTCAAAGTGTTAACCTGTCACCTCTGACCTTCAACAGCTGTCACAGCTCCTGGTGCAGATGGGATGTGTTGTTGCAGGAACTGATATGCTATAGACTACTCCTGACTGGTCGAAATCTCATGCTACTTAGGACAAATGTAATGTACAGAAGTAGCTGCACTGCTTAAATACAAAATTAAAGTTTTTGAACGAAAAGATAAGTAAAGTCACTCTGATGACAATTTTTATGTGAAATGTGCATATTTACCCCCAATTGTCATGGTATGGGGAAAATTATTATTTTTTTAAACTTGAAACCAATTTTATTGGATTCCTTGACCCCAAAAATGTACACTTTGACACCAAATTTGTCATTATAGCGATAACAGAAGCAAAGATATGGGCTCTAGAGTATTTTCGGCACATTGGCGGCCGTTTTTGAAAAAACATGTTTATTTCTGATACAAAGTGTGATCTCACTTGTGTCTTAGGATAAATTGATTTGTATGACCTTAAGGTACTTCCATACCTTTGCATCATGACTTGAAGTCAAAGCCCTATTTTTTGGGCTTAACCTCCCTACTATAATCTATGAGATCTAAGATTAGCCTGATATTACAACTTATATGTCGTTTAGGCATAAAACCTGTTTTCGTTTCAATAATTATCTCAGATAAACCTGTTTTTAATCTTTTGGCAAAAACTAATGATATAATTTTGTAGTCTAAATTTAGTAATGTGATTGGCCTCCAATTATCAAGTGAGAGAAGATCTTTGTCTGGTTTTGGTAACAGGGTGATGAGCCCTTGTTTCATGGAAGTACTTAATTCTTCATTAATAATGCATTTGTTGTACATTCTAAGTAGTGGTTTCTTTATAGTTTCCCAAAAGTGTGTGTAAAACTCAATAGTTAGGCCGTCTAAGCCAGGGGATTTACCCTTCTTCATAGAGTGCATTGCCTTGGTAAGTTCAGTTAGTAAGGTCATTTTCTATGGAATGCCAAAGCTGACTTAATTAAAAATAAATAAATACATAAATAAATATGCGAATAAATGTAAAAAAGCAAAAATACATAAATAAATACATAAATAAATATACAAAGAAATGTAAAAAAGTACAAATAAATTAGTATTTATACTTTTATTTCCTTATTTATGTATAATTGTATTTTTCACACATTTATTTATTTGTTTATTTATACATTTATTCATTTATTTATTTCCACTTTTATTTATTTCCACTCATCTCACCCCATGCAGTGGAGGACAGAAGCATCATCATGCCCATTCAAACAGCACCTGTCGTGCCCATGGTCGTGGTGATATTTCCCCCTATAAATTGATTTTATAAGTCATTAAGTCAAAATCTTAATACAGAGGAGAATGCTTTTACACTGCAATTACAATTGCTTAAAAGTCGTTATGAGATTAATGATATGACTCACTCGTTTAAGACAGCGACTTACCGCCACCTACTGGCTGTTTTAGTTTCATATTTAGACTTACAATTTAATTGATTCCATCATTTCATATTTCTATATTCATTTGTTTTTAACATTAATCTCATAGCGACTTTTACTTTCTACCTATTTAATAAGGTTTGGGTAGATATAATATCAATTTATAGGGGGAAATATCACCACGTCCATGGGCACGACAGGTGCTGTTTGAATGGGCATGATGATGTTTCTGTCCTCTACTGCATGGGGTGAGATGCGTGGCTGACTATTGCTGCGTTTACATGAGCCCTTTTGTTTGATTTAAGAATAATTCCAAATTGATGACTTGTGATTAATCAGTATCTTAGAGCAGCATCTATGAAATATGGGTTGTGTTTTAAGCATTTGAATTGTCACCTGTTATGCAAACGAAATTATGAAACGCGAATGTAAACCGTGCATTGAGTCGCGTTTCAAACTCATTGATCAATATGCTTGCGTAGGAGTCAGTGAAATGTGCGCTGGTTTCTCTCCGCGTTCTGCGCTGGTGTGCGAGTCTCATCGACAATAAACGCAAGCTCTTATCGTTGTTAATAGTGGATACTTTCATGCGCTTCCATGTCCAAGTGTCTGCTATCAGACCCGTTGAAGTGCAGTTTCTGTTCATGTGTGCTATGTGTGTTAACCTTATATAGCCTATCCTATGTACAGTTAGGGTGATATACATGACTTAAAATGTGATATTGTCCGCACATCTCTTGCGTTTCGTTCGTCACACACCACAAGGTGTCACTGTGGCCTCAAAGCTTCAGCACTGCCACTCTGAGCTCGATTGCTGATGTCTGAGGTAAAACACGACCCCCTCATTAGCATACGGACAAAGAAATGTAGAAATAAATAAATGTAGAAATAAATAAATGTGGAAATAAATAAATGTAGAAATAAATAAATGTGACAATTAATAAATGCAGGCATAAAAGCATTTATACATAAATGAATGTGGAAATAAATAAAATGGAAATAAATAAATGAATAAATGTATAAATAAAAAAATAAATAAATGTGTGAAAAAATACAATTATACATAAATAAGGAAATAAAAGTATAAATACTCATTTATTTGTACTTTTTTACATTTCTTTTTATATTTATTTATGTATTTATTAGTGGTGGGCCGTTATCGGCGTTAAGGTGCTGCGTTAACGTGAGACTCTTATCGGGCGATAAAAAAAATATCGCCGTTAATCTATTCTCAAATTTGGGTTGGGATCATAAAATAGCTTTTTCAAATATCGTTATATTTTCGCGCAAATCGCGCAGCAGGGTATTTTCCTTCATGTTACTTGGGCGATCGTTCCTCTCGTTACTTATGTTGTTGAGTTTATTCCAAGCGCGCTGTATCTTTTTTATGGGCATGAGCGATGCTCAATTTACAAATGAATCACTCTTTTGGGTCGATTCTTTTCAAAGACTTCATCAAACAAGTTGGCAGATCTGTCTAAATCGGTTCGCGAATCAGTTCTGTTCAGTTCCTCACGCACTGAATCGTCTGAACTCTGAAGCACGTTCAATCACACTCGACACGGAGTCGTAACAGGAAGATTTAAGAACATGAAAGAGCTACAGTTTATTCTAGTGAAAGCAAATCTGCAAATGCATCATATTTTTGCCAGCGATGAAGATCTTTATTAGTTGAACATCTTCGTAAGCTGTCTGTGAATGAATGATTCCACAGGACGATAACGTTAATGCTGTAAAGGGAAAGAAAAGAATAATGTGGAAAAAATGACAACACATTGCGTGCCTCAAGCATGCATGGAAACCAAGCCGGTGTTTGTGATGTAAATTACATTCGATTTCATTTCATTCAGGTAATACATTTTACAACCAAACAGATTATTACGCCACGATAGCACTACAAAAAGTATGACATTATCCGTTGGACATATACATTAATTTATAGGCTACAAAAAAATAAGCTACCATTGTGTACAGTTTATGAAATGAACACCCGCCATCCCGCGGTAATGTGTGTGTATTGCACAGGGGCATAGTCACACGAATAGTTTACCGGTACATTGATTGAAACTAATTTGTTTAAAAAGGAGGAGGCTATTGCCGGTAAAGGTATGGAGGTAGTTTTGTTTCTTTATTATTCAATCAAAAAATATATCTTCAATTAAAAAAAACCTTCACTTCAATAAAAGAAAAACTTTTCAATCAAAGAAAAAAAGTATTTGAATCCAAAAATATATTTGAGACTCAAAAAAATACATTTGAACACTGCTTTTCTTTGATTGAAAATGTTTTCTTTGATAGAAGTCCGTTTTGTTTTGTTTAAAGCAACCTTTTTAATTGAAGTAACATTGTTTTTTGATTGGACCATATAATAGGTAGGACATTTGTGTCTTTATCATTCAATCAAAAAAGAAGTTGCTTCAAGCAAACAAACAAACAACAGAATCAATAAAAAAGTCACTTCAATGAAAAGATAAACATTTTCAAATATAGAAAATCGTTTTTGAATGCAAATAAAATATTTGAGACTCCAAAAATTGCATTTGAACACTTTTTTTTAATTGAAAATGTTCTCTTTGATTGAAGTAATCTTTTTTGTGCTTGGGCCATACATGGGTAGGACATTTGTGTCTTAATCATTCAATTCCAAAAAAGTTGTTTCAATCAAAAAAAATATTTTCAATCAAAGAAAAAGCTGTTCAAATGCAAAAAAAAAAATTACCCCGTGAATAAAAAAAGTATTGAAGAGAATGTGTTTTTTCGTTGTTTTTCTTTTTTTTATTTGAAGTGAAAAAAATTAGAAGTTCAAATTGTTTTGATTGAATCATTTTTTTTAAGTGAAAAAAGTTTTGAAGTTCAGATTTTTTCGTTTGAATCACTTTTTTTTTTTGAAGAGCAAAACGTTTTGAAGTTCAATTTTTTTTGATTGAATCATTTTGACACAAACGTTCCGCAGTGGGCGGATGCTTCTCTATTGGTCAGACATGTTTGCTTGACAAGTGTCTACACCAACGACATCTTTCTGACAAAGAAGTCATGTTCGTGGAGGGAGCAGCCGTGAAGTTCATTTTCCTGAAGCTACAGATCTATCTCTGTGAGCCTTGCAGCGGCCAAGTACAAGGGGTAGTGAACTGATGATCAAATGTGTGTTCCAATTATTCGTAATTTTGGTTTATAGTCAATCTTGCACCTAACATCCTAAAACCAAGTGATGTACGCAGTTGTGGTCATGATTATTTTCAGGAATTGAATAATCTGTTCCATATTTTGTATTTAGCTGTCTATTGCTGAAAATGACAATACATACACAATCATACATCAAGTTAAACAATCTGTTATTTATTTCTTTATCTATGTGTGTGCATTAATTCTATCTATCAATCTATCTATCCATCCATAAATACGTATCCATAAACTGATATCAGTTTGTCTAATGAGCGCACACTGCACACTCTAGCTCAAAAAGAGTAGATCGACTTGTTTGAGCTTCCACGGTTGCCGTAGTTCCCCTGTAGTGAGAGCGCAGCTGTTGCGAGTTAAGGCTGATTTATACTTCTGCGTCAGACCTACGCCGGAGCCTCTACGCCGTAGCCTACGCTTTTGTTTTAATTTATACCTCTGCGTCGTTGTCCGCGTTGACGCACGCAGATGGAGCATGTGAAACCCGAGGAAGCGGTTTGAGCAGACCAATCACAGCCCTTGCGTCCGCGTAGAATAGACGCGTTGTTACATTTTTGGAGAGGTGCATGTCAGGGTACGCCGGAGGGTACGCGCGCTACGCACAGCCTACGGCGTAGCTACGGCGTAAGTTCGACGCAGAAGTATAAATTGGGCTTTAGCAAGATGCACGCGGAATATTTGCCACTTGAGCGACAACGTTATCAACTAGCCCTTCGCGCACTTTGCTATCCTGTCTGAATATATTTAGATATCTAACCTAACACCATCACAAAAATTCCTCAACGTGAAGTTCCACTCCCTCCACTTGCTGGCAAAAAGCTTGCTGGCGAGTGGCGAACATGACTTCTTTGTCATGTTTCTTTGTCAGAAATCTACATTTATTAGATAAATAAATCTAATAAATGTAGATTTATTTATTTATAATATTCAAAACACTGTAAATAGGTTCATAATCTGTAAATCTGAAAATGTCTATTCTGACTAAACCCAACTGTGATTATATATTCATATTTTTATTTTTTTTATTCTTATCATTTGTAGTATTATGTTTCATGTTGTATTTGTATTTGTATATGTCCACTGGAAGCCTCAGTACCAAAACAAATTCCTTGTGTGTGCAAGCACACTTGGCAATAAAGCTCTTTCTGATTCTGATTCTGATTTCTGAGAAAGATGTCGTTGGTGTAGACACTTGTCAATCAAACATGTCTGACCAATGGAGAAGCACCCGCCCACTGCGGAACGTTTGTGTCAAAATGATTCAATCAAAAAAATTTGAACTTCAAAACTTTTTGCACTTCAAAAAAAAAGTGATTCAAACGAAAAAATCTGAACTTCAAAACTTTTTTCACTTAAAAAAAAAAAGATTCAATCAAAACAATTTGAACTTCTAAATTTTTTTCACTTCAAAAAAAAAAAAAAAAACAACAACGAAAAAACACATTCTCTTCAATACTTTTTTTTATTCACAGGGTATTTTTTTTTAATTGAATGATTAAGACACAAATGTCCTACCCATGTGGCCCAAGCACAAAAAAGATTACTTCAATCAAAGAAAACATTTTCAATAAAAAAAAAAAGTGTTCAAATGCAATTTTTGGAGTCTCAAATATTTTATTTGCATTCAAAAACGATTTTCTATATTTGAAAATGTTTATCTTTTCATTGAAGTGACTTTTTTATTGATTCTGTTGTTTGTTTGTTTGAAGCAACTTCTTTTTGGATTGAATGATAAAGACACAAATGTCCTACCTATTATATGGTCCAATCAAAAAACAATGTGACTTCAATTAAAAAGGTTGCTTTAAACAAAACAAAACGGACTTCTATCAAAGAAAACATTTTCAATCAAAGAAAAGCAGTGTTCAAATGTAATTTTTTGAGTCTCAAATATATTTTTGGATTCAAATACTTTTTTTCTTTGATTGAAAAGTTTTTCTTTTATTGAAGTGAAGGTTTTTTTAATTGAATAATACAGAAACAAAACTACCTCCATATAAAGGCAGGTTCACATAAAATCATTATGACATATGACATTCTTTTTTGATCTAACGAGCATCTGGTTTGGCGATGCAAAAACGGACTGTAGCTACGTCGTGCTTATTGTTTTTTTCTTCTTCCAATTAGCCTACTATGTAAAAGAAAAACGACATAAACATGCTACTTGTTCAATTAATAAACAGTTTGTTTGATGACATATCGCTAAAGATGAAATTGGCCTCCCTTTCTGTCATTGTAATTGTGCGTTTTATTTATTTATTTTATTTTATATATTTTTTTGAACGATATTCGACTTTTGCTCCTCTATTGTCGAATGGCATTTTTGGCAGAAATTCACATCCCTACGCGAGGCGAACTATTCTCAAAGACTTACTTTTAGTCATTATTTGGGTAGCACACATATTCTGAATGCCTTCGGCAGAATTAAAATGAGCCATTTTAATCTAGATTAATCTAGATTAATTCCAAGATTCCAGTGAGATTAATCTAGATTAAAAAAATTAATCTATGCCCACCTCTAGTATTTATTTATGTATTTTTGCTTTTTTACATTTATTCGTATATTTATTTATGTATTTATTTATTTTTAATTAAGTCAGCTTTGGCATTCCATAATTTTCACAAACCGTTTTAAACTCACTTGAGATTACTGGAATGTAAGGTTTGACTCTTTGTAAAAAGGCGTTTGCATAATTTACATTATAATTTGAACTATATAATTTATTAAAAAAGGAATGTACATATTTATTAATTTCAGAAGGGTTTTTATTAATGTTATCATCAATTTTTAAAGCTGTTACAGAATTTCGTTTTATATTTCTTTTTTCCAAAGCAAAGAAATAACTGGTGTTTTTCTCTCCCATTTCCAGCCATTTAGCCCACGATCTTATAAATGCACCTTTAGCTAAATCTAAGTAAAAATCATCTATTTCATTTTTGCAAATTAGATAGATATACTTCTTCCTCTGTGTTAAGAATTTCTTTAGACAATAACTTTTCAAGTTCATTTGGAAGATCTTGACATCTTTGGGAATTAGCACTTTAACTTCTTTACCTCGACGCATTGCCAGTTGCCTAACTCTAAATTAAAAAAATTCCCATCTTTGGATATGACTCACAGATTCGTCTTCCAATATATAAGAAATGTTTTTAACATATTCTACAAATTTTGCATCTGAAAGTAGTTTATTGTTAAATTTCCAATAACCACGAATTCTTTTACAGCTGTTTGTATTTCCAATTAAAGAAATTGAGATTAATTTGTGATCTGATAGAGGTGCATAAATAATCAAAGTATCCAAGGTAAATTGTATTGCATTAGTAGATAAGAGCCAAAAATCAATTCGTGATTTACGAGTAAGAGCATTATTTGTCCAAGTGTATTCCTTATCCTGTCGTTGGGGGTTTCGTTAAAGTCTCCTCCTATCAATAAATAAGCATCTCTATATTTACTTTTTAGTTTTAAAAGTATCAAACTAAGTTTCTTAAACATACATAAATTTAAAGAGTTGTTGTTATATCCGTAAACATTGCAAATGATACATTTCTCATTGTCAATGTTTAAAATTACAATAATCCATCTCCCTTCACCAGAATAAATTGTTTCCACTGTATCTCCTTTCAATTTGTTTAGGAAAATAGCGACCCTGCAGAATGGTTTGTTCCATGACAAAACAAAGCAGAATCAACCCACTGAGACTTCCAAAACTTTAAAGCAGTATCACAAGAATGAGTTTCTTGAAACAAAATAATGTTTCAGCTTGAGCTTCCCTCTGTTTAATAAAAAAGAAAAAGTGCCTTTCTTTTATCAATATCCCTTAGTCCTCTGACATTAAGAGAAATAACATCTAATCTCCCAAAATTAAAAACTGTCATCAAAGAGAAAGAACAATGAAAATAATAAGAAAAGACCTCCCAAATTAGGTTAGTTTTCTCGTTACAATGAAACAATAGAACCACCGGGATCTTACATTCAACAAGATGTTAACAAGTATTACAACCACATTGTAAACTGTTAGGGACTATGAATCGTCCAGTGAAGTTTCAAACTATTATCAATGTGCGAATATTTTCGCTCAGTGTTGTTAACTAAACGTCAATATTAACTCTTTTACCTTAAATGTAAGCAAAGGCACCTATGAATGATGCTCTTTTGCCTCCTTCTCTGGCTTTCTGAACCAAAGGCCAAGCTTTGGCCCTAACCGCTCGTTCGTCGGGTGACAAGTCTTCTTTTAGACTTAGATGGGCATCCTCCAGTAATTTCGAGCCTCTTGCATCCCTCCATACAATATCACAATAGTGACGCATGCTGAATTTAATGATTATGCTTCTCGCAGTGTTGCCATCTTTCCCTTTTCCAATTCTGTGCACGGAATCCACTACCTCCGGTAACTTTCCAGCAATTTTCGGAGAGATATTGCCAAGAACTTTGATCGCCAGCTCCCGAGTGTCTTCCTGTTGATTTTCCTCCCTTTAACCCCTGCAGTCTCAGCCCCCATCTTCGTCGATAGCTGTTTGCCTCCAGCAGTTGAATTTTAAGTTGTCTATTTTCCTCTCTCAGATCTAAGGTCTTCTTTTCCAGTGCAACAATTCTCTCGTTGTGGTTGGCGGTATCTTTAAGTTATTTTTCAACAGTTTCATTCAGAAAGGTCATGGCATGATCAGTGCTTCTCACCGTTGTCTCCATAGAAGTGACCTTTTCAAAAATTACTTCACATCTTGCGGAAAGAGACTGAATAGCGGCCATAACCTTGTTGAAGTCAGACTCAGAAGATGTAATCTTTCCTTTTTTTGGTGCTGGGCTTTTACTTGGAGTGCAAGGTAGAGAAGTTGTTAAGGATTTCTCTGGTTCAACAGAATCATCTGGAACATTGGATAAATCTGTCAACATTGCATCGTCGCCGTCGGGATACGAAGCGAAGAGTTGGGATGGAGCAATATTTCCATTTTTCTCCATGCTCGTTTCAGAGTGTTGTTACGCTTTGCGTTTGCCCATATTATATAAACATAAACATGAACCTCGCCTGAAAGGCAAAGGGGGAGGTGTTGCTGTAATTTATAGTAATATTTTCAAAACCACTAAAAACTCTAGTTTTAAATATACTTCTTTTGAAGTGTTGGTGCTTAATATAAAAATATATAATGTAAACGATAAATAAAGTTTGAGAATTCTGCTGGCAAATGTATACGGGCCACCAGGGCACCATAAAGATTTTATCAAAGCATTTGCTGACTTTCTATCAGAATTAGTATTGACTGCAGATAAAGTCCTAATTGTTGTTGATTTTAATATACATGTAGATAATGGAAAAGATGCAATGGGTTTGGCATTTAAAGACATTCTTAACTCTATTGGAGTTAGACAACACGTGTCAGGACCTACTCATTGTCGTAATCATACTTTAGATGTAATGTTATCACATGGAATCAATGTTGATGCTGTTGAAATTCTGCAGCAGAGCGACGACATCTCAGATCATTATCCAGTCTCATGTAAATGACATTTAGCCAAGGCTGCAAAGCCAACTCCGTGTTACAAGTATGTTAGACCTAACACTTCTGCCACTAAAGATTGCTTTATCAATAATCTTCCTAATCAGTTTCATCGTCTCAGCATCCCAGATAGCTTAGAAGAACTTGATATTGCAACAGAAACTTTTAACTCTCTCCTTTCCAGCACTTTAGACACAGTTTCTCCGTTGCGCTTAAAGAAGATTAAAGAAAATAGTCCAACGCCGTGGTACAACGAGCACACCCGGGCCCTTAAGAGAGCAGCCAGAAAAATGGAGCGCAACTGGAAGAAAACAAAACTAGAGGTATTTCGGATTTCATGGAAGGAGAGCTTGATTGCTTACAGAGAGGCTGTAAAAGCTGCTAGATCTGCGTATTTTTCAACCTTATTAAAAGAAAATAAACATAATTCATGCTTCAAGCCAAGAAGTTTCCAAGAAACACAGCAGTAATGACTTTATGAACTTCTTCACTTATAAGATTGATAATATTAGGGACAAAATTATAACTATGCATCCGTCTACTACAGCATCGCATCAGGGAGTGCATTATAGTCTCCCTGAGGTAAAATTTGATTCATTTGTTGCCATAGGAGAGGAAGAATTTTGCAAACTCGTTAATTCATCTAAATCGACAACATGTATGTTAGACCCTATACCGACTAAACTATTGAAAGAGATGCTTCCAGAAGTCATAGATCCTCTTCTTAACATCATTAATTCGTCTTTGTCTCTAGGATACGTACCAAAAACCTTTAAGCTGGCTATGATTAAACCGCTTTAAAAAAACGCAACTTGATCCTACAGAATTAGTCAATTACAGGCCGATCTCAAATCTACCTTTTCTGTCAAAGATACTAGAAAAGGCAGTATCCTCACAACTGTGTTCCTTTCTTGAAAGAAATGGTATCTGCGAGGATTTCCAGTCAGGATTTAGACTGCACCATAGCACTGAGACAGCTCTCATTAGAGTCACAAATGATTTGCTCTTATCATCCGATCGTGGTTGTATCTCTCTATTAGTGTTACTTGATCTTAGTGCTGCATTTGACACCATTGACCACAACATTCTCTTAAATAGACTAGAAAACTATGTTGGCATTAGTGGAATTGCATTAGCATGGTTTAAATCATATTTATCTGACCGCTATCAGTTTGTAGCAGTAAATGAAGAGATGTCTTATCGATCACAAGTTCAGTATGGCGTACCACAAGGCTCAGTACTAGGACCGTTGCTGTTCACTCTGTACATGCTACCTTTAGGAGATATCATTAGGAAACATGGAATTATCTTTCACTGTTATGCTGATGATACTCAGCTCTATATTTCTTCCAAACCTAACGAAACTCACCAATTCACAAAATTATCGGAATGCATAGTTGATATCAAAAATTGGATGACTAGTAATTTCCTACTACTACATTCTGAAAAAAACAGAGATTCTAATTATTGGACAAAAAACGTCCACATGTAATAACCTAGAATACCATCTAACACTTGATGGATGCTCTGTTAAGTCTTCGTCGTCAGTTAGGAACCTGGGTGTGCTCTTTGATACCAATCTTTCATTTGAAAGTCACGTGTCTAGTGTCTGTAAAACCGCATTTTTTCATCTTAAAAATATATCTAAATTACGTCATATGCTCTCACTGACAAATGCGGAACAACTAGTTCATGCGTTCATGACATCAAGGCTGGATTATTGTAATGCTCTACTGGGTGGTTGCCCTGCACGCTTAATAAACAAACATTCAACTCTCTCCTCTGTCCACCTCCACCACCACCCACCTCCTCGCTAACTGCTGATGATTTTGCTAACTTCTTCACTAACAAAACAACAACCATTAGCAGTCAGTTCTCTCCTCCACACACACAGGAACCTAGTCCAACCTCTCCCACAGCCAATAACCTTCTCTCCTCCTTCTCTCCTCTAACCGAGGAAGAAGTATCTAAACTTCTCCTCTCCAGTCATCCTACCACCTGCCCTCTAGACCCCATCCCCTCACACCTTCTTCAAGCCATCTCTCCCACACTTCTACCAGCACTCACACACATCATCAACTCATCCCTCCATACTGGCATTTTTCCTACAGCATTTAAGCAGGCTCGGGTAACCCCACTGCTTAAAAAAACAACTTTAAACACATCACTTCTAGAGAATTACAGACCTGTCTCTCTCCTACCTTTCATTGCAAAAACACTTGAAAGAGTTGCTTTCAACCAAGTATCATCTTTCCTGTCTCTGAATAACCAGCTGGATGTTAACCAATCTGGCTTCAAGAAAGGGCATTCGACCGAGACCGCATTACTTTCAGTCACAGAAGCCCTGCTGATCGCCAAAGCTGCTTCCAAATCATCAGTTCTCATTCTCCTAGACCTGTCTGCTGCCTTCGACACTGTGAATCATCAGATCCTTCTGTCCACCCTCTCATCACTGGGCATCACTGGATCTTCCCTCCACTGGTTTGAGTCCTATCTCACAGGTAGGTCATTCAGGGTCGCATAGAGAGGCGAGGTATCCAAAGTACATCGACTGACCACAGGGGTTCCCCAGGGGTCAGTCCTTGGACCCCTCCTCTTCTCCATTTACACCACATCACTGGGACCCATCATACAGGCACATGGTTTCTCTTACCATTGCTATGCTGATGACACCCAATCTGGCAAAGACTGAGCTTCTTGTTCTCCCTGCCAATCCGTTTCTACAGCACGACTTCACTATCCAGTTAGACTCATCCTCAATCACCCCATCAAGGTCAGTCAGAAATCTTGGAGTAATCTTTGATGACCAGCTAACCTTCACAGACCACATTTCAAAGACAGCTCGATCATGCAGGTTTGCAATGCACAACATCAGGAAGATCAGGCCTTTCCTAACTGAGCATGCAACACAGCTTCTTGTACAGGCCCTGGTTATTTCTAGGCTTGATTACTGCAATGCTCTTCTAGCTGGTCTTCCATCATGTGCAACTAAACCCTTACAATTGATCCAGAATGCTGCTGCTCGTCTTGTATTCAACGAGCCCAAAAGGGCCCACGTCACTCCGCTGTTCATCTCCCTGCATTGGCTACCACTCGCTGCTCGAATCAAGTTCAAGGCGCTGACACTTGCTTACAGATTGTCCACCGGCTCAGCTCCCTCCTACTTTCACTCGCTCCTACGGGTCTACATCCCTACCAGAAGCCTACGATCGGCCAAGGAGCGACGGCTCGTGGTGCCTTCACAGCGAGGCACAAAATCACTGTCCAGAACATTCTCATTCACGGTTCCATGCTGATGGAATGACCTACCCACCCTCGTCCGTAATGCAGAATCCCTGACAGCATTCAAAAGACAACTGAAAACTCATCTCTTCCGTGAGCACTTAAGGCGAGACACGGCAGGCAAAAACATCGTTTTTTTTTCACTGGTCAATTTTGAGATTTTAGGATATTTGTCTTCAATAACATGTCTTCTTTCAGACTTGTGGTGAAAAAAAGTCCGAAATACACAGTTAGGTCTTTATTTTACTACACTTTGTCTGTTTGCGTCTGTAGATTTCTCATAAATTCATCAAAAGTTGTCGTTATAAATCATCCTTCTGCTCCGCGATCGCGATCTGCACCCTTTCATCACACGCACCGTTAGAAAGCTCGCTCTCTGTTGTACAATACTGCCGGATCCAAATATGGTAATTTCCTTTTTATCAGCAACCAATCGCGAAAGTAAAAGGGGGGATTTTACTCTAAATGCGCGATCTCATTGGCTGATGCTAAATCTTTAAAGCCCATTTTCTCAAAATGACTTTTCTCTCATACTCCAAGTCCGAAATCTCCACGTCAGTAGCACCTATATACACCAAACTTCCCAGTCTTGTACCTAGTAATATTATGAAGACATTTACAGAGGGATTTGTAAATATATTATTCCTAGCCTGATTTACATAACATTTTATTCCAAAAAACATGTCGAAAATCATTTTTTATAAGGCTATTGGCAGTATATTCTGATTTACAGGATAACAAAAGTAGATATCCATAAATCCCTCTGTAATTTTTTTCCCATCTAATATGTGAACACAATGAAAAAATAATTTTGAACCTGGCTTTATCCAATACTCAGATTTCGTTTTTTAAAATATATGCAGATTAGCGCATATTTAATTAGATAATGTCTAATTTGCATATTTAAACATTAAATTACAGAAAACTTGTAATACATTTTTTTCTCATCTTAATGTAGGTAATCAACTGGCAAAGTTTCATGGTGATATCTGCTAGTTAAAAAAAATACCCTATTCACCTGTAGTGTCTCGCCTTAACATAAAAAAAAAAAAAAAAAACCTTTCTCTTGAAATCTTCGCTTGTCTGGTTTATGCTACTCCGAGCAATGTTTGAACTTTGTATTCTGAGCACTTCTTGCATTGTTTTTCCCTCTCCACGATGACTCGCTTGGTTTAATCCTCAAATGTAAGTCGCTTTGGATAAAAGCGTCTGCTAAATGACTAAATGTAAATGTAAATGTAAACTACAGCTAGTTCAAAACGCAGCCGCTAGAGTTCTTACCAGAACCAGGAAGTATGACCATATTAGCCCGGTTCTGTCAACACTGCATTGGCTCCCTATTAAACATCGTATAAATTTTAAAATATTGCTGATTACTTACAAAGCACTAAATGGTTTAGCTCCCCAGTACTTGAGCGAGCTCTTAACGCATTATAGTCCTTCACGTCTATTGCGATCTCAAAGTTCTGGCCAGCTGATAATACCTAGAATATCTAAATCGACTGCTGGCGGTAGATCCTTTTCCTATTTAGCACCAAAACTTTGGAACAATCTTCCTAACATTGTCCGGGAAGCAGACACAGTCTGTCAGTTCAAAGCTAGACTAAAAACACATCTCTTTAACCTAGCATTCACATAACACTCTATAGACTTCTATAATTCAATATTAGGCTGCTTAGATTAGGTCAGCCGGAACTGGGAACACTTCCCTTAAATCCTGATGTACTCGTTACATTATAAGAAGAATGGCATCTACACTAATTTTAGTGTCTTTGTTTATCCCGAGGTTTTCTCGCAGCCTGCCGGATCCAGGCCGTTTCCAGATCTGACGAAGGACTTTCACCTGGACCTGATGACAATGCAGTGCTGAAGTGCCAACTAGCCTCTCCCTATGGAGGATCCCTATACCACTCTACAGATAAAGGATTGTGGAATTTTTCGGTTCGCGTACCTACCCAAATTGATAAGATAAAATAAAATTCTGCATCAAAATTTATAGACAAGACAAGTAGTTTGTTTAGGCTTGGTTTGTAAGGAATTACAAACCTGCGCACATATATTCAAACGCACATAACTATAGAATCAATTCTTAATGCGCATGTGAACGCCATCAGCGTCTATCACAGGTTCACGTTTAAAGTCTGTTTAGAGAGAACGGTGTCGTCTTAGCGGCCCCTAATTTAATTAACAAATGATCATTTAGACGGAAGTGAATCAATCAAAACTAACTTTAGCTGGAAAAAACATTTTTCAAGAACCACTATAAAACCAAACCAATCTCTGTTACCTTAGACTATATGTTTATCTCTGTAAAGCTGCTTTGAAACAATCTACATTGTTAAAAGCTTAGCACTAAATGAGGATGACTTGACTTGACTAGAGAGCCAGCGCATAGTCCCGCAACGAACACCTGTGCAAGCACTATCACAGCAAACAGACTGGCATCAAACGAGGGCGAGGAAGATTTAATCGCCTCACGCCCCGTAGAAAGCCCGTTATTAAGGCGTACTTGCCAACTGAGCACCCCTAAATAGCAGTATGAAAAGCAGCTATAGTGGCTACATAAACCTTCAATGTACAGGGCAAACCTCCAGCATACAACCGGTCCTGCAGAAACAGGCCTCTAGGTTCTCATCCCTGGCTGCACACCAGGCTGAGAACACATTCCACTTGAGAGCATATAAATGCCTTGTTGATGGAGCCCTCGCCTCTGCTATTGTGTTCAGCGCTCGCTGCAGAACATCTAGCCAGTACCCGATGTGCTGATCTGCCACACATGCAAATCCCATAGCTCCCACCTGGGATGTCAAATGGTGCGCCTCGCCCGTGAAAGGAGGTCTCTCCTCAGAGGGATGGGCCACGGAGGGGCCACAAGCAGGTACACTGGCTACTGGCTTTCGTGCAGCACTAACGAAATTATCTTCACCAGAGGGAAAGCATATTTTCGTTTCCTGGGCCAGTGGCTTGACAACGCATACACGGCCAACGCATACCTGGAATGCACGCCTGAACACATACCTCCCTGGCAATTGATGTAATCACCATCATATTGTCCATTCAAATTAGAACATGATGGTCTCTCATGTACAGCAGGAATTCTTGCAGAGTCAGATGAACAGCCTTCAGCTCCAGGCAGTTTATATATCATTGTCTCTGGTCGCTCTTCCAAGTGCCAAATGCTGGTCTGTTTTCGCAAAGGGCTCCCCAGCCATTTAGCGACACATTCATGGTGACCTTCTGCCTGCTCATGCTGACTCCCTTGTTGTACATTGTCCTGTCAAACCAGAGAGATAGAGCTTTGAGACATGCAAAAGTTGCTGGGCAAAAGTTAGTATTTAGTTAAATAAAACACACGTAAGGGATGAAGATTTACCTTGGATACGAGCAAGAGTGAGTGTACAGTTTATTTTCGCGCATAGTGTGTGCAGTCAGGGCAACAAATTATTGGAAATCCACTGTCTCCTCAAAAGAGTCCATTTGCAAGCAGCGGAAAGACAGCTTATGTGAACACACACACACACACACACACACACACACACACACACACACACACACACACACACACACACACACACACACACACACACACACACACACACACACACACACACACACACACACACAGTAACCTGAGTTGTTTACTCAGCTATGCATAATAGCACCAAATTAATAAATTTGCACGTTTGCACGGACATAAGATGCACGCAAACGCACCAGAGTTCGATAGAATCAAGTTGAGTGTGAAACCAGACCAACGCTGCGGGGGGCGCCCGGGAACAATCGCGCTCAGCCTCGGACCGCAGCAAACGAGTCCAGTGTAAAAGCACCCTGAGCGTGAACACGACAGTTCACGAAAGCTCTCGCATTAACAGGTAGGCTATGCAAGACAGTGGTTGAATCTGCAAAATTATTCTTTTTTTTTTGTATTTATGTCAGTAATGTTTTGGTCTTGGTCTTCTACTAGTGCTTACAACTTGTACAACATATCCACGTTCTTAGAATTAGCTGCTTGTCTAATCAAATTATTGTACTCTCGATCAGATCTAATACAAATAACTAAATTTTCTGTTGTTGGCACACTTTGCAGACAAAGTGGTATGAATAACACCCATGGTTAGAGTATTCTCCTGATAAAGTCTAAAATGTATTTGAGCTTGTGCTGTCTTCTCTTTTAATTGTAAATTTTGTAATAACTGGATAATTTGTGTTAACAAGAAACCACCCCCTTAGTGGCCCTTTTTTTGGTTTAGGCCACTGCCCCTCAAAATGTCTGTGCACGGCCCTGTTGTCAAGTCAAGTCAAGTCACCTTTATTTATATAGCGCTTTTTACAATACAGATTGTTTCAAAGTAGCTTTACAAAGATAACACGAAAATAATGCAACTTAATAACATTACAGTCCAGCTTAAGTAAGCTCAGTGATGTTTAATTTTTGTTGTAAAAAAGTTGTTAATTTAGTTAATTTATATATGTAGCCACTCTGGAGAAAACTTTGTTGTCATCGTCCAGCTCAGTTCAGTTCTCATATAATGGACTCAATGCAGGCAGATCAATAATATTTTTGAATATTAAATTAAATGTCCCCCCCATTGAATATGGTCTGAACCTGTTCTGGTGTTACTGAAAAGCGCCTCGGGTTACGACTGTAACCCTTGTTTCCTGAGAAGGCCTGTCTTTCTCCTTGATGCCCAATAGGTTTAACCATAAATGCCTCTCTGAGACCACCATGTAACGGCCGATAGTGCGGGTCGTTTCCTTGGTGATTCGGAGAGACAAGTCTGCAGCCTTTCTCAACTCTGCAATATCAGAGTTGGTCCCTCGCCCTCATAGATATTCTTTAGAAGGTCAGCCTGGTAAGCTTGTAGTACTGCCATAGTGTGCAGGCTAGCACCAGCTTGACCCGCAGCCATATAAGCCCTGCCCACCAAAGAAGATGTATTGTGGCAGGGTTTGCTGGGCAGCACCAGGGTCTTTAGGGATTACACAGCGTTGGGGGGAAGGTAACTGGTCAGAGGCTCCCAGTAACTCCCATTAACCCATAGCTGCTCTCTCTCGCCCCCACAATATTGCTGTAATCTAATATTGGTGGGTTGGACAAGCGAGAGGAATGTGGTTTGTTGTTTGGAAAGAAGGGCAAACATTGGTGATGAGGCTGCTCTCTGTGCTGCAGGAAGCGCTTGTCCAACTTGCATTTCTCCTGCGCTTCCTGCCTTTCATGTGACCAACTGATGTTTAGACGGGCCACGGCACGAAAGACAACCTCTACCAGCTCTTCATATTCAGGGACATGGAGTGGTGAGTCTTCTTCAAAATCCCCGCCTTCGATGCTGATCACATCTACTTCCTCGGAAGCAGACAGCTTGAGCATCGGGTTCTCTGCTCATGAGTAAGAAGCCGCTGGACGGGCTTCCACACGAGTCGGGAGAACATCGGAACTGGCAGAGGATTCCTGAGAAAGTGCCTCAGCAGTCTCAGGATCCCCATGCCAGATCCATCTGCGAACACCATGATGTGTGCCGCCGGCCATCCTCTTCAGAGATGGTCAAGCGGGAGCGCAGCACTTGGATCGGTAGCTTTTCACAATCCTCACAAGCAGCTCCCTTGAGAGCTGCCTGAGCGTGCTGTGCTCAAAAAACAATGTACACACAATTGGCCCGTAATGTAACGAGGGCAGGGATGCACACACCCCTTGTATTCTCGCCATTCTCTTATATTTATATAGATATTTTTTTGCAACAGACAAACAACACCAAATATAGCAGACATGACAGAGAGCGCTTGCTGAAGAACAGAAAGCTAACTCTGTTGTGTCCCGGCATCCCTTTGCAGCTTCCGTGTGCGCTTTCACACGTTATGTCATGATGTAACACCAATAACGGTTGGCTTAGTTTCATTCATGCTTCAGAGGTGCTACATTCCCCAAAGTGTCGTTATGACGCAGTGTGAGTTCCCTCAAAAGGGAACTGCTGCTTTTTTTTTAGCTTGAACAAAACTGAAAATCATTAACAAGACCTTGGTCTCAAAATATATTCAATTATTTTAGGAATTCTCATTTGTTACTTAAAGGTGCAATGTGTAAAAATTTTGAGTATCTATTAACAGAAATGCAATATGACATCCATAACTATGTTTTCAGTGGATTTATAAAGAACTTACTTAATAAACCGTAATGTTTTTATTACCTTAGAATGAGACATTTATATCTACATAACCGCGGGCACCCCCTTCTATGAAGGTCGACATATTGTGACGTCATATTTCTACCGTAGCCGACAGCGAACAAACAGCGCTACAGAGCGCGTATCGTCACTACCTTGAAAGAGAAGTAGCAGAAAGCTAGAAGCTAGCCATAAACACCGTGAGTAGTGACTTTTCCCTTGTCAGTGGTGTAAAATATGTAGTTGGATTGTTTCATGTAACTTAGTTCTTCTCCCTTGCTGTGTTATGGCTTTGCTATGTGGGGATAAATGTGCTGGTTACGTTCGTGAGACAGCTGATTAGTACTCTTGTCATTGACCGTAAAACAACGTTATAGGAATCACCAACCCGTCGATCGCGGTCGACAAGTCGATCTTGGAAGCATTTTAAGTCGATCGCGAAGAGTTTTCAAAATCAGAGAAAAAAAGCCTATTATGTGTAGTAAATGGTGACGAGGGGATGCGGAGGCGCGCGGCAAAAATGGCATGATTGTAACAGCGCGCGCGCCTCCGTATCCCCTTGTCCCCATTTGGGCACCTTTGGAATCATGCGGACGCGTCGAGTTTAAACAAGGCTTTACGCTTTAACCAGCTCAGCCACAGTAATAGCTCATATTAGCCAGCTAAACTTTTACTACTGTTAGAAAAAATATATAGTTGCATATATTTTCATGTGGTTCTTCTCCCTCGCTGTATTATGGGTTTGCTATGTGGGGGGAAATGTGCTGGTTACGTTTGTGAGACAATCAGCTTATTACTATTATTATATTATATATTAAACCCTTGATCCTAACCTGACTATGGCTTTGTAAACTTTATCCATGATGTGGTTTATAATGGACTGTGGTACAGAAACAGTGACAATGTTACACACTCTTGACTTACTCTGGCTATTCTCTGCTGTCTCAAACGACGATATGTTTGTCAAGTTTTAGCCACCGTAGCTTCTTCGAAAGGGAGGGGTGAGCAGTGGGCTGAGCCCTTAGTGCAACTCGCAACCGAACCGCTAGATGTCGCTAAAAATCACACAGTGCACCTTTAAATATACAACATTTAAAAAAAACATTAAATATTAGATCTAAGTTGCGCAGAATCAATTTTGCGCTTTTTTCCGCGATCAGATGAAGTATCAGCCAAAAATCCACGTGCATCTTGAAAAGCGAATGTTTTGGAAAGTCTGCAGCAAGTTTTTGTGCCATCTAGTGGTTTAATGGAAAATAACATCTAAGGAGTCTTTTAGGAGGTCCAGTGGAGCCTTTAGCCCCATTGTACCATACTTTTTTACATGAGCTTGATGATTAGTTAGGCTAATTCTGAACACAGCCACATACCTGTGGTGTGTAAGGTAGTTAGGTCATTTAAAGTTTTTTTTATATGTGTGCTTTGTATGCGGTTGTATGCCATGCAAACCCCAGGTGACCTATATTTAGATTTTATTAATCTGCACGTTGAGAGACTTGTGCTGTGATTCCCTATGGTTCTCATGTCTGTCCTATTTTTCTTCAGACCATCATTTATTTTTAGCTTTTAAATGACTGGGTCACTAAAAGAGGCCTAAATTCACCAGGGACATACTCATTGTAAAGTCTATCAAATATCTTATCCTGTCATGTCTTTGCCTACTTTTTGAGAAGAGGTGAAGTGGTAGAATGAGAAAGAGAGCATAACATGTTTTTTTGTGCTGAAGAACTGCACATTGAGTCTCATTTTGGTGGTCAGACTCACTGTCCTACAAGATCTCACCTGGACTCTTTCCATTAGACTCATCTTATTATTCTCCTGTTTAATCATTGCTACTATGCTGTCCTTCTGGATTGTCTTGGCTTCCTGCATGGATTTTCTCTTGTACACCTCTGCAGAAGAGGGTCTGGAGTTTCCCAGTTTTGATGGCAGGGACAGAGTTCTTAATGTCAATGAAAGGAACTATAAGAAGGCATTAAAGAAGTATGACATGATGTGTTTGCTGTATCACGAACCCCTGTCTTCAGATAAGGAGCTCCAGCAGCAGTTTCACATGAGGGAGATGGTTCTGGAGGTAAGGAATTATAAAGAGAAGGGGGATGACTAAAGAATTTAGTGGATGAATAGGGACTGATATATTGCATGCTATATCTTTTACCATCAAATGCGCTGAACAGGTTTTCAGTTTCTAACACAAACACACACACTGAAAAAAATATATGTTCAACGTCTATGATGGTATGTTCTAAATGTATACCATGCAATATATCGGTCCCTATTCATCCACTAAATTTCATCCCCGTTCTCTTAATAATTTAAACATAAAATCAACAATTGTTTTAGATGTTTACTCCAAATAAAATGTATCAAAGAGCTACAATTTATTGCACCAGGGGGTCATACTGTACATCTGTTTTCTGTGTCTATACAGTAGGCTACCTGATGTGCAATTTAATGTGAAGACAGACCTGATTTGGTGGCTGACAAAGGTTTCACAAACAGCAATGCTCAGTCTGCTTATGATAACAGAGCTGTCAAGTATACTTATGACTATACAAATATCAGCCATCATAATCTACAAAACTGATCCAGGTTAAAGATTCCTCCTTAGATATACTGTGGAAATGTTGCCCCAGACTGAATTGCTATTACAGACTAAATGTGTTTGTAAAGATTGGCAAGGTGGTATGCATTTACTTCTTAATTTAAAAAATATTCCTCAAACAATGAATGTACTGATGTGTCTCTTCCATGCATCACTAGCTTGCTGCTCAGGTTCTCGAAGACAAGGATATTGGTTTTGGAATGGTAGACTCACATAAAGATGCTAAAGTTGCCAAAAAGCTTGGTAAGAAGTTTTGTTTTGAATTACTGTGCTAATAATAACATTGCTTTGTAGATCAAATTGTCTTACTCACCCATTTAATAAAAATGCCTGATACGTCTTGGTATCTTTGAGGTTGGGTCCTGACTGAAATATGATCTTTGTTTATTAGGTCTGAAGGAAGAAGGAAGCATTTATGTTTTTAAGGATGAAAGAGTAATCGAGTTTGATGGAGAGCTCTCTGCAGATACACTGGTTGAATTCGTGCTGGATGTGAGTGAAATTTGCTGGGCTGGATAAGAGTCAGGTCTCTGACTGTAGTTTATTTTATGATATCTTTGCAGAGTCTATCTTAATTCTTCAGTAACATCACGTATTTATAATAATAAGATTCATGTTCTGGATCAGCATTATTGTAATTTTTGGATACTTATTGCAGGAATATTATACACAAACTTTTGGCTTGTGAATACTGTGGCTCAATGGAATATACTAACATTTGACACATTACTTTTATTCCCTTCTCTGTGTCTGTCACATCATTCTTTAGCTACTGGAGGACCCAGTGGAGTTGATCAGTAACCCCATGGAACAACGCGCTTTTGAGCGAATGGATGAAGACATACGCCTCATCGGCTACTTCAAGGGTGAAGAATCTGAGCGTGAGTGGCATTTTTGCTTCTCATTTAAGTATGTATGTAAAATTATAATTTTGTGGCCATGCTCTTATAAGTATGACTCACTCATTTCATTCATTGTGGATTTATGTGTTTCAGGTAGCATGTCATGAGTAAAAGTGATAAAAAATAAATAAACAAAAACTATTTACTTCTTGTGGCCTGCGTATTCACAACGAGTCCAAATAGCAATTCAGATTAAGACTAGACGATTTCCTAGGCAGAATATTGACTTGGAACTATATTAGGGTGAAACACAGGCGAAGCACTGCTATTTCGGTGCAGTCATATCACGCAACACCTGATATCCCCCAACTTCCATCAACATACCGGCGTGAATATTAGCTATATGCAGCGACTTAATTAAGCGCGTACTTGCATAATGTTTTTTCCTTTTTTTAGAAACGCACAGGGAGAAAACATTTTTTGTAACCACTCACACACCTGTTTATGTTTCCTTTGATTTGTCGTCTCATTCGTTTCTTTTCTAGATTTTCATATGTCTGCTAATGCTAGATAATTTTAGTCACTCCCTGAATAAAATATGTTTTCTTTTCTCATAAAATGTATGACTTTTAGGAGTGCAATTTGATTACCATATGCTAAATAAAGTTGAATTAGCTAACCTTCTATGTAATTCTTACTCTTCAAAGTATACACTTGCAGGTGTTGATTATAATTAATTTACTGTTAGGCCCATACATAATAATAAGGATAAACAATATTTTAAAAGTATATAATTATTTTACAATTGACTAATTAAAAATTAACCACAAAACATAACATGCTAAATGGGGGATATCTATATCTAGCATATGAAAAAATGTAATTGTCAGAAACTCAGTTGCTGAATGTCGAGCAACAACGTTGCTACAGCCCTGTCGCGTCTTACAATTCTATATTGTTACAATGTTGCGAGCACGTAGACAGCGACGTTGCCATAGCAGAAATGCAACGTGCCACAGACGTTTCCTGGTTATAACCTGCTTGTAACAGCTGGTCTGATGTTGTATGCACCAGCACTTCTTGCTTCATTATGTTGTGCACCAATATACCCTTGTTCCTTTATTATTATCACTCCCTGTGATATATTAGTTCCGCGTCGGCTCGACCGTATTCAGGACGGTGCTGAAGCCGCCGGCAAAGTTTTGGCACTCTGCCAGCTAGATTGTTTCTTGATTGTTTCAACCAGGTCCAGTAACCGAACTGGGTCAGGTGGGGCTTTAGTTCTTTGTTGTATTCACCTACTACGGCATGTGTAGCATTTTTCTGTCAACTCTGCATTTATCATTCGCGATCGATATCGCATGTTTGTCGATGGAGCGGGGTTCAGAGCATAAATGTTCTGATCGCATTAATGCAGGACAAAGCTCTGAGGACATCAGAAGTTACAGGGACTGAAGGCAGCTGTACAAAGTACACAGACTACATCATAATTTCAATTTTAATGGAGAGTAAAACAAAGGCAGAACACCATATAATCTGATAGGTAGCATTATTTGATAGAACGCTGGCACAGTAACTTCATATTGACGCACGACTTAACAAAGGCAGAGTACCGTAACTCAATATGAGTGTTCCAAAACAAAGCGAAAGAGCGGCAACGTCTGTGGTACGTTGCATTTCTGCTATGGCAACGTCGCTGTCTAAGTGTTCGCAACATTGTAACAACGTAGAATTGTAAGCCGCGACAGGGCTGTAGCAACGTTGTTGCGCGACATTCAGCAACTGAGAGACAATGTTCTGACAATTAAATTTTTTAATATGCTAGATATAGATATCCCCCATTTAGCACGTTATGTTTTGTGGTTAATTTTTTATTAGTCATATGTAAGATAATTATATACTTTTAAAACATTGTAAAAAACAGTAAATTAATTATAATCAACACCTGCAAGTGTACACTTTGAAGAGTAAAAATGACATAGAAGGTTAGCTAATTCAACTTTATTAAGCATATGGTAATCAAATTGCACTTCCAAAAGTCATACATTTGTGAGAGAAGAAAACATAATATATATAGGGAGTGACTAACGTTAACTAGCATGAGCAGACATATGGAAATCTAGCAAAGAAACGAATGAGATGACAAATCAAAGGAAAAATAAACAGGTGTGTGAGCGGTTACAAAAAATGTTTTCTCCCTGTGCGTTTCCAAAAAAAGGAAAAAACATTATGCAACGCGCTTAAGTCGCTGCCTGTTCAAGGAGTGCTGAAATCAATTACTCATCATTGAAGTAATTTTGGCTTCATTGAGTCTTATTACTTTAGGCATAAAGTTAAATATTTGTCATACCTGACCAGAAGATGTTCAAATAAATGTCACAATAGACAAGGAAGTTGTAGGTTGTGTTTGTATAATTTCCGTATCTTATTTAGCTGAGGTAAATTAAATGCAATTCTTACGTATCCTTGCTTGATGATGAATGAGAGGGCCCAGCGATTGGTTGAAATTTAAATGCTGATTTTCGCGCGTCAGTGCAGTGACAAGTACATATGTTGTCCAGTGGTTGGTCAGACACCCTCAGCACAATCTTAAGTAACGGCCCTGAACGGTGGTTCAATGTCAACATTTTGACAACGCTGTAACAACCTTCACCACACAACGTAGTTATAGAAACCTTTGGTCATGTTGTTAAAACATTGTTAGAAATTTGGGTACATTGTGACAATGTTCTGTGTTTGCTGGGTACCGCCCCGTTGCTGTAAAGTCTGGAAATAACACTACTTGTTTATTCTGCATCTGGGTCCTCCCTCTCAGAATTCCTGACACATGGTATCTGCCTAGAGGGAATAGGCAAAAGAGGAAATGTAATGTCAATAGGTTTAAATGTTGAAAATGTAAAGTAATTTTTTTACAAGTGTTCTGTCATGACAAGTCTCAGAGTGTTTGACATGGTAATGGATGTAACAATGTTGATATGTTTGGTCTTGGCAGAATAGATCTGCTATGCTGCTGCTGCAGAGCAAGTATGGGACTTGCTACTGCAAATATATACATGACACTGTTGCGTCATACTGCTGCTGTACAAAATAGCATGCATGCATAACCAGTTGTCAAGGTGTGGTTGTACTGTCATTCATTCTTTCGGTACATTTATTCATTGCTGTTTTTTCCCCCAATTTTTTTAATAAGATGAAGTCTATATAACTTTTTAACTGGCAACTGAAAATACAGTAGATTACAGTTACATCATGTAGTTCTAAACAAATTCTACAGAATTAAACTGTGGCATTCACTGAAAATCACTGAACTATGTTCATTTGTGCACCAGAAGTTGATGGACCTTTCTCCTACTGTTCTTCCACACTCTGAGGGACGGGGGAGAGATAAGAATATCCGTTTATACTTAGATATAAACTTAGATTCTATAGGCTACTCCACATAAATAATGTGAAGAAATGTGAATGTGTAGATTGTTTGATGTGTAAACACATAATATTAATATTTCCTCTGTAGGCCTCTCTGTGGCGTAAGAAACTGTTTCTTCATCCCCATCGTCCTGTGAAGATGAGCATTTGGTTGAGCACACTTTATAATACTATTTGTCATAATTTCTGGTGTATTGAGTAGGCTACGTACAACTGTCTGGGGTTCTTTTGGGACAGGAGGCTCCAAAAGACAGATATTACCATCAGAATCTGTTGGGAGCAACAAAAAACCCAACCCAAAGTAAAATATATGGAAATATCAAAAACAGCCTATATAAAAAATAACACATATGTAGACCTCTTACATTTTATGAAGACACTTTAATCTTTGGGAGTGACTGGCTCTGATGAAGTCCCTCCAGGAATTCTCTCAGCCATTGGCCTTCCAGCATTCAGGCTCAGGGCCATCTCCATCTCCTCTTCATCTCCATCTCCTCTGCATCTCCATCTCCATCTCCATCTCCTCTGCATCTCCATCTCCATCTCCATCTTCATCTTCTCTGCATCTCCATCTTCATCTCCTCTGCATCTCCATCTTCATCTCCTCTGCATCTCCATCTTCATCTCCATCTTTGCGAGCCTCTTCCTTCTTTCTGTTGGCTGAGTAGAAGCCAAATGAGAATGAACATGTAATTGTGTTAATTAGACCTATGTCAAAAATGCTGCTGCACTGCTAGACACTGGATGCTATTTAGTTATTTAATATGTCAAATGTTTGTAAAGTCAGGTAGCCTACATCCATGATATGCTCAAGCCTTACCTGATTTGAATTATGTTTTTATATTTCATTTTCACTGCTGCCATGTTCTTTTAATGCCTGCAGGATTGCACCTACATGAACATTAAAATTAGGTTGAATAACATACTGTTCTTCCAGTTTCACCTCTGATATTATAACAGTTGGGTAAGTTAATCTAAAATAGTTATTAATTACTAACTACAAATGACATCTTCAACAGTGTAATTAGATTAATGTAATAATTACTATCTCTAGAAAGTATTGGTCTACTTATTACTAATTACTTTATAAATCCCATATCAACATCAACCACTTGAACAATACAAAAAGAGACAATAAACTACACTTTTAATGCTTTCAAATTAACAATATACAATTGCATGAATTATTCTTGAATTGACCAAAGTGTAGAGAGAGATGGTTACATTTAAAAATATACCTTTTAAAAATGTTATGTTAAATCCAATATTGTTTTATACAGAATTGTTCTAGTCTATGCAGTAATTTAATGCAAGGACATCGTATTTTACTTTATATCATAGAAGAATTAAGAGTAATCCCTTTAATTAAATTACAGTATTTAGATTACTTGGTAATTACACCCAACACTGTATAACAGTAAATAAAATGTAAACTTACGCATTGATTCGAGCAACTATTTTCTCCCAAACTAACTCTCTCGATCGCCGCTGCTGCCCTGTTGCTTAAAAAAATGTTTGCATACTGCTGGTGAGAAATATGCAGACCTCTTTTTGTCTGGTGCTGTTACCATGGTGACTCATAATATCTGCGCTTTTTATAGTTGTGGTGCACCCACTTTACTCAGAGTCAGTCAACTTAGAGTTGATTGAACTTACTCATTTCAGCTGTTCTGAAACCGAAAACTCAGAGTTTCCCATCTCAGGGTAAGTCAACTCAGAGTTCAAGTTTTAACTCAGAGTTGGTTGAACCTCCTTATTGAAACAGGCCCCAGGTGTGGGGAACTAATTAACAATCGTGAAAACAAACCAGTGGTGAGAAAATGAGAACAAAGGAACTAGAATAAAACCAAAATAGAACACACACGTGACACGTTTATCTCGATTATATTACTGCTTTACAGTTTTTATTCAAAAATACCATTTCAGCTGGGAGATTGCTAAAGCCTTTGCTGTGACCTCTGGATATGATGTGAGAGCACTAGCTGATTGATGCTTCAGCACTAATATGTTTAATTCCCAGTGTTTAACATTTTATTACAGTTTTTAAGGGTTAATGGATAATTATTTATATTTGTGTTTTTTTTTCTTCACTTTTTTATTTCTCAGACTACAAGGCCTTTCAGGTGACTGCAGAGAAGTTTCAACCATATTTGAAGTTTTTTGCCACTTTTGACAAAGGGGTACGTGCAGTCCATTCCTTTACAATAAAAAACGAATGAAGGCCATTAGATATTTTTGTGGTATATCTTATTCTGGTATAAAAGTGAGAAGATATTTTTGTGTAAATGGCTTTGACCATCTTTGAGGAAACAGGATTATGTTTTGTCTTTATTTATAACCGTTTCATGCTGCAGATTGCTAAACAACTGACTCTAAAAATGAATGAAATCGACTTCTATGAGCCCTTCATGGATGAGCCTGTAACCATTCCTGGCAAACCTAACTCTGTAGAGGAGATAGTGGACTTTGTTAATCAACATAGAAGGTGATATCTGTGGTAACCTCAGAACTTTGACATCGCTAAAATATCATTTAAAATATCCACTTTCATTCTAAAAACAATGTTTGATCCTCCCCAGGCCCACTCTGAGAAAGCTTCGTGCTGAGGACATGTTTGAGACTTGGGTGAGCAAGATTGGATCTGTAGGACTCATCTATTGAATGTTAACTGTTGATTTATATGGCTGCTGGTTCACTGCTTAAGTGATTATTCTCTGCTCAATTAACAGGAAGATGACATGGATGGAATCCACATTGTTGCCTTTGCTGAGGAGGAAGATCCAGGTTGTCCCTTCCAAAATGAAAATTGTTTACTGCTATAACCAAGACTAGATTTTGTAGCTCAGAATGATTGTATTAATAGCTCAGTCACTTATTCTGTGCTTTTTTCTCCCATTTCATAGACGGCTATGAATTCCTGGATATTTTAAAGGACGTTGCAAGGGATAATACTAAAAACCCAGATCTAAGCATAATATGGATTGATCCTGATGAATTTCCTCTGGTGAGATATTATCCCATCCATATCTACAAAGTATTTCTCTGCTTAAATTGAAACACTTGTGACAATGTTCTAATAGCTGCTTCATCTGCAGTTAACTACCTACTGGGAAAAGACCTTTAAGGTGGACCTTTCCAGACCCCAGATTGGTGTGGTGAACGTGACTGATGTAAGTAACTTTGGTCTTCGGTTTTTATGTTATTCAAGTATTCTACTTTTTCTGTCCTAGCCTTCATCACTCTGTGAAAACACCTCTTGTTTCCTTTTTAAAAACTTCTCTACACTGAAACATGTAGGCTGAATATTACACATTTTTAGCTTTAAACTATCATAGCCTTTTGAGGTAAAGTTTAACATAACCATAATGATCTACAACACGATAAAGCATTTAATCACACAATATTCTTTAGTCAAACTTTAAATTTACAGGCCTACTGTAAAGCCTACACTTACTAAAATATTCTTTAATTTAATTTAGTTTTATTTGATAAAGACACTACAGAATAACACTGCTGCAAAAATTTGAGCAGCAGATGTTCTCTGTAAATATGCTTAATTAATATCTATTTTGCAGCATGTATGTCTGGTTACGCTTTCAATAAGAACCAAAGAAATCTAACAACCAACAACCAAAATGTATAACACACAGTAATACAACGTATGGTAACAGTTTATTTTGATGGTTCCTTTTAAACATTCTGTTTTTCTATAAGTTACTTTGGAACTACAATACAACTAACTCTCATTAGAGTATTAGTGGACTATCTCCTTAATATCTGCTAAATCTGTATTGTGATGGTCCCCCAACAGACATTCTACTAACTATATGTAACTTTGCAAATATACATATCTACTTATTCTAACCCTGACAGTCTACTAATACTCTACAAACACTAATGAGAGTTAGTAGACATGTAGGTGCAACGATACTTTACGTCTGTTATAGTCAACAGAATGTGGTAAAGGGACCATCAAAATAAACTGAAACCCAATGGATTAATAATGACAGACAGACAGACAGACAGACAGGTAGATAGATAGATAGATAGATAGATAGATAGATAGATAGATAGATAGATAGATAGATAGATAAAAATAGATTTAAAAAACAGCTAATAGATCATACTAAATTGTTTTTTGAAAATGTGAAATTTAAATAAAATGTAATTTAGAGGATAGACTATACAGTTTGTATAGTATAAAAATCATTATGTCTATAGAAAGTCCCCAAAAATATGGGAACGCGTGTGTGTTTGTTTTATAGGCTGATAGTGTGTGGTTGAACATGCTTAACAATGAAGCTTTACCATCAGCTGAGGAGCTGGAGGACTGGATTGAGGATGTTCTCTCTGGAAAGGTCAATACTGAGGATGATGATGATGATGATGATGATGATGATGATGAATACGATGATGAGAGCGAAAATGATAGTAGTGATGAAGACCATTATAGTAATGATGAGTAAGTGGTCACTGTAAAAATCTTTAGTGTAAAAAAAAAAAAAGTACGGTAAAGAAACGGCAGCTATGGTTGCCAGAAAGTTACTGTAAAAAAATATGGTATAGCAACATTTTAAGTTTTACAGACTAAACATAAATTTATAGATTTTTTTATTATTTCATTAAAGGCAATGATGTTTGTATATCAAATTACTAAAATCTTTATTACCACTGACAACCACACAGGTGATAAAGAGAAAGCCACATGAATCAAAGGTCATCACAAGTAACTGTTCTACCAGAAAGACTCGGGAGATAGATTAAATAATAAACGTATATTTATTGACAGCTCGGCAAGCGTAAATTTATAAAGTTCTTTGGCATAGGCCCCGTCCTTAGCGAGCAAAGCGAGGGTAGCCAAATCTGCATGTCCTGCCTGAAGATGAAGGCAGGGGAGCAGCCGACCCCCCTGGAGGTAAGGAAGAGACCCTCCTGGTGGTGGTGGGGAGGATGAAGGGGAAGGGACCATCTTGGAGGTGGTTGGGGAGGATGGAGGTAGCTGGTAGCGACAGTATCTGCGAATTCAGACAAATGTAAGTACCAATTTTATATACTGTTAGTGTAAGCACCTGATTGGTTAGAAGAGAGGTAAGGCGTGACGCGCTGATTGAGTCTTCCTGACAGAACTTACGCTAAAGCTTTCATTTCCTCAAGCGGATAATAAATGTATTACCTGAAAGTAAATAGTAATATATAAAATGTGCACACAGTATCTTACACACAAATACAAAATGGTACTATGGTGGTAACACACGACACTAAATGTATGCCATGACAACATTAATTAAACAACATAAGATGTACTGTCACATGAAACCCTAATATACATAACAGATAAGAAAAAAGTGAGAAAAAAGTCAATAAAAAAACAAAAACAAAGGGAATTCTGGCATTGTCCATTTTTTTGCTGTACATTATTTGATGACTTGTTCTTTATCACTTCCAAAAACTGTACATTTAACAATATTTTACTGTAAAAATGCATGAAATGTCTCATTAGATCTATTCCAGTTTTTCACTGCAGAAGGTAAGGGAACTTACTGATTAACAGTTTTTTAAAAAAAATTAAAATTATTTTTTACAGTGTAGAAAAACTACAATCATAAAGTGTTGTAACTCCCCCCCAAAAAAATGTCTACATTGTGTTGATGCTATCCATTTTAATTACTGATGGTTTATTTACTGCAAAGTTTATTTAATTAAGTTATAGGATTGTCTGCATTGCCAGCAAGAGATATTTGATGATGAAAAAACATATAATTATTTATCTTTTTGTTGCTGCTTATTCATAAAATAACTGGAACTGTAATATGGTTAAGAAATTGTGCATTCTGTAGGGTTACTTGTGATTTGAGGAAAATGTCCTGTACTGGGAGTACCATTAAATGTCAATTTGTATAATAAAGAACCCAATATGTTATTCTACTGTGTACCTACTTAACCGGGCTTTGGAGACAAAGTTATACCTAAAAGGGGGCTAAAGCTGAGAAGACTTCCTTTTGGGACATCCAGCAATATCCTAATTTGTAGTTAAAAAAATAAAAGATAAATATTTGTATAAATTAGGATATTGCTGGGTGTCCCCAAAGGATGTTTTCTGTTAAGATAAGATTATAGTATTTATACTAAGCTGTGTACAAAACAACAGAAGTCTATGGAACTTCTCCATTTACAGTAGATATTTATGTAAATGTGTTTGAGGGAGCATTGGCCTCCACTCATGTTAGTGCTATGAGTGTCTCATTAACATGAGAGCAAGGCTCACCCCATCGCTATCATCTCACCTTATCATGAACTTACAATAATTCACAGCAACTTAATCATTCAACATTTTCTCAGCAGTATGCATATAAAGCAGTGGATGGACATCTACAGACGGAGCCGCTAAGTCATGGGAACTATTTCTGTGCCACCATGGATTCTACTAGAATAACTAAGCTTATTTTGGCGCAAATGCTTACACTCATCCTCAGTTACCTTCACCTCCAAATGGCTCCTCTTTCCAAACAGAATTAGTCCAAATGCCACCCATATGACTCACTCTGTGAAGCAAACCAACCACATGACTGAAGTGACCTTCAAGGGCAGCTAATCTAAGGCTGAAGAGCTAAATTTACAGTTGTGGATTGTATTTGCACATACAGAACAGTGTCTTACAGGTGTAAGAAAAAATGATGTGGACGTCAAAGATCTCAAAAATGAAGTTTATTAGCCTACAGCATAGCAGTGGCTCGGAGCAGACTATAATTTCTTATACAGGATTAAAGGTACACTCTAAATTTAGAGTGTGAAATTAGTGATTACACTTTTAGTATTTATAGTCATAAGGGATGAATAATTATTATCTGGCCTACATGGTGAGGTGATTGCAGTGATCTTATGAACTAATTAAGACCAAACTATCAAAGTATAGTTGTCATCAGGGAAAAAACACTTTACAAGACTCTGTCTAGCTAAGATGGCTACTTTTAAAATCTCAAATAGTTGAGGTTACTACTTGGCAGCAATAAAAGTCAAAGATACATTTTTCAATCAAATCCTCTGATATGGTTGTTAAGTGCTTTGGGTGTACAGTAGTACATAGTAAAGTGCTATATAAATTTCTCTTTTTATTTTAGTAAATTGTAGCAAATGTCTATTTTGTTCAAATGTTTAATGTGAGCTTTGAGGCATATTTTTTAAAACACAAAATCAGGCATACCTACTGTCACTACTGTCACGGATACACCAGCATCAGCGCCAGACCTCTACACTCCGCCCAGTCGTTCAGCATCATCGGAGTATTAATCATCTGCACCTGTCATCACCACCTGCCGGCAATCTGCACTCACTTCACCCACACCTTAAAAACTCCACCAGTTCCCTCACACAGTTGTCTGGTCTCGTCGACTCACCATCGGCTTCCTGACTCTCTCAACTGAGACTTCTCTACTTACCTGCTGCAAGTACCTACCTGCTTCCAGTATTCCTGCTCAGCTATCCTGGTCGTCCAGTCTCCAGTCTGCCTGCCGTCTTCAGCCTTATCTTCCTCATCATTCTGCATCAGATAAGAGATTCTACAATTAACAATTCAGTCATTGTCTCCATCTCAATATCTACTCAGCATCTACTTCCCTGCCGTGACTGTTCCTGAGTGCTTTAAATAAAGACCATTACACTTTACCTTGTTGTGTCCTTCTGATTCATGACACCTGACATGAGTTGTAACTTGTGAGTAGGAATCACTTAACACATACATTCACACACTGTGTAAAGCAGAGGCACAGTATGAGTGTTTGAGACCGGTTTATATAAAGCAAGTCCACATCTACACTGTCTTAAAAAAAACGTCTTAATATAAAAGTTTCAGTAAAAAAAATATATAATTGGATAACTTTGGAAAATGATAGGAAATGAGGATCAAATGATACATAATGTACCCATAATAAAACTTAAACTTATAACTTAAAATTCCAGTCTACATGCCAAACCAGGCCAAAGAAAATGTTGGCACATCCATTTGTCCGCTCAAGAGGGTGCTGTGCTTGTTAATTCTTTCAGTAGTGATAGAAAAACTTAGAGGTATAGTTTACCCCCTCCCCCAAAAATGAAAGAAAATATTCTCATCTTTACTCACCCTTGTGTTGTTTCACCCTTGTGTTTTGTGTGAAACAAAAATATTTAAATAAAATATTTAGAGAAATCTCTTTTTTTTAAATACAAAAGTCAAGGCCAGTCAAAACTGTTTGGTTACCAACATTCTTCAAAAAATATATATTTTTTGTTACATAGAAAAATAAATAAAGTCAGTCAAAGTCTGGAATGACATTAGTTTGAGTAAATTACATTTTTTTTTAATGAAAAAATATTGACATGATACTTGAACATTTTAACTTGTGGTAATGCTTTAATATTCCAAAAGTCCCCACTTGTTTCACAACAATTTTACTAAAAAAACAAAAAAACAATTTTGCTCTCCTTAAACAGGGCTCACAGCAAAAACATTCTTAATCAAGGTAAAATGATCATTGTCATATTCATTGGATAGATTACAACTATTTATCAGTGGTATCTCAATATTGACAAACAATTCACTCCAGTTCTCAGAGTGGACATTCTTTAATTTTATAGACCTAGATGACATTCTCATGGGCCACATTCATGACAGTTTTTATAGCTACACTGCAGTGAGACATAGAAAAGGAATGAGAACAAGACACAAGAGATCATTCCGACTCATTTGAACAGCTAAAATTGAATTCTTGTCCATTTACATACCCCTATAGACTGCTGTAAAGAGCAACTCTTAAAATATATGAAATGCAGGATACAGGCTAAGCACTTCTTCATTTCCAGAGATCTGCGATTAAAGAATATGCGTTTAGTGATATCTTTTCAATTATCATGTGGGAAAAAAGAAAAGATATGTGCCAAAAAGTAAAATAGGTAGGCTACATTTAAAAGTTAAATTTGTTGTGTTAACAAATCATGACAGTATCCTTCAGCATAACAGTAGTCTCTGTAGTAGTAAAACTGTAGTTTCATCTATTTTCATCATTCTTACCACTTTGTCGTGTAAATGTACTCTCAGAAATAAGGTCCAGAACTTTTGATACTAAGTGTGTAGTTTAGTAGTGTGCTACATGTGTGTTAAAATGTGGCTGGTTTGAACATTTTCTTTAGGCTTGAGAAGAAATTATGATCTTTGCTTGAGTGGTCTTTTTAAGATTTGTTGCCTCTCATGCCTAATAATCCAAACAGTTACTCATGAGAAATTATTAAAAGCATTAGGTTTGATCAAGATATTTGAAGGTCAATGTGGATCATTGCATTGATTGAACAATGTCTCCACACACACAAACGCGCACCTCCCATTTGTATACATATATTTACATCAGACATTAGAAAACAACAACAACAACAACAACGTGTTCTATGAGTAGACAAAAGTTTGCTAAAAATAAAAATAGAAAATTTTGCATTTACAGTAGTATATCTGTAAATATATAATATCTGTAAGCATATCTGCTGACTCTGTTGATTTTCTCCTTGATTCTTTTAACTCAAAAGTTAAGAGTGTAATTGATGATATTGCTCCTGTGAAAGTCAGGAAGAAGAGTGGCAGACAAAAAGCACCTTGGAGAAACTCAACAGCAGTGCAAAATATGAAAAGACAATGCAGAAAAGCAGAGCGCATGTGGCGGAAGACAAAACTTGTAGTCCATTATAACATCTACAAAGACAGCATCCATGCTTTCAATAAGGAACTAAGCAAAGCTAGACAGACTTTCTTCTTGAATATTATAAACAGCAATATAAACAACACGCGCACTCTTTTTGCTACTGTAGAGAGACTGACAAACCCCCCAAGCCAGATTCCCAGTGAAATGCTCTCAGTGAGAAAGTGCAGTGAGTTTGCTTCCTTCTTCTCTGAGAAAATCAATAATATCAGAAAGGTGATCAGCTCATCCTTGAGTTGCGCTGGGGTCAGGCAGATCAGACAACAGCAGGAGAAAGTAGCCACTATGTCTGATTTCGAAGAAATTGATGGCAAAATTTTGGAAGAAACCGTACAGCACCTAAAAACATCAACCTGCGCCCTTGACGCACTTCCCACATCTTTTTTCAAAAATGTGTTACACAGCTTAGAAGCAGATCTCCTAGAAGTGGTAAATGCCTCACTTCTCTCTGGGAGTTTTCCGACCTCCCTGAAAACTGCTGTTGTCAAGCCCCTCCTGAAAAAGAGCAATCTGGATAAGACCATATTAAACAACTATAGACCGATCTCAAATCTTCCTTTCATAGGCAAGATCATTGAAAAAGTTGTCTTCAATCAGCTGAACAAATTCTTAAGCTCGAATGGATACTTTGACCATTTTCAATCTGGTTTCCGACCGCACCACAGTACAGAGACCGCGCTCATAAAGATAATAAATGATATTCGCTTAAATACTGATACAGGCAAATTATCAGTGCTGGTAATACTCGACCTCAGTGCTGCATTTGACACTGTCGATCACAAAATACTTCTTGACAGGCTGGAAAACTGGGTCGGGCTTTCTGGGATAGTCCTAAAATGGTTCAGGTCATACTTAGGAGGCAGAGGTTATTATGTGAGTATAGGAGACCATAAGTCTGAGTGGACATCCATGACATGCGGAGTCCCTCAAGGGTCAATTCTTGCGCCACTCCTATTCAACCTGTACATGCTCCCAATGAGCCAAATAATGAGAAAGAAACAAATCGCTTACCATAGCTATGCAGACGACACACAGCTCTACTTATCCCTATCGCCTAACGATTACAGCCCCATTGACTCCCTTTGCCAATGCATTGATGAAGTAAACAATTGGATGTGCCAAAACTTTCTTCAGTTAAACAAAGACAAATCTGAAGTCATTGCGTTTGGAAACAAAGATGAAGTTCTCAAGGTGAACGCATACCTTCAGTCTAGGGGTCAAACAACTAAAAATCAAGTCAGGAATCTGGGTGTGTCTCTGGAGTCAGACCTTAGTTTCAGTAGTCATGTCAAAGCAATGACTAAATCAGCATACTATCACCTGAAAAATATTGCAAGAATTAGATGCTTTGTTTCCAGTCAAGACTTAGAAAAACTTGTGCATGCTTTCATCACCAGTAGGGTGGATTATTGTAATGGACTTCTCACTGGCCTTCCCAAAAAGACCATAAGACAGTTGCAGATCATACAGAACGCTGCTGCTAGGATTCTGAGCAGAACCAGAAAATATGAACACATCACACCAGTCCTCAGGTCTTTACACTGGCTGCCAGTTACATTTAGGATTGATTTTAAAGTATTATTACTGGTATATAAATCATTCAATGGCCTAGGACCTCAATACATTGCAGATATGCTCACTGAATACAAACCCAACAGATCACTCAGATCATTAGGATCACATCGGCTAGAAATACCAAGGGTTCACTCTAAGCATGGCGAGTCCGCTTTTAGCTACTATGCCAGCCGCAGCTGGAACCAGCTTCCAGAAGAGATCAGATGTGCTCCTACAGTAGTCACATTCAAATCCAGACTCAAAACACATCTGTTTAACTGTGCATTTACTGAATGAGCACTGTGCAACTGTTCGTCCGACTGTTTGTACTGTATTTTATTTTATGTTTTAATTATTCTGATTTCATTTGATTATTTCTGTATTTTATCTTTTATTCTAAACTGTTTTAATTATTCTGATTTCTTTTGATTATTTTAATTTCTTCTATGTAAAGCACTTTGAATTACCATTGTGTATGAAATGTGCTATATAAATAAACTTGCCTTGCCATATTGCTAAGATAATGTTCTTTAGAACCTTATGAAAATGTTATCCAATACAACTTCATTGATATGATACAGTAATTAGAAAATGTTTCCAGAAGCTACACTTGTACAGGTTTATGCTCAAACTGCGGATCTTGCAGAAAGTCTTTAGAGTTGAATTCCCAGTTTTTATTTTTATTTTGCTTTTTCAAATACAATAACAAACATCCGACAAGACACAAGTGAGGCAACAATAACAACAACAACAACAACAACAACAACAACAACAACAACAACAACAACAACAACAACAACAACAACAACAAAACAACAACAAAAAACAACACAACAACAAAAGAGAAAAAAAAAGAAAAGAAAAAAGAAAAAGGGAGATACAAATTTAAGACAGTTAGAAAATTAACTTTATCAAATCCAAGTCATGTGGTACTATATCTATATAATTCAAAAAGGGTTTCCAGATTTTCTAAAATAATTCACCCCTGCTTCTCAATGAATATGTGATCTTCTTTAAGGGTACACAGCTGCAAATCTCTGACAACCACAATCCAATTGGCACATCAGTGTCTGCTTTCCATTTCAAAGCAATACATTTTTTAGCTATTATTAACAACATTTCAGTAAACTTAATAGCTTGTCTGTTTCGGAGGTTAGAGTTGGTAAAATTGCCTAATAAACACACCTCTGGATCCATTGGAAAATCAATTCCATGCATCTGTGATATACTATCACATCCTTGCACCCAAAACAACTCAACTTTGGGACACAACCAGATGGAATGCAAAAATGTCCCTTCTTCTGTACCACATCTGAAGCAGAGGGGTGAAATACTGTTGTTCAATTTATGTAATCTAGATGGAGTGTAGTAGAGCTGGTGTAAAAAATTAAACTGAATTAATCTATACCTAGAATTCAAGGTTGAGGTGACCCCATCTTTACATATTTGACCCCACAGGTCCCATATTCTTACCCCCAAATCCTGCTCCCATCTCCTTCTGTATTTATCTGGGTCATCTAAAGGCTGATTTGAGATCAGAGCTTCATGCGTTCTAGAGATTGTTTTATATAGTGGTTTATCAGAATAATAGAGTTGCTCAATAAATATCAAATCCGGTATCTTAGGATAAGTTTTTGCTTTGACTCTTAAACAATCTCGTAATTGCAGATAACTAAAGAATTCTTTATTACTCAAATTATATCTATTTTTAACTGTTCAAATCACATTAAAACATCACCATCAAAGCAATGCTCCAACAGTGTAATTCCTTTATCTGCCCATATCTTAAAATTCTTGCTTTGATGACACATTGGTAGCAATCTGTTCCCCCATAAAAGTGTTTTAGGGGAAAGAAAATTACCCTGTCTCAGCAGAGACCGCAGTTTATACCAAGGGTCCTGTTGTGGCAAAAATTCTGTTAAACATCATCACTGCGTAAGAGACACTCAGAGTCAAATTAATAAAAAGAAAAGTATTTATTCTTGCAAGAATAGGTTCAGTCTAGTACACAGAAGTTACGCTGTGCAAGAGAGTGACACACAACAACCCTTTGGTGTGACCTGTGGAATCAACAACCTGAAACATTATCTCCGGATAATTTCTTGCTCACTTAATAGCACTCGGGGTCCTTTTACCCTGAAAAACACTCAACCCACTTTGCTCATGTCCACAACACAATATTTATAGATTTGGAACAGAATTAGTTCTGTTTTCTGCAATCCTTCCTGACATTCTGCAAAAGGAAAATCTTAAGTTATGCGCTGCGCAGGTGTGGCCTTGTTTTTTTCTGCCACAATAACAATCTAGGCCAGGATAGTTAGTCAAATTCATCCATAACCATTATTTTATTAGGCACATTCTGCCCTGCATCAAAGTCTGCATGCTCTGTAAAGAAAAACAAATGTCGAGGTTATTTTCAGATAGTAAAGTACACGTAGTTTCTTTTGTCTGCTGTGCTGCCACGGCCTTCGCTGCTGCATCTGCCCTGGCGTCTCCTGTTGAAACAGTCCTGCAATTTTGTTATCAGCGTGTGCGGCACACTTACAGACAGCAATTTTGTTAGGGAGAAGAATGGCTTCTTGCCAGGCTTTTACCCTATTAAGCCCCTTGTCCTCCCAACATATACCGTCCCTTAATAAACCAAATTTTGTCAATTGTTATCCAAATTGTTAACATCCCCCCTTTTGATGCATGAATCATCTCGTGCATCAATCTAAAATAATGGTGTTTGGATAAAGTTTGCCATCAACACTAACCCAAACGTTGTCCCAAAGCCAAAATTCCTCCAGACATCTCTCTCTGCCTCTGAAACAAAAATATTACTTAAAGCCACAAACACATCTTCTTATCAGAGTATTTGGAGGGCAACGGCCCTCAGTCTTACAGTCTATCCTGCTTTTCAGGCCTGTTGTTTGGTCTCTTATGCCAGTCATCTACAAACATTTTCAAAGTCATCAATTGTTTCTGTCAGGTCAGGTCGTGCTGTACAGACTTGGTCAATGTCAGTCAAACAACATTTTCCCCCTTTTGTTCACAATATTCATAAATGTGAAGGACTCTCTGGATAATTTGATATTGACTTAGCCAATATGTCACTTTGTTATTGCCTGCAAATCTATAACATTTTAGTTTATCTCAACCCATGATGGACATCTCTCTACAACTTCACAAATCCAATTTACATAAATGCTTTTAATCCATAGATTGATTCCTAATTACCATTATCAGACAGAGCTGGATAACTAATCCATTTAAAGCTCGTCCCATTTTCTGCATCATCTTGTCATCAGATTGACTCAAAACTATTAGCTTCCTTAAAACTTGTCATTTGCCTTAACCCATCTGTAATGATAAAACCCTCATTCCAGAGGTTAATGACACAATATAGACACTATTCAGACACAGTATTCGTACCCCAAACTAACACATACAAGACATAGAGTGCAGTCACCATCACACACACTCATATTAGACAAATATTTTAACTGTTCATTTTTAATGTTCGCTTTTCATTATATCATCTCTAAAAAGATTTAAATTTTAATTAAGATTTTAAACTTCACATTTTACTGTAGCTTTTACCTAATTTTACATGGTCTCTTAACCAGTTACAAAGCATGTCTGTTCATTATTCATTTCATCTTAGAAAAGTCAGCTGGGTTGTTTTGGTTCATTATCACTATTTTGTTCTTTAGCTTGCTCTATCAGGCCGATAACAGAAAGACAGACACAGTTACCATCACTTCCTCCACTCAAGCAGTCTCTCTCACTATAAACAAAAAATATATTTTTCAACAGCCTCCTAAGACTGTAATTTAGATAAATTGTAATATTAAATTTATTACATTAACCTTTTACCATTCACCTTTGTTATCCAGACTCTTCTCAAATCTACAAAAGCCTGTCTTCATCTTTAGCCACCACCATGTCCAACGACCTTCAGGAGTTAAAACTATGTTATAAACATATTAGCTCAACATCAACACTATGATTTTCCTTGCCCATGTGGCAACCAACATCATGTCCCTCATATAATTAAGTTTTGTTACTGTCTCCACAGCAAATAATGGCAATCACCTCATGGAATCAGCTGGCTTTTGAAAGTCCACTCCCGCTAATCATTTATCTTTAATTTTCTTCTCTTCAGGGTGTCGTCCCCTGGCATAGTTGCAGACACTTGTCACAATGAAAAACAAGCCATACAATCAATGCGGTTTCTGGTGAGTGGTATAGAGGAACTCACATTTCTGGGTCAGACTGCCGTAAAGTAAATTTTAACCTCACAGCGCATCTCACCTCTCAATGCTCTGCTGACCCCGGTGGCCTCCAGTAATCAGCGCTCAACTCTCATACCTTTCTCACAAATAACACCTGTTTCGTGACCCCCTGCGTTGGGCTGTCCCCTGGCCAGGAAGATCATCCCGTCATTGAGTAGCCACTCGTACACACGTACACACTGGTGACCGCTCATTCCAAATACAATCAGTTTTCTTCAACAGAACTCAGCTGTTTTCTGGAGCTTAGGAAAGACACGTTCAAGAGTCACCAGAGCCATTCCGATTGCCTAATAGTGTTCACAGGGAGACAGGTTAATAACAACACTATTTAATATACTATACTCAGTGAATTTAGATCACAACCGTACATTCAGTGTACTTCATCTGTAGCCGGAGCCATCGGTCCTGAATGGTGGAGACTAAATGAGACAAAGTTGTTACTGGTCCTAAAATACGCTAATCAAAATGTCACCTCTATCGTTTAAGGTCTGTATTATTATTTTAAAGACTTCTTTAAAGTCATTCAGTTTTACATTTAAAACATTTTTAACATTTAAATACAAATTGCCCTCTGAATGGTAATGATTTCTTTTAACATCTCTGTGTCTCTGATTTTCAACTTAAACACTGTGCTTTACTATCAATAACTTATTATCACTTATGACACAGGCTCAGATAACAGCTTTTAGCTGACATTGAATGAGAGAGAGACTCTGAGGCATTCAAGACTGGTACACTGCTCTCTCATATACTTCTAACATCAAACTTTTATCTACCATCTTTTAACTCTATCCCAGCTTAAGGGCATCTTTGCCAGAAATTACATGTGTTTTCAAATAAACATAGTTTTACAGTTGTCTTTTGCCCAAGTCAGGGAATCTAGACATTACAAATTTCCATTCAGATTGAGTCTCTGTCGCACTGGCTGTTTCAGCCACAGCACACATCAGATTCAGATAAGCGAACTGTTTCAGCCAAATCACAAGCTTATCTTTTAAAAGCAAAGCATCAGCTTCTAGCTCTTTCATGGTCAACTTTTCAAGCTGTTTGTTTAATCAGATGCCTTTCAACACATTTTACATTTAGCAACTGTTAATTCGGTAGCCTACTACTTCTGCTTATTTGTTCTTACATAAAAATAATTATTCTAGTTCTCAATAACGTTTCACATTTCTCAATCTCCAATTAGGATTTAGTTTTTGACGAGGCAAGCACTCTCTGCTTGTGATGCTTTTGCAGTTATTGTAAATCATCTGTGAGATTAGTCTCTCTATATACTCTAAAATCCTTTTTTAAATGTTTAATTACAACACAATCATCCTGTTAGTTACTTTGATATATTTTGCTACTCACATTTGTTGGAGTCCTTATCTGTAATTTTACCTCAACCTTTATTCATCAATTCACTTATAAAAATTACTATTATAGATCTTTTCTTCAAAAGGATTCACTTTAATACTCTTGACCTTGTTTTTATCTCTTACTCTTTCTCAGACGAAAACTTTAATATCGTTATATAAACACTGATCTACTTTCAAACCCACATTATTACCAGAAATGTGTCACTATATTACACTTTGTTTTTTTACACCTTCTCGGTGGGCATTTACAGTTACGTGTTAAATTGTCCTGCTGACCACAATCAAGACACTCTCTGTCATCTAGTGGGTTCATTTGTCAGCCTCAACTACAGCATCAGACACCTGTCCTTTACTATAGTTTGATCACTGTGAGCTTGCAAACGGCTCCAACTTACTGCACACCCTTGAAGCAGTGTGTGTCCCATTCAGGAATGTAAACAGAGCCACTGATTAAGCAGTTCTCTGTATTCTTTTACAGTCCACCAGTGGCGGATTTAATCACAATAGCCAAATCATAATCTTCATCATTATCATTGGCCGCACATTAATTTTCATAAGCTGCATCGAAATGTTGTTTTCACAAAGTTTTCGTTTAACTTTAGTCATACTTGTCCAGGGAAATTATCCTGACCCATAATTTCATTTATAAAACAGACAATATCTTTTGCTTCAATAACTTAATATCAACAAATATCCAACATTATACATTATTGATTTTCAGAATTTTTGGTCAAAGTTGTCTTTATATTTTACATTTTTCATACCATTTAAACAGTTAATTTGACTTCCATAAATTCTGTCAGACATTTTATTTTCATCACATATAGTTTTCTACTATATTTCTTCCATCTTTCCCTACATGCCAGTTCCTTCTGCATCCTCTGTTCTACATGCTAATTCTTTCTTTTCTCTACATGCCAGTTCCTTCATTATCTAACCAGTAAATGATTGTTTGCTAACAATCCCCACACACATATCTCACACACCAACCTTTTTGTTTTTCACTTCCCTCTTCCATCAAGTCTCTCACTTACAGTTCCCTCTATTTCACACAGACAGCCTTATTGCTGCTTGCTACTTCAATCCTTATCATGTAAATTTAAGTTCTCAGACATCTAATGTCATGCATCCATTTACTGGATGAAGAAGTAAAAACTTTATTTCTCCTGGCAGTTCGACTTTTTTATCTGCCTATTCACACATGTTGAATGCAGCCATAACAACCTTTTTGTTTCTCACTGCCCTGTTCAACTGATTCTCGCACTACTTTCAGTCTAGTTGTGCTCAGTGTTCCCTCCCTGGGAAATAATGGTATTTTCTCAGTTTTTTCAATATCTAAAACATAAATTTTCCCCCATAATTTTCTCATTTGATTGAAAAACCGGTGTATCAAATTTTGCATGCTTACCTTGAGACTTCCCCATATTGGCTGCTTCTCTGTTCTCTGTGGATTTCTCTTCAACGCGCGTTTTCCTGATCTGTTAGGCGTCCCCAACAGACCCGATTTTTTCTTTTAACCCAAATCGGTCGGGTTGCACTATTAGTGCCCTCCTAATTAAGGTTTACCAAAAACTGTTCTGGTTCCCCCTAATTAGCCTCAGTACCTAAAAACAATTTGCTCCGTCGTGGAACAACTCATTTTCAGGTTACCTATCTGTTTGAAATCTCTTGATCTGTTACAGACCTCAATTAATCTCAGATAATTTCCTCTCGTATCTGTTTGAAACCTCTTGATCTATATATAGATCTCAATTAATCTCAGATTACGCACCACAGAAACAGCCCTCAGCCAATATGGTTCGCTCACATTTCATACCCGAAACAAAATACTTTTCCCCAAAAGAAAATATTTTAGACGTCTCTTACCAGAGATATGTTGGTTGCCACGGGTTCGCTTTCTTTTGATTCCAGTGGAGCCCCTCCCGGACCCGATAGCGGTCGGCCCCTCTCTCTCAAGCTTACGAGGTAGAGCTGGAACTGCTCAGTCCAGGTGGCCAAACACCGTCCGCTCTCAGGTCCAGAAGGCACTTCCAAGGAATCCCACTCTGACACCAAAATTGTTGTGGCAAAAATTCTGTTAAACATCATCACTGCGTAAGAGACACTCAGAGTCAAATTAATAAAAAGAAAAGTATTTATTCTTGCAAGAATAGGTTCAGTCTAGTACACAGAAGTTACGCTGTGCAAGAGAGTGACACACAACAGGAAGATATGAGACAGCCTTTATACTGTTTTCAAGGTTCCTCCTCACCCGCTGTACCTTTCACCCACTCAGATAAGGTCCTTACTGCTGTTCAGTTTCTACTTAAAGACACAAACTGGTACTGAAATAAACTGGCCAAATCTGACCGTCTCTAAGGTCTGAGGTCCTGTCCCATATGTTCCTGAAAAGTAACGCACAAGCACGTACACACATATACTTTTATACTTTGAATAGGTTCTCTCTCTTATGATACCTGTTTGGGATCAATGACTATTAAAATTTCCACAACAGTCCTTTCTTCGTACGTTGCTTAAAACATCCGAGATCAAATGAGACATCCAAGATGATATCATCGGGCTAATCATGATCTAGCTAATTGGGTTCTTCTAACACACCTGCCATTTATGATTAGTATAGCTGGATTGAGTTATCTGAGATAACTGCGCATTCAGGCGCTGGTTTAAAAGGGGATATGTATTGATAGTAGAAACATTGATCAGCAACGCTGCTATTGGCTGCTCACCATGGCCAAAGAGCACGCTCAGTTTTTCTCCACAGCAGAGCAAGAGTTATTGCTTGAAGGTTATGCTGAATTTGAAATCTTAATTAAAACGCTAGGGAACACTTCAAGGTGTGCAAAAGCCAGGAGAGAGGGCTGACAAAAAGTAGCACACAGAAGTCTCATGTACAGAAGGCCAAAAGTAACTACGTTGGACGCAACTGCCATGAGCCCCAACCAAAGACCTTTCACCGAGCGGCCACACATGACCGCCCCCCATCCTGTGAGGGAAGCATCCGTCGATAGCGTGACGCGTCGACAAGAAGCCCCAGCACTGGGCCCTGGGCGAGGAACCAAGGTTTCTTCCACATGACCGAGGCACGAAGGCATAGCCGCGTGACCTTGATCATGCCAAAACGGATTTCCCCTCGGAGAAAACCCCTTGGTCCCGAGCCAACACTGCAGGGGGCTCATGTACAGAAGGCCTAAAGTAAATACGTTGGACGCAACTACCATGAGCTCCAACAGTCTCAGAGACTGTTTTGCAGTGAATGACTGACCTAATTTACATTCTTTACGGCTGAGAAACGTAGAAATGCGTGCAGGAGACAGATGTGCTTGCATGTTGTCAAATCCCATATTACACCTAGAAAAGTGGTCCTCTGAGCTGGGAGGAGTACACTTTTTGGTGTTGAGCCGCAACCCCAACCTCCTTATGTGGGACAGAACGACATCTCGATGTTGAACTGCCAAAAGCTCGGACTGAGCTAAAATCAACCAATCATCGATATAATTTAATACGCGAATGCCCTGGAATCTCAGAAAAGCCAGAGCTGCATCCACGCATATTGTAAAGGTGCGGGGTGATAACCTAGGCCGAAAGGAAGAACCCGATGCTGGTATGCTTCGCCCCTGAAAGCAAACCTCAAGAACCTCCTGTGATGAGGATGGATAGATAAGTAAGCGTCCTTTTTAAGTCTATTGTGACTGAGCCTGTGACACAATCATATTTAGCATAAGCAAACTTTGAGCTTAAGATTCTGAAACCTGCTGTTTAAATGACGCAGGTCTAGAGTAGGACGCAACCCCTCATCCTCTTTCGGAACAATGAAGTAATGGCTATAAAACCCTGACTGTCTGCCGGGAGGAGGAACCCCTTCTACAGCTCCTTTTGCAGAAGTGTCAGTACTTCCTGCTCCATAACCAAAGCCTGATCGGGGTCCACCACAGTGGGCAGGACCCCTAGAAATCTGGGCGGACAAGAACCGAATTCTGAACCCTTTCCTATAGTGTGCAGGACCCACTGAGAAATATGTGGCAGTAGTTTCCACGCTGCCAGAAATTCTACTAGGGAACCAGTCAAGACTGGCCTCTGGATTTGGTTGAACAGTCACTATGGTGCCCTGAAGCGGCGAACCGGCAGGGAACAACCGAACTGACCGTTCTACAACCCTCCTCGGAGGATCGTATGGGGATGCTGACACCTCGGTGTCCTGAACGGCGAACTGGCAGGGAACAACAGAACTGGTAGCGCTGCGACCCTCCTCAGAGAGTCGCACCCCAGAGGGCGCCGAGGAGAAACCATTTCTCAAAACCGTCCCTCCCCTGGAGGAGCCCTCAGAAGCCTGATAGCCTTGTTTTTTTGTGACAGGACTTCCTGTCTAAGCTTTATTAGAGATGACGATAATCCTCAGATCTTGCCTACCTCTAAATAGCTTAGTTCCTACGACCCTCCTCGGTGGATCATTGGAAAAAGCAGGCACCTCGGCACCCTGAAACGGCGAACCGGCAGGGAAACCGAACTGACTGCTCTACGACCCCCCTTGGAGGATCGTTTGGGGAGACTGACACCTTGGTGCCCTGAACGGCGAACCGGCAGGAAAGCCGAACTGGCAGCGCTGCGACCCTCCTCAGAGAGTCGCACCCCAGAGGGCGCCGAGGAGAAACGATTTCTCAAAACCATCCCTACCCCGGAGGAGACCACCCTTAGAAGCCTGATAGCCTCGGCGTCAGGGCTTCCTCTTTGTCCACGCTATTTTAGAGATAAAAAAGTACTCAGATCTTGCATATCTCTACCTAGCTAGACTGCTACCGCCACCTAGGTCCCCCTCGATTGTCGAGGAGCCCAAATGGTGATGCTCGTTTTGCACTCTGTGCTGTGAGGAGCTTAGTAGACCGAGATTGCTCCCGCCCAGCAGTCTCGGGAACATTAGTTTGGTGAGGAAGAAACCTCTGGAACGCCGCTGGATGGTTTATTTCTTAGTTTTTTTGAAAGCGGAGCATCCAGAAGAACAGACATAATTTATCTTATTTTTAAATCAGAAAAACGAATATATATATATATATATATATATATATATATATATATATATATATATATATAAATATATCACTCCGTGGCCACCAGCAGGAAAACAACCGAACTGGCCGTGCTGCGACCCTCCTCAGAGAGTCGCCTCCCCAGAGGAAGCAGAGGAGAAACGATTTCTCGAAACCGTCCCTCCCTAGTATAGTTTATCTGTTTTTGCACGACGCAATTCTCGAATAGCATCAGTGCTGACATCCTCACATTCATCCATGTCCTTATACTTTACCGTCGGGGTTAAAAACGATGACGCCGACTCGGGAGAGAGAAAGCTCGCAAGCGTCTCTGTAACCCGAGGCACTGTCATACCATGCTACTTAATACCCAAAGCATTACTATAGTTAGACGTTTGGGCATTAAACACATAAAATAGAAACCGGCTTATTCCACGATCTCGACACATCAGTGTGGAGATAGGGGAAAACAGCAGTCCCCGACAAGGAGGCTGAGAAACAGAGTTTTTCTGTTTTTAGATATATTTCATCTAATAAACTCTTTTTATTTTCACTCTCATAATGTTCAGCTGGCCAGTAAATATTTTACTAGCAACAGCACTAGATAAACCTCCTTGTAAAGCTCCTCTTTATTCAACAGAGTTATGAGCTGACTTATTTATTTATTTATTTATTGATAACTCAAACATTTGCCTTTTTCTTAATATCTTTATTTGTTTTGTTCTCTTTTTTTCTAAACAAAACACTAACAATACCAATTCCTCGGAACTGGAAATTGCCAGCACTGGATCTGACAGGTGAAAGCTGAGATAGGGCGGAGCCCGTCCCAACCCCCGCTGTCCGATCCGACCAAAAATGCGAGCCGCCGCCGTGCTTTGGCAACCGCGGGACCCGCGCGGGGAGCGCAAACCGAACCATCCTCCTCGAAGAACGCCCGGCGGGAGCGGAGCGTCCTCGCGGACAGCTTCTCGCAATGCTCACAGTCATCCCACTCGAGAACTGACTGTGGCATGCTCCACTCCCAAATAGTAACAAAAAGCTGATGTGTGTCTACCCACCCGTGATATAACATGGGCAGGGAACAACACAAAGCGGCTTGCTCTCTTTTGCCATAATATATATATATATTGCAACTTGACAGACAACAATAAATATAAGGACAGAATACACAGATCGCTTGCTGAAGGCACAGAAGCTGTCGCGGTCTGTTTTCTGGTGTGCTTTATAGCTTCCTGGTCTATGACGTCACCCCCCTATGACGTCTCACTCTTCCATTGGACTGATTATACACGTGCTTTACGACGCAATCACGTAGAGTGTTCCCACCGCGTCTCAACGCAGCTCGAGTTCCCTTGAAAGGGAACTTATGTTACTGTAAAAATATTTTGCCATGAGTAATTGATCATATTTTTTCCCAGTGTAGTTCTAACTTTACAGCAAAAGGGAAGAAAGTGCAACACTTTGTAATACCCATTTGTTTACATTGCACTGGACAGTGAAGAAACCTTCTCAGATGAATGTCCTTTGGAGGAAGTAAACTACCTGCAAGTGCTCAAATAACTTTACTTAATTTATACTTTTGTGCCTATTATTTCTGACTGCAATATGAGTTGCAGGACTCCACATGTACAGAAAGGCCTACAGAAGAGTCTGCACAGAGGAGGCATACCGAGGTGGGCAGTGTATAGCCAACTTTTCCTTTTTATTTGTTGCATGAGGCATGTGTGACACAAACATCTCACAAATGACACAGGTTGATATTCGTTCCCTATATAATAGGAGTCTTCAACAGAAAATAGAGTATTTTGAAAAAACAAAAATCAGTGGGAGAAATAGAACTTGACTACTTAAAGAAAAAATGGCACAGAGTAGGAGCAAATACACTATTTCACACAGAGTACTATTGCTGACCTTGCATAATATCTCTTATTGGAGGCAAAAGATGACTTGATAATTGGCTTTTCTTTACAAAGAACAATTTAAATAAAACTCAAGGAACTAAGCAAATTTGTCCTGTCTTTTATTAAAAATTTAATGAAACTTTTTTTTTTCTGATGTTGGCAATGTTGTGTAATATGGCACATGCAATGTCACAGGCCCTGTCAGGTGCAACCCTCAGGCTTTTCAGACACTGAACTCTTCCCTTTAGTTGACCAAAGTTAATTTCATTGTGTGCCCTTGTCCTGCCTAGAGCTGCATTGTAACTGGTCTGGGGTTTGGGTCAGGGAATGGGGTCATTAAACACCTGTCTCCAAGCAGGATCCTGTTGTAATCACCTGTATAATGGAAAAATGCAGTTCTGTTAGGATCAGCATAAGTTTATGTAATACAGTGAGCTTGATATTTATAATTTTCCTTACCACGTTCAAATAATGTGCATAAATGTGAATCTCTGAAAAATCTGGAGTCATGCACAGATCCTGGAAATTTTGCTTTCACAATTGTGATATGGAACATAGTCACAAACCATCTAAGAGATTTTAATCAGTCAACTGAGTTTTTTTAAATTTGATATAATTTTACTAATCTGGAATAATAAGAATCGTAATAGTAACTTGTCTGCACATTTACATTGTGAGCCCCCTTTCTGTTCACAAAATCCCCTTCATTTAGGCCTTGAAGGGAACATGTGTGCAGTCTATGGTCTATGGCACCAATCACGTTAGTGAAGCCTGAGGGACAAACAGTAAGTCATAATCGGCATTGTCATGATTGCATGATCTTCATAAAAAAATATAATATAGTGTCACGGGGTGACAAGCGGGCCGGCGGAACCTTTTCTTTTTTGGGACGTGTTTCCCTGGGGAGCAATCTCAGTGTAACAACAGGCCGGTTCCGGAAACCTACGTGAAGATCATGGCGACAGGAGAGGCTTGATGAGGAAACTCGTGTCAGGTGGTGATGAGTGAGATTGTGGGCTGTGATTGAGACACGCACTGAAAAGAGGGATTATAAAAGCCACGCTGCTGGTGAGAGAAGCGCGCCGTCGTGGACACAAAAGAAAACCAGGTAGCAGAAGAGAGAGAGCGTGGAGACTTCTATCAGCTAAGGTGCGTGAAGAGCTGTATATGTACACTTGGGGGAAAACCGAGGAGCACGGAAGACATGATGTGAGTTTGGCTGAGCTGTGACCAGCTTTCTGTTTGTTGACGTCTGACTAAAATGATGGATCGCTGGCAGTTAAGTACCGTCTTTGTATATCTTTGACCGTTTTTCTGAATGAAGATACTGAGTTATAAGCCTGAGGACTGGAAGTAACTGAATATCCATCTAATTCTTTGTATACTTTTGGAGACCGGTACATCAATTGTTTCCCATGCAGTCCTGGCCTGTTAGATCCATCGGGAGGGAAGACACCAGCTGGATTGTGGGTGTAAGCCTTGAGTGCACCGTGAGTCTGTTGATTTAGCAGTTTAATTGCAGAAGTGAACACAAGTGATTTTCTGCAGTGTCTTGGTGAATATATGAGTGTGGGATTTGTGGTTCCGCTTTTCACTCGTAAACCACAGCTGATATTTCTTTCCATTGCTGGTGCCGCTGAGCGATATGGTCTAAACAAATTAATGTGCAATATAGAGACGTTTCTTCCAGTTTTCCTCTGTTTGTGGACCAAAGTAGCAGAGCCGCTAGCTGGATCTGAAGAGGCTGCCACCGTCTAGATCGCACTGGTGGCACCATCATAATCCTGTTCGGTGGTATACTGCTAATCGACTTTGAATGTGTTCCCCAGCAGAAAGCTAACACTGGAGTACAACGCCCACCAAAGAGGAACCGATATTCGCTGCCTGCCTCCTACCTGAATCACGCTGTTCCACCGTTGAAGCTTTTCTGCACGGGTACTTATCTGACTGGAATCCAACGTCTACCGAAGAGATATTGTTATGTGCTACTTGTCTCTTACTTGAATCACGTTGTTCCACCGTTGAAGCTTTGCTGCACGAGCACTTACCTGACTGGAATCCAACATCCACCGAAGAGGTACTGTTATGTGTTACCTGCCTCCTACCTGAACCACGCTGCTCCACCATCGAAGCTTTGCTGCACGGGTAATTACGTGTCTGGAATCCAACGCCCACTGAAGAAAAATTCGTTATTCGCTACCTGCCTCCTAAGTGAACCACGCTGCTCCACCATCGAAGTTTTGCTGTACGGATACTTGCCTGTCTGGAGTACAACGCCCATCGAAGAGGAACTGTTATTCGCTACCTGCCTCCTACCTGAACCACGTTGCTCCACCATCGAAGCTTTGCTGCACGGGTATTTACCTGTCTGGGATCCAATGCCCACTGAAGAGGAACCGTTATCCGCTACCTTCCTCCTTTCTGAACCACGTTGCTCCACTATCGATGGTTTGCTGTACGGGTACTTATCTGTCTGGAGTACAACGCCCACCGAAGAGGAACCGTTGTTCGCTACCTGTCTCCTACCTGAACCACGCTGCTCCACTATCGAAGCTTTGCTGCACGGGTACTTATCTGTCTGGAGTACAACGCCCACCGAAGAGGAACCGTTATTCACTACCTGAACTACGCTGCTCCATTATCGAAGTTTTGCTGACTCCGAGTCAAACATTAATGTGGGTTTCCAACAAAATAATAATGTAAACGACACCCTCACGATCATTTCACGAGAAGAAATATATATCTCAGAAAGGAGCCTATGTTGTTTACAAGGAAAGATTTCGACCAGAAGAGTTCTTGATGCTTGAATTTTCTTTATTCTCTATTACTTTACAACTCTAAGTTGTGTGGGGAAAGGGGAATGGGGATAATTGCATTATGGAGTCTCCTTGTGCCTTCCAAGTGTTCCACATCATAGTTCCTTTATCCTAGGAACTCCAGTTAACCACGCCCACTACAACAGGTTATGTCCATATATGGAAACGTACGTCACACAAACCCCTAGGTTGAGGGAGCGTCTCCATTTGTAAATAAAAATAGGCTGCAATGACAATTGATTAGGGACATGCAATATAGCCATAACAAACTCCGGTCCGATGAATTTGTCATTAGTCAATGTTTATCCACTTCTAAAGGGTGGAGTAATTGTACAGGTCTCCTATACACAAAAAAATCCAGACGGCAATCGGACAGCACACAATCTAATTTTACAGTCTCTTCCCATAAAGGTCTCTTCAATGCGTCCCATTTTCCACATATGCTTGAGTTGTTTATGATCGTGAATCAATACAACATCTCCAATTTTAAATGTAGATGGTTTGCATGTATTACTCACATGGTGTGCAGAACGAAGTTCCATCAAATACTCCCTTTTCCATCGATTCCAAAATTGAGTAGTCAACAACTGTCGATACTGTAGTCTTTTGTTGAGCTGAATGGTAGTCAAGTTTCACTAAACTGGAATCATGTAACGGATAGGAAGGAAGAGTAGTCATTCTTTGTCCGATCAGGAAATGAGCAGGTGTGAGAGGCGAAGGTTCAATAATATCTGTGTGCAGGTAAGAATGAGGTTGTGAATTTATCACAGCCTCCACTTCACAGATCAGGGTTTGGAGTTCCTCAAAATTGAGATATGACCTCCCAAGTATTTTACGTAGACACGTCTTAACAGATCTCACCAAACACTCCCACATGCCACCCCACCAAGCTGCACGCTCCACGATATACTTCCATCGAATCCTCTTGTTTGCAAACAATTCTTGTATTTCTTTTCCGTTTATCAATGTCCACAGGAATTTTAAATCCTTTTCAGCCTTCTTGAAGGTCTTAGCGTGGTCAGAATAAATAACACTACAGATACCACATCTGGCAATGAACCTTTTAAAGGCAAGCAGGAACGCATCAGTGGTCAAATCAGAAACAAGTTCCAAGTGCACAGCTCGAGTTACTGCGCATGTGAATAAAGCAATATATGCCTTCTTGTTTTCTGGTTTCACATATATTGGACCAGCAAAGTCAACTCCAGTAATCTCAAATGCTTGAGCCTCGTTAATGCGTTCTTTTGGTAATGGTGCACAAACCTGTTGGCCCGCCTTTACACGTGCACGTCTGCAGATTAAACAACGCTTGACACAACTCTTTGTCATCTGTCTGGATTTCAGTATCCAGTACACTTCTCTCAATTGATTAAGAGTAGCTTGTAGACCTGAATGCATCACTTCTTCATGTGCTTTTCTGATCAAAAGTTCTGAAAACACATCATTACCTGGTAAGATGTACGGATGTTTCTGGGTAAAAGACCAGTTCGTTTTCTGCAATCTCCTTCCCACACGCAGAATTCCACATTCATTCAGGAATGGTTTTAATGAAATAATTTTTGAATTCCTGTTCACATCATCATTTTTCAACAAACTATCCATTTCCTTTGAGAAACTGTCAGTTTGAATATTGTTTGATCCAGTACTGTTCTGCTTGCTGAATCTCATCTTTACACAATGGTCCATAGCGTTTTTCCTGTGTCCGTGCATTATGCACAAAATGCTGTATCCATGATGTGTTTCTTAAAACTCGGTTGAGTCCGCTGTACTTGTTCAAATCAAACAGCGGTGCAACTTTATAGTCTGTATCAATCATTGTTTTCTGAACAACATACTCCATCACATCAATTTCATTCATCGTTTGAGATTCGGTGTCGTGCGTCTGCGAGCCGCTTTCAACCATTCCGGCCCGTGCCACCAAATGGTCTCTTCCTTGAGCGCTCATTCCACGCGTTCCGCGGTCAGCTGGATTCTCCTTTCCAGAACAATGTTTCCAGGTTTCTGGTGATGTCAGACTTTGAATTTCAATTACTTGATTCTCCACAAACGGTTTCCATTGTTTGGAACTACTCCCAGTGGTGGAAAGAGTACTGAAAAAACCTACTCAAGTAAAAGTACCATTACATTCCAAAAAATGTAGTGTGAGTAGAGTAAAAAGTACTTGTCCAAAAAACTACTTGAGTATGAGTAAAAAAGTAGCTTATTTAAAAATACTCATGAGTAGTGAGTACTGACTTGCGGATTCTACCCCTTATAATAAACACTCTGCACTACAATTTATAAATAAAATAAAAAAATTGCACATACTGTAATTCACATTATATGTTGTTCTTTGTCAGAAAGATTGAAGAATATCTATCATCCATCTTTTTAAAATACATCAAATCAGTACACTCATCACCATTTAAATCATATTATTTGGGGGAAAAAAGCATTTAAAATTAGGCGAAAGGCCTGAGCATGCTATTGTTGCACACAAAATATCAATATTCATAACTGGGCAAAGAATTCAAAAACCTTTAGAAACTCAAATGATAGTTCAGCATCACACACCATGAGATGGGTTAAATAGAGAGATTAAAAAATACCCAATTTCTCTCCAAAACGGTACCAATGTTAGTGTTTTGATAAATGAGAATCACTAATATTATCAGATTACCTCACCTAATGCACTGAAAAAGGCTAAGATAGTGAGCTAACACTAATTCCACACTTTAATTCCATGCTATTAAATGTTACAATTTAAACGTAAATGTACCTTGTTCTAGAAGGGTGGCATCATCCCTTACATTTTACACGGCTACATTTACTCACATTGTAATGCCGATAATATAATTTGTAAGGAGAATTGTGCATTAAATAGGGAAGTTATATCCAGGAAACTTTTACAAAAGAAACAAACACACACACACACACACACAAATGCATGTCTCTTTGTAGTCTCGGCGAAGCTGTTTTATCAGCTGCATCCACACACAAAAAACAAAAGTTCAACATGAAAATGTTTTTGCGCAAGTGCACTTGCCAAATGAAGACGGATTGTATAATGGATCAATCAAAAAACGTTGTTTATTAACGAGCTGTAGTCACGCACTGACAGAAATGCAGTTCAAGTTAACGCCATGGTTCATAGAGTGCACTGATTCTGAATCTGGCGGCATGGCGAGCGCGAGACGCGGCAGTGCACAGATCGTGACGCGCGTCTCTCTATAATGTGATTGTGAATTAAATGGGAGCGGGAATTCACCGCATTATGAACTCGTCACGCAATACCCCCAACCTCAGACCAAATGTTAGGCCCTGTAGACAGACCAGCCTATATAAATATCATATTAAGCAGAAATGTGAAATGTACCTTAGCATATTAGAGGAAGACCCTGATATCTGGATTGAATTGATGCGTGAAGAATGCACTTCCACAGCAGACACGAGTAACAGCAGGAATAGGCGGTTAAAGTTTTCTATGCTTAATTTGATTTGATGACAGTCAAAAAAATACAGTAGGCCTAACTCAGTAAGTGGGGAAAATAAACCAAATTAGGCTTACCCATTCAAAAAATAAATAAATAATACATTTGAGGGCGACCAAAGATTATCAGGTAAAGTTCTCAAAGTATCAGTTTAACAAAATCTTTCACCCGTCCAGATCTAACAACTAATCGCTGAGTAAGATCGATCTGGGACAAGTATGAGACTGTATCCATCCCAAAGCTTGGACTCCGCCACGTCAACTACGTCTCAGTCACGTTCCAACCGAAACTTGAGGGCTTCGTCCAGCGTTTGACAGAACCGTGTTCCACCATCCTCCGTAAGAATACGAATACAAGCGGGATATACAAGAAGGCAATTGACATTCTTCTCCTTTAATGCCTTAAGCACTGGAATCATCCCTCTTCTGCGGTTCATCACTTCTGATGAGAAACCCGGAAAAAAGCTGACTCTCTTCTCATCAACGGAAATTGGGGCTTTATCTCAGGCGATACGTAGGATACTTTCACGATCCTGGAACCTCATAAGTTGAATCAGGATGGGCCGCGCAGACTTTCCCAGGATTCACACTGCCGGAATGCGGTGTGCAGGCTCGATAACAATTGGAGCGCCAAAGTTCTCTTCTCCCAAAACGCTCGGCAGCCATGTCTTAAAGAATTCGACCGTTTCCCGACCTTCAACTCCTTCACTCAATCCAAGCAAGCGGATGTTATTTCATCTGTTGTAGTTTTCTATATATTCCAGCTTATTTCTGAGAACCTCGTTGTCTTTTTTGAGGAGACTGAGGGACCGCTCATTTCCCGAAACTGGATCTTCCACATCACTGATTCTTTGCTCGGCCGTAGTGATCCGGCCTTGCATAGATGAGACAGACAGGGTCAGGGTATCAATTTATCCCTGAATGGAGTTGCGAAGGTCCGACATTTGAGAGATCAGCTCCTGCTTAACACTACCAATGATCTCCCGAAACTCTTTCAGGGCGGCGAGCACCCCTGCTGAACTTTCCCCCTCAGAGACGATCCCCTCTGCAGCCATTTGCGAGTCTTTGTCTCAGTAGTTTTGGTGGTTTAATGCTCATCTATCGCTCCATAATTCCACGTTGCACACAAGTACCAGGCAGACGTTTTACCACTATTTTGGCAATGTTTCAGTGTTCATTTCAACAGATATTACGCGATTTCTAGAGAGCTCTCCTGGATACGTCTAACTACCTTGAGTGCATCACGTGACTCCCCAGTGTTTTTTTGTGTTTTTTTTTCTTTTCGTAAAGAGTAGTGATGCAGAGAAAATTTACCTATTTGAGTCCATCCATCCATTGTCCATTTAAAAGTATTATTCACAACCACTTTCCCCATCCTTTACGGTTTCTGTATTTTACAAAACTTAGTAATCTTCAATATTTCTATTCACCCTCCATAACAAATGCATCTGGATTTTGACCACAAGCATGTTATTGCAGTTTTTTTCTCCAATTGCTAACACACAATTTTGCAAACTAGGCTGGTTTTATCAAAATACTTAACACAATTCACAAAACCACACACCCAAACTGCAAAATACCTCATATATCCTGCAAAATGAAGCACTGCAACCAAAACTACATACAGCATTATCAAAATCAAACTTTTGCACAAAATGGTACACACCTGTTGGGATAATGAAAAGCACTCACATCTTTAGTATGCTTTGCCATAATACTAAAATAGTTCAAATTGTAGAAAATTCTTCAGATTGTTCACATGCACAGAAATATTTGCGTATATACACACACACACACACACACACACACACGCTGTTGAAACATTTTTTTTTTTCACCAAACAAGTCAGTACAACATATCCACAGCAGATATATTTACATTGGACTGAACAAAAATATGCTCCAAAAAAATAAATAAAAAAGGCAAGAAAAATTAGGCAGCATCTTGCCGCACAGCTGGGTCTGGCCACAACGCCTCCTCCACATCACAGGCAATATCTTCCCTTGTCAGACATCGAGGGAAGAAGCGCCTCCAGTGCTTTATCCTGTTATCCACCCCTGAATCGCACCCACATCAATCTCATCACATGCCTCTTCGATAGCCTGCACAAGAGGCATGCGCACAAAGGGCTGCCGGTCGTATTCCTTCCACCGCCATGCCGAAAATAACTCTTCTATGGGGTTCAGAAATGGTAAGTATGGTGGGAGGTATTGCACAAGAAATGGTGGGTGGTCAGCAATTCAGTTTTGGACTGGGGCTGCACGATGAAAACTCACATTGTCCCATACTACAACGTACCAGTTTCTTTGATAGTCTGCATAATTCATATGCTCTGGTGGTATGAAAATGTTGTGGAGTCTGTCCAGAAATGTAAGAATATGGGATGTGTTGTATGGTCCAAGGTTGGCATGATGGTGGAGGACACTATGCATATTGGAGATGGCAGCGCACATTGTGATGTCCCCACTATGTTGGCCAGGAACATCTATAATGGCTCTGTGGCCAATGACGTTTCTCCCCCTTCTTCTGGTCTTTGCTAGGTTGAACCCAGCCTCATTTATAAAGATGAACTCATGTGGGATTGCATGAGCATCCATTTCCAGTACTCCATGAAAACAAAGAACAAAAATCAGTCAATATGGTGTTATCCAGTACACTGGGAAGCAATGTTGCGTGTAGTGTAGTGTACTGCAGTCAATATTGTACTTACATCCACATATGCTCGTCTGACCTCTTTGAGAGTTTCTCTCAAACGGCACCTTAAAAAGTTGTTTCATTCTGATTTGGTTTCGCTTGAGAATGCGAGCCCATGTGGACAGACTGACTCGTTGAATATGGTGTTGTCTTGGATGTTGTGGCTTTGAATTTCTCGTAATCTGATTTCATTATTTTCCAAAACCAAGTTTAAAATGGCAGCTTCCTGTACCCCGGTGAACATTTGGCCCCTTCCTCCACCATGGTTGCATCTCTCAGTCCTTTAAAAAAACAAAAATATAGGGCTTGGACAATGCAGCCTAAAGATATTTCTCCCACAGTAGAGTAAATTGTACAGGAAACTTGTACAGTTAGTGTATGACATCAGTCATTCATGAAGTAAACATATGTCACCCAACTGATACACTATGACATGGGGTGTACTACATGAAATTTGTGTTACATAGCTGTACTCCAGTCTAAATGTCCGAATGACACAGGCGACAGTAAAACGGCTCAAGTTGGGCTGCACTCTCTGTCCAGCCTCTCGCATTGTCAGCCCATGGTTGATGACATGATCAACTACGGTTGCTCTGATTTCATTTGAAAGTTGTCTTTGGCCATGAACTCCTCTACCAGCTCTACACCTACCTCCTACCCTCCCTCTTCCTCTCTCTGCAACGTCTTCCGTTGTTGTAAAAAAAAAGAAAAGAAAAAAAGTGCTCACCTGTGGTCTTTTCATTGTGCTTACATCCTGATTGAAGTGTTAACAATTAACCATTGAGGTGTTTGGCCAGGTGGCACATGTATTGGCCAATTTGCTCATGTAGTGTCATTTTTGAATGGCAATGTTTTTAAATGGAAAACATGTGACTATGTCAGATTGTTGTGTCTTATGCAGAGAACCGTGTTCAGTGCATTTAAAAAGTGCCATTTTGAATTGCAAAATGTGTGTAAAGCAGAAAATGTGTTTAGACTTTTGGAGACTTTGGAGAGGTTTTGCTCTCTGTGTGTCAGTTTAAATAATTGTGCTGTGCATGCCATTTTAATGTGTTAGCAATTGGAAAAAACTGTAACATGCAATCACAAACCAAACAAACTCACAAAGTTTTATGACAAAAATTTGATATACATTTAATAATGATAACAATAATTATATATACCTATGTATAGTTGCATCATGGGAGGGCATGTGCTCCCAGGCCACCTTGCGTGGAAGCTAGGGGCAAGATGTCCACCTGTTAAGGCCTGCAAAGCCCAGGCTGCCTGAAAGAACAGATGCAGCTAATGAGGCTGACAGCATGGTCTAATAAAAGAAACGGTGGACGGAGAGGTGTTGGTGTGGCTGGAAAAGACACACACCTTTGGTAACGGGGAGAAACAAATTCGATTTTTTTGTGTGTGTGTGCTGAAGAGATTTAAGTTTTAAACCTGAGACTTTGTTTGAAACCACACCCGCATGTTGAAGAGACTGCTGAAGCTGTATTTATTGGAAAACTATGCAAGTTAAAAACCTCATGCATGTATTTATGTATATATATATATATATATATATATATAAAGAAAATATGTTGTGGAAAATGGAGATTTCTCTAAACTGAAGTCTTAGACAGTCACAGTTGAAGCACAGACTTGTGTGACTTTGAATCAATTAATTATTCAGCAAGCTGAATGTAATGTATCTTTTTAATAGTGACCACTTGACTAAAGTCAATGCATTTCAGCAGAAAAACAGTCCATTCTTTTAGACCATTGGTAACTTGGGCTTCACTGATTAGGGTCCACTGCCTAGCAAGTCTTGTCCATACTGGGGTCAGATAACTCTCCAGAAATGCCTGAGAGGCAAAAGCACACAGCACTTTAGCATTATGGTCATTTAGCATTACACCGAAAGCTTAGGCAGCTGACTTGAAAGGCTATGACTTCGCAGGCAGTGTTTGCACTGGTAACTCCCGAAACTGATTTTGGACAGGCTTCTGGCAGCATAACATTCTAATGATCTACAACAAAACAGATCAAACTTTGGTTATAACTAAGCCAATATTTCATCACTGCAATACTTATTTCTCATCAGAAACGACATAACGTGGAAAACGTTGGTCAAAAACAAACATTTACTCCAATACATCCTGCTCAATCAACTCCAACTTTTAGATGTATTTTTTTTTTATAGCTCAACTCATGGAATGAAAAGCACATGAGATTGTGGGATATTATAGGCAGCAAAGAGTATCAAGATTATGTCAATCAGATTAATGTCTAAATAGACAGGATGTGTAATGATCATTCGATTCAGGGATGCCTTGCAGGGTTGCAAAGTCCCCCTGCCTCTTTTTCTCACTGCCGTAGGTAGATTTTTTTTTTACCCATTTAATATTTTTACCAATGATAAAACTGTACTAGATGAGTTTTGTGAGGAAGGGGCACTGGTAGGAGCCTTTAAGCTCCTGTGAGCTCCTTTATGAAAACAGACTGTGTTTATCTGGAACGCAGTAGCTAGAGTTCTTACTAGAACCAGGAAGTACTGTATGACCATATCAGCCTCTTAAGCCACCCCATGAAAAAAATTCATAATCAAATTACTAAGCAACCACTGAATGTAATAACACAATATAGGTATCATTTTAAAGCTTAGAATCTCAGCATAGAATCTCAGAAACACCTATCTATTTTATTCAACTCCTAACAGGTGCCTAGTTATTCCTTTAGAACGGAGTGTACCACCGGGGGGCGCCACCTAGCCATGAAAAAATTAATTGTCATAATTTTTCAAAACTACTGCATTGATCAACACAAAATAGGCATAATTTGAAAGCTTAGAGTCTAAACTTTACAATGAATGTAGCCATTATGATTATATCCAAAGTAGTGCTGAGTTATTTGCTGATGAAATGAAAAATAAATAAATTATAATTTATGAGGAAGGGGAAATTATTATGAACTGCAATGTGTCAAAAACATCATACAGCTCAGATAGTCATGTGTCATATGTCATTTTAAAGGTCTCATGGAGTAGAACACAACAAGCCCAATTGTTTTGGGCTTTGAATAAACTTGAGTGAGTTTTTTTAAGTTAAGCCCTGCAAGACCCATATGTAAATAATATACTGATGTGGCATTCACGTGGCGTTTTTCACTCGTAACTTCATGAAACATGGAAAATTGCACAGCCTTATCTAAAGATATCCCTCATTGAGTTATAACACATATAACCTAACAGGCACACATATAAGCCAAGTAAACAAATGTAGCTTTAAAAGTGTTTTTACGCTGGTAACTTCATGAAACTTACTCCGATCGTTGAAAATGGCACATCTTTATTTACAGCAGACTCTCACGATTAAAAAGAGACCAAAGTCACCATAATCAATCGCTTAGATCTAAATATATCCATCATAGAGTTCCTCATAAGCCCTGCAAGACCCATATGTAAATAATATACTGATGTGACGTTTTTCACTGTAACTTCATGAAACATACCCCGATTGTTGAAAACGAGACATTCTTATTTACGGCAGACTCTCACGGTTAAAAAGAGACCAAAGTCACCATAATCCGTCGCTTGGATCTAAAGATATCCATCATAGAGTTCCTCATAAGCTCTGCAAGACCCATATGTAAATAATATACTGATGTGATGTTTTTCACTGTAACTTACTCCGATCGTTGAAAATGGCACATCCTTATTTACAGCAGACTCTCATGATTAAAAAGACCAAAGTCACCATAGTCCGTCGCTTAGATCTAAAGATATCACTCATAGAGTTATAACACATAACCCTACAGGCACACATTAGCTAAGTTAACAAATGTATCTTCAAAGTGACGTGTAGGCTTATAACATCATGAAACCTACTACGATCGTTGGAAATAGCACATCCTTATTTATAGCAGACTCTCACGGTTAAAAAGAGACCAAAGTCACCATAATCCATCGCGTAGATCTTAAGATATCACTATAACGTTATAACGAGTTATAACGTTGATCACTAGATATTCATCACGGAGTGTCTCACGTCTTTCCGAGATGCAATCGTGTTATCCACTGTTACCGGAACCGTCCAAGATTGTTATCAAACGTCATTGCTAATATTTTGGAAGCTCAACCAATTACTGTATATGTTACAGTCAGGCCTAGCAAGTGACACCTATCATTAAATTTGAGCAAAATGATGAACCAATCGAGTGGTGCGCGCAGACGCGCTGCTCTTTGACACTAAAATAAGTTTGAGAAGCTATGAATGGTTGTTGGAGTTGGAACGAAAACAATGATTGGGCACGCCAATCACAGCAAGCATGGAGACGCGAGTAGCCAATCTCATAGAGACGCGAGGCGCAACGCGTTTATAAAAACAACCTGAGGGAACGCAATCCAGTGCGGGAGCGCACTGCCACTTAGTGGACAAGCATGGCTATGCATCAGCAACATTTTATTCAGTCAGAAAATGTTTTTTTTATTTTGCTACCTTATTTCCTTCTTGGGTTATTGCATGTCAAATAAGAAAGATGTCAAAAATGTCAATGACTGAACAAAAAGTCTCCCTTTGTCCAAGTGCTGTAACTTTTGATTACTTTATGCTATCATCATAAACCGATCCAGTTGCAGACCACACATAGGGGAACATCACCAAAAAAGAATTATTTTGCCACCATATTTCCTTCCTGAGTTATTGCATTTCAAATAAGAAAGATATATAAATTATAAAAAAATAATAATAATATTTTTGTTTTTTATCAGCAGTATCTCAGCATTAGATTCTCCAAAAGTAATAAATATATATATTTTCTAAAAATATAAAAAGTTTTCTAACAGCTGATACCTACCTTTTGACTCTCCTGTCTATAGTTTTGGGTTATGAGTCTTTAAATGTGTGCATGTCACTCAGAAAACAAGAGTTTTAAAAATGCCTTCCAGGTGTCAATGACTGAACAAAAGGCTCCCTTTGTTCCAAGTGCTGTAACTTTGGATTACTTTATGCTATCACCATAAAATTTGATCCAGATGCAGATCACACATAGGGGAACATCACCAAAAAATAATTACTTTGCTACCTTATTTACTTCCTGAGTTATTGCATGTCAAATAAGAAAGATATGTACAATTATAAAAATAAAAAAAATATTTTTGTCTTATCAGCAGTTTCTCAGCATTAGATTTTCCAAATGTAATAAAAATGTATATATTCTAAAAATATAAAAAGTTTTCTAACAGATAATACCTACCTTTTGACTCTCCTCTCAATAGTTTTGGAGTTATGAGTCTTTAAATGTCTGCATGTCACTCAGAAAACAAGAGTTTTAAAAATGTCAATGACTGAACAAAAAGGCTCCCTTTGTTCCAAGTGCTGTAACCTTTGATTACTTTATGCTATCATCATAAAATAATGATCCAGGTGCAGAACACACATAGGGGAACATCACCAAAAATGAATTATTATGAATTAATTATGAGCCTTCCTTCTTTGGCTTTGATCCAAAAATCTTCATTTTTTAGATTTTAATATGCAAACGACACATTTCTGAGCACTTTATTAGCGACAGCAACAGAAATTTGCTGTTGGTGTATTAGCCTAAAACAACATGCTCGCCAGATTGTTTATCTAAATAGCCCTATGTTGTTAGAAATTACTGTTTACCAGGTTTTAGGTTTTTGGTCATTTCCTTGATTTGATTTTTTTTATTCTTTTTTTAAATTAAAACTAACATCATAAAGTATGATATTGTTTTTACTTTGAGCAATTCTGGAGCTATAATTGACTCTTCTTAGGAGCATATAAAACAAAACAGCTCCTTGGAAAAAATTAAATGTAATATTGTAGTAGTTATAAACAAAGGTTTATTTTAGTTCAGATTAGTTTGAGGGCAGCAATTGTATTCATAATGTCAAAATAAAACCGACGTAATGTTACTTGAAGGCATTATAGCGTACTATTCCTGCCAAACTTCCATGGTTGCAGTTAGTGTTACTACAGTAAATCCATGGTGAATGTTGCTGATCTGTGGACACTGGATAGTTAATTCATGGCACAATGTTTCTTCCTGGTTTCCACGTCAGTGCTGTTTGATCCGTTAATAACGGAGAAATGTGAATGTTTCTCACTAGAACTGGCAGGAGTCGCAGCGATGTTATTACTTCTGTGACAAATTCAAATGCTTCCTTTATTGGATCTCTTATTAGCGCTGTGTAGTAACAGTGTCGCTTGATCAAGATCGGCTCACGCTGCTTTGGTCCAAACTGATAAATGGTCCGTCAACCACACAATAACAAGCAGTTTCGTTCTGCTTGCATTACGTTTGCCATTTGATGTTGGGCAATGTTGTGGTGGCTCCAGCGGATCATGAGCGCGCTTACCACGCGCAACGCGCCTACATTTGAAATAACGAAATTTTGGTCGGCAGGAAAAATGGCCTACAACCACCCACCAGCCCATCCATAAAACACTTCCCGTTTGAGGTATGCGCAGAGAAAACCTTTTTTCAAAAATTTTCAAGGCTTGCACCTTGGAATCTATTTCAGGGTTTGCGTTCTTGAGCCACCAGACATTGTTTTGTGCGGATGAGCGGGCCGGGGGCGTTGAGTGTTTTCTGTTAGAACGGTGTTGTGTTAGCGGCCCCCAAATTAATAACTAATGATCTTTGCAACGGAAGGGAATCAATCAAAACGAACTTTAGCTGGACAATAACTTTATTCTAGAGCTGCTGTAAAGCCAAAACACTCTCTGTTAAACAATTTCTGTTACTAATTCCTATTATCAATGTAAAGCTGCTTTGAAACAATCTATATTAGAAAACTAGGAACAGGATTTACCCTTCCCACTATGCTGTATAGGGGTATACATTTTTAAATACTACGCTATTTATGTTTTCATCAAGATAAAAATTGTTGACTTGTTAACGTCCTTTTATGTTTATACTTAAAAGAGTTTCTGATATGTTAGTGTTTTACCATTGTGGCAAAGTGTAGACTCTGTGCTTGAGATGAAGACTTGATAACAATAATTAAAGTGGTTTTAATAATTATATAAAATAAAATTACTTTGGACGTGCATTGGATGTGACAAAACCATCTTCTAGCAAATGCATAACAATAAGTTGTTGAACACAATCACTAAATAAACTAATCAATTAAACAATTGGATTATTTGTTTTAATTTTTATTTGATATTAATTTAGGATAATTGAACTTAATAGTTTTGGACTAAATTAAGAATGTTAACCTTATTCAACAAAAATGCATTGAATTAATCTTATGTAATAAACTTAAGTTTACTGAAATAAACAATGTTAATTAAATGCGACATTACACAGTTACGCAGAACCTGTTGACATAAAAAGTTGAGTAAATCCACCATATATTTTTGATTTTCCAACAAAATTTTGATTAAACATTACAAGGTCAAAACATATGCCGGGTGAATTGTTCGCAATAGATGCATAACATGCATTTAGAAAGGACAGATATGATGGAGTGAAACAAAAGTCCATTTCGGACTCCTCACGGTGTTTATTTGTCAACTTGAGGTGGTTTTGGTCATAAATGGCTCTTTTCTTATACACACGATGCATACTTTTGGAGTAAATTGTGCACACGTGATTGTTGCATAAAGATTATGCTTAAATGTATCCATAACCTTTTCAAGGACAGATAACGTTAACCCTCAAATGTGTTTGCATTACAATAATGTGTTACAGGTACTCTGACAAAATGGACAGAATCTATTTACATGTTGTAAATGTTTACTATAACTTATGGGAGGATCTGGGGGGTGTCTTGTTTATGTCAACTTAAACTATTTGTATTATTGATGTTTTTTGCATAAAGAACTTCTTCAGCTCTTGGATGTTAAACACCACGGGGTGTGATCATTTGAATTGTAGGTTTGTCAAAAGAAAAATCATCTGTATTTTAGATGGTGTATTTTAGATCTGGATTTACACTGTATTGTTGTGTGTTAGACGTATTTGTAGCATTATTCTCTTGCTTCATTGTGTATTACTCCATATTTATCAGACTGATATTTGTAGAAAATAAGCAAAGTGTATTTATAAAACAAAAAGTATTGTTAGAACATTGTGTCTGGCATTGTATCAGAACACAACGGGTATGAAGATATGTTTGTTTTTAACTTTTTATTCTAACTTCAAAGCTCACTAACACCACTCTCTCTACTTTGCTTCCCCACCTCAGGCTCGGCTATCCCGCTAAAGTCAGTGATAATCATCGCATTAGGTGTTGAGCAGACGTGCTCCTGAAAATCCAGTGATATCGATCACATGGTATGTTGAGCAGTGCTCCGTACTTGTGCGTGCTTATCTTAACCTGCTGGCGAAGGATTTGATATAGCCGCTCCTTCAGCCGGTACGAAGGCCAGTTGTAAACTCGTTCTTCGTGCTACTAGGTGGTGGTTCTTGACCATCTTGGCCCAAGATTGGTCTGCAGCTCCGACCTGAAAGACATGCGTTTCAGATCTCTACCTTCCACACCGCAGGCCTGTGTGTTGCGTGTGAGGTTTGGAGTATCAGTACAGAGTCGTTCCCTTCGAGTGCTCCAGAGCCCGTTGTGTCTTCAGGTCAACTGGGAGAGAGTAATCTCGCCCACGGGCTGAGTATCTCTTTTTCAGTTTTGGAGATGGACTCGGTCTAACACGTCTCTCCAATGAGAATGTGTTCAGCTGGTTTTTGAAGTGAGAAAGGGTCCCACTGAAAGAAATTTCAGAGGCTCCTGGGGTATATGGTAGATGCAGTCATTGGCTTCCTCCATATATGACCGCTTCAGCGCTAGCTTCATGATCGAGTCCCGAGGTGACCGTGGCAGAGCAGCTCACCCTGTGTGACTATAGTCATCCCGGTCTGCTGCCAAACCCTCTTCAACTGAGGGGTCATGTATAAAGGGCGTGTTTTAACGGGGGCCTGGGCAACCCTCGACTACACGGGCATATGTGCCTTGAGTTGTTGGACATTGCGACCGTTGCTTAAGCTTCCCTCGAATGTCACGACTCACCTGTCACCTCCTCCTTGGAGTCTGAAGCTTCTGAGGACGCTTTGTTCCACTATTTCTGCTCTACTCAGTCGTGCCGCCGACGAGCCTCATGACAGTTAGAGCCAGGGTGAGTGGAGACTCCATCCCCTGGGGTCCACTGGGTCATGACCACTCCGGAGCCTCCCAATTGCCCCTCCGGTTTCGTCTCCTTGCGAGTGTTGTCCGAGCAGTCTACCCTTGGACAGACACCAGCTCTCAGCCGCCCCAGGGGCCTGCAGAAATGAGTTTCCCCAGTGAGCCTCCTAAAAGCGACTGCGACTCAGGGTCGTCTGGCGCCTGCTCAAGTCATTCTTCACAAGTCATGTTGAGCAGAAATGCTCCTGAAACTCAGTAAAGTTCATCGCACTCAGGTGTTGAGCAGCAATGCTCCTGTAGCTCAGTGAATTCATCACACTCAGGTGTTGAGCAGAAATGCTCCTGAAGCTCAGTGAATCCTTTCACACTCAGTGTTGAGCAGAAATGCTCCTGTTGCTCAGTGAAGTTCTTCGCACTCATGTGTTGAGCAGAAATACTCCTGTTGCTCAGTGAGTTTATCACACTCAAGGACTGAGCAGAAAATGTTCCTGAAGCTCAGTGATCTTCACATGTTGTGTTGAGCAATGTTCCTGTCTTTTTGCGCCCGTCGCTTGCACCTACGGTGCCAAGTCAGGAGGGAGCAGGTCTTCATAGTTGCCCCTTATTGGCCCAACTAGACCTGGTTCCCATCGACAGCCTTCCTGACTTCCCCTGAACACTTTTTCAAGGACGGGGCACGATGGCACCCGCGTTCTACCCCTGGAGATTCCGGGCGGTCCTACATCTGAACCCGGAGGTTCAGGTGGCTATCACAGGGACACGTGATAGTTACCATCATTTCTGCGAGCTCCCCGCAGAAATGGGTAGCGTGCTTACGCCTTTAGAAGTGGAACCTAGTCGTTGAGTGCGTCTTCTCTCCAGAGGAGATCCTGAAAGCTTTTGATCACTTCAGTGCTCTCTTTCCTGCAAGATGGGTTGGAGTAGGCTGTTTTCCTTCACCCTCAAAATGATGTTGCCTCTGTGTTTAAACGACGCTCATCGTGATGCAGAGGTATGGAGAAGCACGTCCTGATCGGCAGGTTCCTGAGGAGCAAGGTAATGTAAATCCTTGCGTCCCTCTTTATCCTCTTGGGCCTTATCTCTGGTGCAACTGCACTGCAGAGACCGCCCCTGAGCCACTGCAGGCAGTGAGTTAAAAATTCTGTTATATCAGTTCTCCAGCTCGCGTGGTCTCTACTAGAGGGTAGGGACTTGCTCGCTTTCGGTCAACGTATTGTGCCTGGAGTTCGGGCCGGCTAACTCTCATAAGCTGAGACCCCGGCTCGGATTGTGCCCAAGGTTCCTACCTCTCCTGTAATAGGAGCAGGTTGTGAGCCTGCAAGCGCTGCCCCGGAGGAGGCAGATCCAGCCCTGGCTCTGTCCGTTCGCTTATAGCGGTTAGACGTGTACAGAATGCAAGCCATAGACCTCAGACCAGCTCTACAAATATCTGTTAGGAATTCAGCAGAGAGGGAAGGCTGTTTCAAAGCAAAGTTGGCCACTTAGTGCTTGCTTTCATTTCGGTAAAAATTCCAAGATGCAACATGTCCACTTAGGTGTTGAGCTCCCCTATGATGAGTGTATAGTGCTCCGCCTGGGCGTTGACGATATGCTTTGCTAAACAGATTCTAGAGTTGGGGGCTGGGCGAAACCTAGTTGAACCGCTGCTTCCCGTGGGCTCCCTTCTCATGAAGCCAGTTTCACCGTGAGCCCGTTTCAAGTGTCGGCTTGCTGCGCCATTCCCCTCCTATAGACTGGATACGTGCGCCTTTCTACTCCAGTAGAGTTACCTTAAAATTGAACCCTGTTAGTTCCTCAACACCCCTCCGACGTCGGACGTGCGTAACGTCTGGTGTTAGGCCTACCACTTCTAAGCAGTGTGGAACCTGTGTTAGGCTGGGTCCATATGTTGCGGTCCCTAAGGCGACCCCATATGTGTATTCTTCCACGATAAGGCTCCCTACGGCGAGCCTGTGTCTTCCCTCGGCAGAGTCTCTCTACCGTCACTGTCCGGTGAGTCTCCCCCCGTCTTAGGCTGGAGCCACCCCAGTGTTATTCCATATGTTATACTGCCCGGTCATCCGCCCAGTTCATATGTGTATTTTCCACATTTACCTCCCTTCGGGTAGGATGTGCTTCCGCAGCGTCCCTTCCTTCCAATGTACGGGAACACTTTCCCAGTGGTCCTGTAGGAACAGCAGTGACTTCCCTGGCCTAAGCCCTGTCCTTCCCCGCCTTAATTGTGGGGGCATCCGGAGGCTTTTGTCTAGGCGCTGGAAGGTGGCAGCTTTAGTGGCGCTTTCAAAGGATATCCCCATTCAGTCGACGTAGACTACGTCCGACGTTATAGACTGAAAGGGAACGTCCTGGTTGTGTATACAACCCACCGTTCACTGAAAGAGGGAACGGAGGACGTAGTCCCCTTGCCACTACCGCTGGACACCGCTGACTCCGGGTTATGCTCGGCTCCTCAGCGAAAAAGCAACTTGTGCGTGCATCCACTTCCGTATTTATACCCGCGCCGCGGGGGCGGAGTGTGTGATGCGAATCACAATTACATTGGCTCGTTCAATAGTACTCGAAGATGATAGGCTCTCTGACGCGATCCCCATTCAGTCGACGTTGACTACGTCCTCCATTCCTTCCTTCAGGGAACGGTGGGTTGCATACGCAACCAGGACATTTTTGCACACTGTACAAAAACAAAACAAAACAAAACAAACAGGAGTAGTATAAAAAATGTCAATTACAAACATTCAAAACTGATCACAAGTGGCTTTTCTGTATTCATTTTAAATGGCTCATGTGATATTTACTTTTTAGCAAGTTGACCTCTAGAATTTACTTTTGACACTAGGGGAACACCCTTCTCTCTTTCGGGATGACGACCCAGTTATACAGCTCTCTAATTCCGAGGAATTAGACGTGCTTAGCGTTGGGGAGGGGGGTCCTAATGAGAGACACAATACTGTTCAGCCTGCACCCAGTTATGATGAGTTAATGGAGGTTTTAACGCGGGCTGTGGCCAAGCTTGATATTTCTTGGCCACAAGAACGGCAGGAAGCGCGTCCTAAAATCAAGCTTGATGAGCGCTTCCTGCAGCACCGCACGCAGGTTTCACGCCGGTCTCTTCCTTTCTTCCCTGATTTACATAATGAGTTGTGTAAATCTTGGAACAGGCCCTTTTCAGCGCGCATGTCTAACCCCCCCGATTTTGAACTACAGTAATATCGTGGGGGTTAGAGATAAGGGATATGGGATGATGCCTCGGGTTGAGGAAGCACTAGCTAGCTACCTTTCACCCGACCTTGTGTCATTCTTGAAAACACCAGCGCTGCCTTCTAAGCCTTGCCGCACCACATGAGCTTTGGTGGGCAGAGCGTATATGGCAGCAGGTCGAGCTGGGGCGAGCCTGCACACAATGGCTATTTTGCAGGCCTACCAAGCCGACCTGTTGAGGGACATGGACCAGGGCGAGGGTCCCTCTGCTGACGATATAGCAGAGCTTCGCAGGGCCACAGATTTGTCCCTCCGGGTTACCAAGGAGATTGCCCGTGCCATTGGTCGCTCCATGTCAGCTTTGGTAACCACGGAGAGACATCTGTGGCTCAACCTGTCTGGCATTAAGGAGAAGGATAGGGCCTTCCTCCTTGATGCACCCGTTTCAGCTTCGGGTCTGTTTGGTGAAGCTGTTAACGCTGTAGTTGACAGGTTTCAGGATGCTAAGAAGCAGGGCGAAGCATATAAACAGTATCTCCCTCGCCGTTCAAGGTCCAGGAGGGTGGCTGCTAGAGAACAGCCACAGCCGTCTTCCAGTTCCTCCCATCGCCAGGCACAGAAGGTGAGTGTCGCTTCTAGAGCTCCCCCTAATAAAGCTTGGGACTCTAGACGTCGCTCGTACCCCCAGCCTAATGAGAGGGCGGATCTGAGGACCGTCCTCCAGTCCAAGAAGGCTAAGGGAAAGAGGTCCTGATTTATATGAGACCTCAAAGGGACGCCACCCCCCCCCATTGCGGTCCCCTCTCTCGCTGGGCCCTCGGGAAGCTGGCGTCAGTATTCCGCCGTCTCTGACGCTTCGGGACACGCTAGCTTCCAGCGAGCACACACTGGTCTGTCTGCCCCAAAGGCTTGCAGTCAGTCAGCGTTCGGGTTCGCACACAGTGGGTCGTTGTCGGTTTTCCCCTGCCGGTCCTCTGCTTCAGGGAGCCGTCAAAGACCTACACAAAACACTGGAAACCAGCCCCGAGGGCTGCGCACTGTAGAAACTGGGTACAGACTGCAGTTCCAGGTCCGCCCACCAAAATTCTACGGGGTGGTCTGGACTTCAGTGCACTCAGAGCAGGGTCCAGTGTTGGAACAGGAAGTTCACTCGCTGCTGGAAAAAGGGGCCGTAGCGCGTGTTCCCCCACCAGTCAGGGAGTCCGGATTCTACAGCCGGTACTTCATAGTTCCCAAGAACGATGGAGGGTTGCGTCCAATTTTAGATCTGAGGCACTTGAACCGGTCTCTGAGGAGGTTCAGGTTCAAGATGCTCACCATTCCCATCATCGTGAGTCAAATCCAATCCGAGGATTGGTTTGTCACGATAGATCTAAAGGACGCATACTTTCACGTCTCCATCCTTCCGTCTCACAGGAGGTTCCTGAGGTTTGCTTTCGGGGGCGAAGCATACCAATATCGGGTTCTTCCATTTGGCCTAGCACTCTCCCCTCGCACATTCACCAAGTGTATGGATGCAGCTCTGGCCCCACTGAGGCTCCAGGGCATGCGCGTCCTGAACTACATCGACGACTGGCTTATCTTGGCCCAGTCTCGAGAGTTGGCAGTTCGGCATCAAGATGTCGTCCTTGGCCATATTCAGCGCTTGGGGTTGAGGCTCAACATGAAAAAGAGCGTGTTGACACCCGCCCAACGAACTACGTTCTTGGAGTGTTGGGTCTCATGGCAGCAGCGTACAGCGTGATACCTTCTGGCCTGCTGCACATGAGAGCCTTGCAGGGGTGGTTGAAAGCCAAGGGGTTTTCCCCGAGGGGAAATCCATTCCGCATGATAAGGGTTATGGGCAGATGCCTTCGTTCCCTATCAATATGGAATAAGCCTTGGTTTCTGTTCCAGGGTCCCAAGTTGGGAGCGTTATGTCACCGAATAATTATTTCGACAGACAGGCCCGGTGGAAGTGGACTTATTTGCATCTTGAGAGACTAGACACTGTCCCGTGTGGTTCTCCCTCACGCATCCAGCCCCGCTGGGGTTGGATGACGTGGTACAGACGTGGCCGAGGCTACGTCTGTATGCTTTTCCCCCGATCGCTCTGCTCCCGCGAGTTCTGGAAAGGGTCCGTCAAGACGGTGTCGGCCTACTACTAGTAGCCCCGTTTTGGCCTGCCCGAGTATGGTTTTCGGACATAATATCACTCCTGGCAGGCCCGCCATGGCAGATCCCTCTGATGAGGGACCTGCTGTCCCAGGCAGGGGGCTCGGTTCTCCACCCACGGCCCGAGTTGTGGAAACTGTGGGTCTGGCTCCTGAGGGGGCACAGTACCTAGAAGCCGGCCTGTCAGCTGGAGCGGTCGAAACTATACTAACTTCCAGAGCTCCCTCCACGAGGAGGTTATATGGCCTTAAGTGGAATGTATTTTCCATTTGGTGCAGAGAGCGTGATTTGGACCCAGTTCACTGCCCAGTGGCTTCAGTACTGGAGTTTCTCCAAGACCGCTTTTCTGCCGGGCTTACCCCGTCCACACTCAAAGTTTATGTGGCTGCCATTGCGGCATTCCACGCTCCTCTGAGTGATGGTCCTTTGGGGAGGGCATCACTTGGTCATACGTTTCCTTCGTGGAGCCTGGGGGATGAGACCTGCGACTCGCACCAGGGTTCCCTCTTGAGACCTGGCAGTGGTTCTCGAAGGGCTGGCCGTGGCCCCCTTCGAACCACTGGAGTCAGCTGAGGCCAAGAACCTTTCTTTTAAGGTGGTCTTTTTGTTGGCCATTACTTCTCTGAGGAGGGTAGGAGATCTCCAGGCGCTCTCTATTTCCCTGGGGTGCCTGGAGTTTGCTCCCGGCAACATTAAGGCCATCTTGCATCCGAGGCACGGCTATTTGCCAAGGTGCCGTCTAATGTGGCACCGCCTATGGTTCTGCAGGCTTTTCATCCTCCACCTCATGTGATGGCGGATGAGGAGAGACTTCATCTGCTCTGCCCTGTCAGAGCACTGCAGTGTTATATCCAGAGATCCTCCTCATGGCGGAAGTCTGACCAGTTGCTGGTGTGTTTTGGGTCGCCCAAGAAGGGGCTTCCCGCTAAGCAGACCATCAGCAACTGAATTGTTCAGACTATTTACCAGGCCTATCAGGTGCGCAATTTGACTTCAGCTATGGCCGTGAGGGCTCACTCCACCAGAGGCATAGCATCCTCTAGAGCCCTCCTTTCGGGGGTTTCTATACATGACATATGTGAGGCGGCTGGCTGGGCCACTCCGCACACATTCATGAGTGTTTACAGTCTGGACCTTCCCTCTACACCCGGTGCACGAGTGCTTTCTTCCTAGGTTGCGCCTGAAGACAGCTTCACACTAGGATGAGCGGGGTTCGTTGTGGTATAGTGGGTATCTCGTTCCCCTAGTGTCGTAACCGACGCAGTTCGAGTTCCCTCGAAAGGGAACGTCTCGGGTTACGTATGTAACCCTTGTTCCCTGAGAAAGGGAACGAGACACTGCGTCGGTTCGCCACACATCACCCCGCCTGGAGTACTTGCTTCATAGCAAAAGCTGACATTTCTGTGTGCCGGCGTGCTTTTGTGTACATTCGTGGGACCAGATACCACACACATTTGTGTACACACACTACGTCATCACGCAACGCCAATAGGATTGGATTCGATTTCATTCATAAATTCAGACGCGCTACGCTGAAGGGTGTTCCCCTAGTGTCGTAACCGACGCAGTGTCGTTCCCTTTCTCAGGGAACAAGGGTTACATACGCAACCCGAGACGTTTTGGACCCATGTGATTCCTGTATAAAGATTATGTTTTAAAGTTAGTCCACTGGCTTTACAAGTATGTGGAACTTGACTTGTTTATTTGGGGACAGAGAACACTCTTAGCTTATACATCTCTTTAATTGTGTGATGGATGTTTAAGTGTTTAAGTCCAGGAGGTGTTCTGACATGCTCTGACATTTGTGCTTATTTCTGTTACTTGTGACATTTTCATGGCTAAAGTCTTATTACATTGTATTCCGCACAAACTCTGCTACAGTAATATGCCAGCTGCATGTATGTAAAAGTTTGGAGTTTTAAGATAATAATGTTTATGCGTGGTTTGTGAAAAAACAAAAAACAAATGTCACTGAAATAAGGTCATAAAACCCATAGTGATTATTTCTTCACAAGACTTTTGAAAATTGTATCATGTAGCCTAGAATAGTTGCTCCAAAACTATGTGAAAATCATCCTGCATACTCATTTAGATAAGACAATATATTGATTTAAAATTTGTATGACATGTTTTGTGTGAGAAAGCTTTATGCGAGGAGGCGTGAATCTCTCATTAATATGAATGCATTTTACACCTGAGAAAGACAAAGACCCTCCCATAATGGCCCTATCAGGTGCTCTCAGGCCCTATCATCATGAGGAGCCTTGCACAAAGAATGAGGAGAAATTAAAAAAAGAATGGCTTTTAGATTGTCTGGATTTATTAACAACACAACATAATCCAAAGATACACAACAAAGGACAAAAAGCACATTAGTAAACACACTGATCTAAAGACAAAGACTTAAACAGTCACACACCTTTGTGCCATTCCTGAAACATAGTAGCCTACATACCTGTCATGTCCAAGGATTTTGACTTTTCATTTTACCATGTTCATGTATAGAGACTCATATGAATGTTGAAGTCAGCAGGACTCATCCATCTGGTCCCTTTCTAAAAAATAAATAAATAAACACCTGTAAACATGTTGATATCAAGACAAACTATAGGGCTGCACGATTCTGGGAATACATTTTAGATTTTTCACTCACACACACACACACACACACACATATACACACAATATAAATTATATATATATATTTATATTGTGTGTATATGTGTGTGTGTGTGAGTGTGTATATATATATATATATGTGACCCGTCACAGAAACCAGGGACACAAGTCGGCAGCACAACTTTCGAGCAAAATGAGAAAGAAGAGTTTTTTTTCAAAATTGGTGATTTGCAATTTTTTGCAGAATCTGTTAATTGAAATCACGAAGAAGCCTCTCCATGTTTGAGATAGCAGTATTGGTATATTTAAAAGCTTACATTTTGAGGTTGAAATCGGCTTGTTTTCGGAGATTCTAGCATGCAGTAGGGGCGTGTCGTGTCATTGTCTGTGTGTATATCCATACTGAATAACCCGGCGCTTTTGCCCCCGCCCTCCAAGTGAACCGCATGGCTACTTATTATGCTGTGCTCTGGCAGGCTCTATCTGATATCAAAATTCAATGAAGATGGATGCCGCAAAGATTGTCGCAGACGAAATGAACCGTGGCAGTTACACCGAAAATGTTTTCGCCGCACTTCGTGGGCATGGGGAATGGGGAACGTTTTTTGAACAGGGAACAGAGTTAATGGACTGGCAACAATCTCCATAGAACATGAACTGGCACAGAGAATCGAAATAGAGGATGCAGTTAAGACCTTTGCTGCGATGAAGGCCCGCTGTGCGGGTTTCTGAAATGTAAGTTAAGCTTCATTTGCTCTTTAGTCGTTATTTAAGATGCTGAACCTGCTGATGATATAATGTGTTTGCGGACATTTCATTTGTGTGTGTATACGCACATAAGAAAGTGGTGTAAAGAGATTTGCAACAGTAATTTGAGGAGGTGGAATGTGATTATTTGGAAAATTCCTGTCATGACTGCTTAAAGAAAAATGCCAGCAGGCATTTGCCTCCTGCATAAACTTTAATATTGTTGACATTTACGGCACACGAGCGTTGCACACTATTTGCGTTATATGTAGGCCTATGGCTTATTGGTCTTTGTGTGTTGTTGCTGGTTTTGCGTTATATGTATATGGCATATTGGTCTTTGTGTGTTGTTGCTGGTTTTGCGTTATATGTATATGGCATGTTGGTCTTTGTGTGTTGTTGCTGGTTTTGCGTTACATGTAGGCTATATGGCATTATTGGTCTTTGTGTGTTGTTGCTGGTACGTTGCAAATAGAGGGGCAGCACAATTGTTTTTCACCTAGTGCGGCAGAAATGCACTCATTTCGAAGTGCAAAAAAAGCTGTAAAGCACAGGGGGGAGCTTTACAGGGGGTATGGCTTATCTAAATGAGATGTAAATGAGCCCTATTATCACTCCCAGCAGCAGAGACAGGTGAGAACTGCACAATCTTTAGAGGTCGTTTTCTCATCTTTGAGCTTTTTTAAGTGCCTAGCTTCAAATGGCCACAACTTCTCCAAATATTATCAGATTTCCACATGTTACACATCGTTGGAAAGCTTGGAGATTACACTTTCAGAATCTATGAATAACTCAAAATGCCCCAGAACAGACTTGTGTCCCTAGTTTCCGTGACCGGTCACACACACATATATATATATATATATATGTATATATATATATATATATATATATATATATATCACACACACTGCCGTTCAAAAGTTTGGGGTCGGTATGATTTTTAATGTTTTTAAAAGAAGTCATTTATGCTCACAAAGGCTGCATTTATTTGATTAAAAATACAAAACAAACCCAGTAATATTGTGAAATAATATTTCAATGTAAATCAGCTGTTTTCTATGTAAATATATAGTAAAGTGTAATATATATAGTGATCAAAGCTGAATTTTCAGCATCATTACTCCAGTCTTCAGTGTCACATGATCCTTCAGAAATCAGTATAATATAATGATTTGATGCTCAAGAAACATTTTTCATCATCATCAATGTTGAAAACAGTTATTTACATTTTTATTTCAGGATTCTTTGATGAATAGAAAGTTCAAAAGAACAGCATTTATCTGAAAAAATAATCTTTTGTAACATTAAACACTACCGTTCAAAACTTTGGGGTCAGTAAGAATTTATATTTTATTTTTTGGGGGAAATAAATTAAAATGGATCAATACTTTTATTCATCAAGGAGGAATTAAATTGATAAAAAGTGACAGTAAAGACATTTGTAATGTTACAAAAGATTCTATTTCAAATAAATGCTGTTGTTTTTAACTTTATGTTCATCAAAGAATTCTAAAAAAAAAGGTACACAACTGTTTTCAACATTGATAATAATCATAAAAATTTCTTGAGCATTACATCATCATATTATACTGATTTCTGAAGGATCATGTGACACTGAAGACTGGAGTAATGATGCTGAAAATTCAGCTTTGATCACAGGAATAAATTACGCTTTTTACTATATATTCACATAGAAAAAAGCTGTTTTACATTGAAATAATATTTCACAATATTACTGGGTTTGTTTTGTATTTTTAATCAAATAGAAACAGCCTTTGTGAGCATAAGTGACCTCTTTTAAAAACATTAAAAATCTTACAGAGCCCAAACTTTTGAACGGCAGTGTATATATGTATATGTATTTTGTAAATATATATACGAACACCTAGTTTGTTGTGCCTTGTATATAGGCATATGTAGGGCTGCATAAAATAATAACAATGGCCTAGATAGCAGGCAGCCTATAAATCGTTAAAAATGAACACTTCAGTAACACTACACTAGACAAACATATATTGTTTATCATATGTTACTTCAAATATTTCTATTCGTTATGAAATGAGATGAGTTTGGCGTGAAGCCTAATGTGTGGCGTGTTTTGCTTTTCAGACACACAGCGTGACTCAGACCCAAACTCAGCGCGTGCAGAGATCCAGCCGCTCCAAACTATGAAATATTATTGTTACATTATACATCTACGTTTGAGCAGATATCCACAAACACAGTATTTAACAGTAAACACAGGTCTAATACGTTAAAATATTCACCATATTAGAATAAACACTCATACTAGCATACCTGTATCTCATTTCATAACATTTTAGGCTGGCATTTTAGGCTGTTTAGGAGCTACAATGTAAAGTTTATGCAACAATAAAACACTTACTATTATGTCTCTTACCTTAAAATTTGTTCTCATAATCAAAAACGTGTCCTTCTGAGGTAAATCCAAGGTAAATCCACAGCACAAACAGTCTTCCAAACTGATGAAAAGTAGAGAAATACTGGAGTCGCTGTTTCTTTGTTTAGAGCTGATGAGGGCGTTAACAGCTCTGCGTTCCTTCACGTGGATCATTTGAATGAGAATTGCTCGCGCCCGTGGGGGTGTGGTCAAATTAAAGTGAATGAGCTCCGGCTGGAGAAACTGGACATGTCGTTGCTTTCATACGGATTTCTTAAACCGAGAATATTTGTTTTTTATATGATTTACGTCATTTACAAAAGGAGACTTCAAGCTTTGTAAAGACATTACTTTCATGTGTGGGTGGCAAGTATTGGCTGAGTTACAGATCATTTTCTGTTGCGTTTCAGAATGAACTACACATTGAGAGAGAAGACAGAACGTGCATCATGTTTTTTTTCTGTAATTTACGAAAAACACAACTTTTTGTTTTTATTATTAGTGTACACATAAAAAGAAGACATTTAACAGTTTTTAATGATGTACAACACTTCCCAGCTAGAAATTTTTTGTTCTAAAAATGTTCTGAGAACATTACCATGCAGTGTTCTAATAATGTTTTCAGCGGGTAGTTTTATTTTGATTCCCAGAATGTTCTCCTAAAAGCTAGGATAACATTCTCTAAAAACATTCTAAATATGTTTAATGCTAACATTGTTAGAACATTATTCGCTAATGTTCTTATAACATTTTCAGCGGGTAGTTTTCTTTTTGTTCCCAGAATGTTCTCTTAAACGTTTTAATAACATTCTTTAAAAACATTCTAAATATGTTTAATGCTAACATTGTTAGAACATTATTCGCTAATGTTCTAATAACATTTTCAGCGGGTAGTTTTCTTTTTGTTCCCAGAATGTTCTCTTAAACGTTTTAATAACATTCTTTAAAAACATTCTAAATATGTTTAATGCTAACATTGTTAGAACATTATTCGCTAATGTTCTTATAACATTTTCAGCGGGTAGTTTTCTTTTTGTTCCCAGAATGTTCTCTTAAAAGTTCTAATAACATTCTTTAAAAACATTCTAAATATGTTTAATGCTAACATTTTTGGAATATTATTCCCTAATGTTCTTATAACATTTTCAGCGGGTAGTTTTCTTTTTGTTCCAAGAATGTTCTTAAAAGATCGGATAACATTCTCTAAAAACATTCTAAAAATGTTTAATGCTAACATTGTTAGAACATTATTCCCTAATGTTCTTATAACATTTTTAGCGGGTAGTTTTATTTTTGTTCCCAGAATGTTCTCTTAAAAGATGGCATAACATTCTCTAAGAACACTCTAAAAATGTTTTGTGATGACCTTCTATAAAGGTTTAATCATAACATTTTTAGAACATTACATCCCCTAACATTCTTATAAAGTTTTTAGCGGGAAGTTTTATTTTTGTTCCCAAAATGTTCTCTTAAACAAAAAAAATGCTTAGCTAATAGCTATAACATTGTTAAAACATACAATTTTATTAATCTCAAAACTAAAACATCAGAATCTAACAGGTTTATAAATGGCATCCACATAAATTATTAGAAGTTCTGCGTACAGTAAATGCCCAACATTAAATGAAGAAATCAGTAAAGTCCAATGTGCAATCATGCGTCATCATCAGTCTTTGCTAGTCTTGGTTCTTGCAGAAGAATAATACAGTCATCTGTATTAATATGTGTTCTACTGTTCTCTCTTCTAGTTGTCCAGCTGCTCTCCCAGTTAGCAGCAGTGAACTCTATTATCTGTGTGCATGGTAGGGTTTTTCCTCATAGCCTATAAAAGAAGATCATGCAACAGTGTAAACAGAAAGAATACAAATACATACATATTAAGATCACAAGCAATATTGACATTGAAAACTTTCAAAATTAGCCAGCCTAATTAGTAATCAGAAATTATGTAAAGACTAATTTATTGAAAGTATAAATATGATACCTTATGAGTATCTTTTTTGTTTCTGTAATTTAAAACATATACTTAATCCATATTAATAACACAACTAGAGGCTAAATTATGTGAACAAACGTTGATGTTGGCTTGAGAAGCCTGAACCTCGAACCAGGACTGGAACTCAGGTCGCCGTGAGCACAGCTCCAGCATGGCACAGCGCTGCCCACGAGGCTATTGCTCTGACTTAACAGCGCTTATATTGTCTATGGATCGTTACATTTCTTACAGATTTCTGCTTGTTTTAAATCAGATACAGATAAAGTAACACTGCATTTGAATGTATTGGCGATAGAACTATTTCTAGAGTGAATTAATCATACCTGTAAGTGCAGCATCTCTTTGCTATTAGTGAAGCTGTACGTTTTAGTTACTTCAAAAGCAGAAAGAAATATATGCTAAGCTAGTTATTTTAAAGCTAGTTATTTTAGTCAATAAAGTTTTAAATATGGATATTTTTCTTACACAAACGCATCGCTTCGCTTTAGTGCTGGGCGGTTTGACCAAAAATGTATATCACGTTTTTTTTTCAAAATGATGCCGGTTTTCCGGTTTATGACGTTTTTTTTTTCTCATGCATAATCAGGTGTTCAAAGCATTTTCTACTGGTTGAGAGAGGAATTACTGCAGTAAATTGACTTAGGATGGTCTATTTTACTGTCATTAGTGAATATTGTAGAATAGAATAGCGCCCAGTATAACCTAAAATTGTTATTTCTTAACGTTCTAACAACGTTCTTGTAACCAGGAAATAACGTTAATACAACGTTTATATAACGGGAGAATTGAACGTTCTTATAATGTTTTGAATAAAGTTCTTATAATAACCAAGAAATAACGTTAATACAACGTCTAAAAAACTGGACGTTTTGAATGTTCCTATAACATTCAGAAATAACGTTTTTATAACTTAATGGGAACGTTATGAAAACGTTCTTATAACCTAAAATTGTCAGCTGGGGAAGAGGAGAGATTCGCAATTGCACTGAACACGTTTTAAGTGCAGGATTCTCTGAGCGAGTCCAGAGAAAATAGACCTATTCTAAAGCCTCGTACACACCGGGACGAATATCGGCTCGCGTTATTCGTCAGCGTTTTTCAACGCGTTTTTTGTGTTCACACCCAAGCGATTTTCGCTGACGATGAGCCGAGTGAACATGCAAATTTATTCCCTGACATTAGATGGCGCTTAATGTAAAACAGAAATACCCCGGTCCACAAAGTGCTTCTGACACACGCTTGTCACTCAGAAGAAGAGAGCAAGTTAGTCGCGTTTGTCATATAGTTCTTTATTCTCGTTGGTGTCTCTTTATAAAGACACCAACAAGACCAGCAGCTCTACATTCATCTGGCCTTGCATCTTCCTCGTCTTATTTCTTCCCGGCAGAGTGTGTCTAATAAGTCTAATAATAATAATGTCTAATAAGAGAATGTCCGTAGACGGGCTTTGGTCATTAGACATTCTCTGCTTTGGTGTAGTAGACGCTGTATATCTTCTTCGCCATTACGTATGTGTGCTCGGCAAGACCGTTTTGTGTTTGAGCGCCCCCAAGTTGTGTTTTACTGTAACTTCAGAAGCTCCAGACACGTGAGGAAAAGCGCCAATCTCATTGGTCGGATAGTTTTTGACGCGGCGCGTCAAACCAAAAAAACAAACCTGAGGCGTTTTAAAAAAAATGACGCTTTTACGCGTGGCGTTTTACGCGTCGGTGTGCACACTCACATTGGCGCCCATTGTTTAGTCACGAGGCGTTAAACGCTGCCGAATATCGCACGCGAAATTCGTCCCGGTGTGAACAGGCCTTTACGTGAGCAGCGTGTATCTGAGAGCGCGGCACATTATATTCCGCGCGTGAGCAGAGAGATTCGCGCTCGCGCATTATATTAATGTACTTTCGCGCTACAATAATGCGCTCTCGACATTTGACAGGAAAATAACGCCATAGTTCTGCAGCATCCATCTTCCCTGTAACGTAACACCAGAGCACTGCTGTTTACTCTCGCCTCGCAGTCGCTGCTTAGAAGTGCAACATTGTAAAGGGTCCGTCTGAAACAGTGTCACGTGGCGTAATGTCGTTCCGAACGTTGTGTAATTAAATACATCGGTATGGCGGTATATTAAAAATTAATATCATAACAAAAATATACACCGGTTTTCGGTATGAACCGGTATACCGCCCAGCACTACTTCACTTCAAAAGGCCTTTATAACCCGGCCAGAGCCGTGTGGATTACTTTTATCATGGATGGATGCACTTTTATAGACTTAAAACAGAAACGGCCATTCACTGCCATTATAAAGCTCGGAAGAGCCAGGACATTTTTTAATATAACTCCGATTGTATTCGTCTGAAAGAAGAATGTCATATGCACCAAGGATGACTTGAGGGTGAGTAAATCATGGGCTAATTCTCATTTTTGGATGTCTTTTGGATGAGATCATTTATGGTCTGTGTTAGGTGCTTTTAGCACTAAAGCTCTAGGAGTTAAGAGTTGAAAATTTTTGTCTCAGAAAAATAATAATAATAATAATATTTAGTTCAAATAGGTTAACAATATGTTGGCTTTCTTAAACCAACATAATTATTTCCTAACATTTGAACAAGATTACTATAATCTGTATTATAATATAAAGGTAATTCTGTGAAGATTTACAACAAGTTACAAAACCACCTACCAGTTACATGTCTCTTTAGCTCCCATATCCATTCACCTCTGCAGGTTTATGTTTGACAGATTGTGTCCTTTACATTGACCATCAGCCCCAGAGTAATTACCTGAAATATTTTAAAACATGGTCTGTCAACATACAACGATATTACAAGCACATACAATATTTGCTAGAAACACAAAAGACTGAAAAGTTTTAGACTGAATGCTTTTTCCAATTTTCCCATTACCTCTTTATGAATTACTGAAATATTATTAACTTTTACTTTCAAAAGACAATAAGATTAACACTTTTAAGTTGCAAAAATAGAGTATTCATATACACAGAACACAATATTATAGTAGGCTACCTTTGTTGTAAATGGAGACTTTATTGCGTCATCGGTTTTATATTCATCTTCAAACAGGCAGTTTGGAGTCTGGATTAAAACATATCTAGCTGTTATTCAAAAGTAACATATACTCAGATTTAATGCGACTGTCATACAATTCTAAGAAAGTAAAATCTAACACTGAAAGACATATATCAAGGATAAGAGAAAGCATATGTAAACTGAAAAATACACACAAAAAAAAACTTACAGTTGTGAAAGAGCTCTTCCGTTGACCAGGAGTTCTGTTGTTTGGCAATTTGTCAATTTAGACAACGGGCATTTTGCGCCGATTTCTTCAACAAAAACGTTACTTTCTTTGCGCTGTTTGTCGATTTCAAATGTTCTTACGTCATGAGAAAATCACGCTGTGATTGGTAGTTTTAAACGTCGATCCACAGTGACCCCCAATCAGCTTCTCGTCTCTTCTAAACACATTTCGCGCAACAGTTCAAACAGTTCAGAGTAATATCCTCAAAACACTTTACAAATGCTGTTTTGATAATCTCCTCTTTTAATATGGAACATTATGCCAATATTTTATAGGTAAAAATAATTCTACAATCTGTTACCTAAACAGCTTCCCTAAAATATCCTTAAAATGTTATGAGCTTTTGTTACTCATCATATTATGAGATTTTGTCATCTCAGGCCAAAAATGTCCTCAAAACATTTGATGAATGTTGCTTTGATAATGTTCCTCCTTTGTTATTGTGCTAATGATTTATAAAAGATAACAACATCCCTAAAAAAATCCTCCAAATGTTTCATGCAAAATGTTAAAAAGTAAATTGAAAGGAATGTTTTATTAAAAACATTTTATCATCTCAGGACTAAATAATATCGTCAAAACATTTTACGAACGTTGATTTGATAATGTTCCTCTGTCATTATGGAACATTGTACCAATGTTTTATTGAGAACATTGTCTTATCTGTTATCTCAACAACATTCCCAAAACATCCTCAAAATGTTACAGTTGTAATGTTCTTGCTTTGTTAACACTTCACATTACAAGAACGTTTTATAAAAAACACTCCGTCATCTCAGGCCTCAATGATATCCTCAAAACATTTTACGAACGTTAATTTGATAATGTTCCTCCTCTGTTATTATGGAACATTGTACCAATGTTTTATTGAGAACATTGTATTATCTGTTATCTCAACAACATTCCCAAAACATCCTCAAAATGTTACAGTTATAATGTTCTTGCTTTGTTAACACTTCAAATTACAAGAACGTTTTATAAAAAAACACTCCGTCATCTCAGGCCTCAATGATATCCTCAAAACATTTTACGAACGTTAATTTGATAATGTTCCTCCTCTGTTATTATGGGACATTCTGTCAATGTTTTATAAAAGATGATTCTACAAACTTTTACCTCAACAACATCCTGAAAATGTTACATATAAAATGTTCTTGCTTTGTTAACACGTCACATTACAAGAACGTTTTATAAAAAACACTCCGTCATCTCAGGCCTCAATGATATCCTCAAAACATTTTGCGAACGTTGATATGATAATGTTCCTCCTCTGTTATTATGGAACATTGTACCAATGTTTTATTGAGAACATTGTATTATCTGTTATCTCAACAACATTCCCAAAACATCCTCAAAATGTTACAGTTATAATGTTCTTGCTTTGTTAACACTTCAAATTACAAGAACGTTTTATAAAAAAACACTCCGTCATCTCAGGCCTCAATGATATCCTCAAAACATTTTGCGAACGTTGATATGATAATGTTCCTCCTCTGTTATTATGGAACATTGTACCAATGTTTTATTGAGAACATTGTATTATCTGTTATCTCAACAACATTCCCAAAACATCCTCAAAATGTTACAGTTATAATGTTCTTGCTTTGTTAACACTTCAAATTACAAGAACGTTTTATAAAAAAACACTCCGTCATCTCAGGCCTCAATGATATCCTCAAAACATTTTACGAACGTTAATTTGATAATGTTCCTCCTCTGTTATTATGGGACATTGTGTCAATGTTTTATAAAAGATGATTCTACAAACTTTTACCTCAACAACATCCTGAAAATGTTACATATAAAATGTTCTTGCTTTGTTAACACGTCACATTACAAGAACGTTTAATATAAAAACACTCCGTCATCTCAGGCCTCAATGATATCCTCAAAACATTTTGCGAACGTTGATATGATAATGTTCCTCCTCTGTTATTATGGAACATTGTGCCAATGTTTTATTTTGAACATTGTATTATCTGTTATCTCAACAACATTCCCAAAACATCCTCAAAATGTTACAGTTATAATGTTCTTGCTTTGTTAACACGTCACATTACAAGAACGTTTTATAAAAAACACTCCGTCATCTCAGGCCTCAATGATATCCTCAAAACATTTTGCGAACGTTGATATGATAATGTTCCTCCTCTGTTATTATGGAACATTGTGCCAATGTTTTATTTTGAACATTGTATTATCTGTTATCTCAAAAACATTCCCAAAACATCCTCAAAATTTTACATTTAAAACGTTCTTGCTTTGCTAACACGTCACATTACAAGAACGTTTTATAAAAAACACTGTCATCTCAGGCCTCAATGATATCCTCAAAACATTTTGCGAACGTTGATATAATAATGTTCCTCTCCTATTATTATGGAACATTGTGCCAATGTTTTATTGAGAACATTGTCTTATCTGTTATCTCAACAACATTCCCAAAACATCCTCAAAATGTTACAGTTAAAACGTTATATCTTAGTTTACATTTAACCTTATAGGAACATTATTTGAAATGATAAAACATCCATAAAACATTCTTAGAACATTACATTCAAATGTTTTCTTTAAAACATTAACCAAACTTGTAGGGAATGTTAGCCAAAGTTCTGAGAACGTTCCCTGCTAGCTGGGTTGCCTGTATGACAAAAATCGACGGAGTTATTTGAGTTTCTTTTGCACTGATAAGAAAAAAAGCGAGACGCGATAGCCGACCCCAGGGGGTTAAAAAATAAAAAGGTATTAGTTAATAACAAACAAACAAAAAAACATAAAAAATTAACATGACACCATAATATTAATTAATAAAATATGGTATAATTACAGTTTGAAAATGACTTCCATAATCTTTAGTAAAGCTGTGCCTGGATCACCCAACACAAAGTTTTGTGTTTGTGGGTGAGACCTCAAAGATTACACCAATATTAGCTCTCTCCAACATTGCATGTTTGCACTATTTCTGAAACTTACTAATCAACATGCATTTCCTGTGGTTGTTAAACACCTCAGGTAATTAATGAAATGTAGTTTTGTCTGAAGAAAAAAAGGATCGGTCATACATTTAAAAGTCTTTTAAGTGAAGATGATGTGTTTGGCACAAACACATCTAAAGAGTATTTTACTCGTGTGAGGAAACCTCAAGCAATATTACTAATCAAGTAATCACAGAAATAATGGTCGTCAGACTGTTTTAAAGGGGATTTTCACATATTTTGTTTTTGACTGTAAAATTATAAAACAATGTGCTATCTTCAAGTGTAAGGCGTCATCTTTTCAGAAAAAATAAACTGCTTTCAGTAAATTACAGTTATTTGCTATTAGCATGTGTTTGGTGAGTTTGTAAATAGATTTGAAATAGTCAAAATAAAGGAAACGTGAATAAATTTCTTATTTTTATTTACAAGTTAAATAAACAAGTAAACAAGTTAGACTATTTTACAACTACTTTTGCGGCCCGTATCTCTCTCTCTCTCTCTCTCTCTCTCTCTCTCTCTCTCTCTCTCTCTCTCTCTCTCTCTCTCTCTCTCTGTGTTCAATCGTTCAGACCCGCTCGCTCTGCCTGAATGCCTCCGTCATTTTGCTGACGGAAAACCTGAAATTACCATAATAAGCCATATAAAATGCAATGTTTTTGAATAAGAAAGCTAATACAACAGTGTTAAATGAAAATTATTTTTTAAATAAACTGAACAGTATCGTGAAATAATTTTCGACTGAATTCTCTCAGACGATAGGATCTCTGAAATATTTAATCTCTTAAATCATGTAATATTATTTTATTTTTATTAGTATTTGTTAATTGCAAGAATCAAGACTTATAATACCATTTTTAGCTCAGACACGGCCACAAAAGCATGATGAGTTAAGTGGTTCAATCTTTTATTTCAACAGTATTTTTCTTTACAAAAATTATGATAGACAGATATTACATTTACATAAAGTAGACAATAACTCCATTTATAGGTGATCCAACCAGAATATAAAATTGTGACATACTACCATGTCTTGGTCTAGGGTATAGCTGACCAGACCTTCAACCATTTCATCAATATCTGTTTTTGAATTTGACACTAGTGACACACAGAGATCTGTTACAAATGTACATATACAGAGTAGTTTGTCGACTCCGAATTCGTCACTAGATGCATACACCACATCCAGAACTTTTCTGAGGATTACACCGGTCGGCTCTATGGTGTTAAAAAAGATGGGCGTCACATCTGTCCATGTTCCCACCAACCCTCTTATGAAATCCATTTCATTTTTGAGATTTGTTACAGGCTTGGTATCCCGCTCACAATCGTTATTCATATCACACGCAGCATCGATTATCCTGTGCTTCAAGTCAACCATCTGGCCTCAAAAATTATCTTTAAACATACAGTCTATTGTAGCTCTTAACCTGTTAACCGTTGCCAGAGCGCCGGCGCACTGAAGCGTTTTTTTGTTTAAATAGTTCAGTTACTATCAGATTTAAAGTTATTACCTTGACAAACTATACATCATTAAAAAGATATAGGACTCAGGTTTCAGTATTTGACCACTATTGTATTCTGAGAAACTTATAGTGACAGTTATGTCTTAATTTGTGTCAGGAGTTATGTAATCAAAAAATGAATCGATACATTTAATATGAATTATGCACGTCAGCCGCTCTCATTCAGAAAAAAACTCCTGTGAGGTCGTCATGACATCGCTTGACAAAACAACGTCCCTCAGGGCTTTTAGCTAAAAAATGTGCAGATTTGGAGAAATATTGATAGATTCTCATAGGTTTACATCAGATTTATATAGACAGGACTAATATTTATTGAATTTATACCCAAATGGTTCGATGTAATCATTACACGATAAAATAATATATTTTCTGTCTGATTTTTTTATCTGAAGCCAAATCAGATCACAGAAGGTTATTTAAAACACTCAACTTGCGCTATTAAGTAAGTTTGGAGCACAACATGGTTTTAATCTCATAAATTGTCGTGTATTGATGTTGTGCTAAACCAACATGCTAGCTAGGCCTAGGTGCACCTGCCACCTAGCTGTTACTTTTATGTTTTTTTCTAAATAGGAATGCTTACTGAAATGTTTCTTTTTTTAAGAAGGTCATTTGATACAGTTTCAAATGTGAACTGAGAACTTTGAAAAAAGAAATTAGGGATTAAAACAGCGTGAATAGCCAGTTGTTAGTAATTATAAGGAAGACAAAAGAAAAACATATTTAGAGCCATAACCAGGCCGGAGAGGTGTGAATGTGTGCAGGGGAGACTGAGACTGAATGGGGCTCGTTTGCACCACAAAACAATAGAGACAATAGACTGAATAAATGCTTAGAAGATGACAATAAACATCAGTTGCATTTTAGAATCTAATCAAAATAAAGTCATATGACATGATCTTGAAAAACATTTTACTAAATACAGAGTTTTAGACATGCCATCTTCAGATTTTAAATATAACATGGTCAGACATGTGGCTTTAGCTGCAGTGCATTCATAGATTGATACAATGCCAAATTCAATATTATTTTTATGAAGATATTTCATAAAAATAAATGTCTAATAACTTTACAAAACTTTGAAGCTACTTATAACCATTTTTTTCATTATGAATAATTAATTCTACATTTACAATATACTGCCAGGTGTCAGCTTTCAAATGAGATCATACTTGTGCTTTTAGTACAAAGGGTTCATGAACTGTATGTGTTTTAGTTTTGGTATGCCATTTCTGGGGATTTTTCAAAAGTGGGGTTGCAGGCTAACAGGTTAAACTGCACTCATTGCCCATGGTGCACTCACACGCCGGATGATACTTGTGCCCCGCATTGCCAGAACTCTATGGGTAGTCATTCTCCGTAAGCTTTTGCGTCGCCATTTCTGTTATGAATCTGAGGATGAACCCAATCGCAGACAATTTGCAGCATACACAAGGTTTTTTGATGACAGAAAACAGGGAAAACAAAACCCACGAGGAGGAAAATAGTAACTAATAATTATGACAAGCAACTCTAGATGATCCTGCCCCAAGACTTAGAGAAAAACAAGGACTAGATGGCAGAATCATGACAATTTCAGCAGTTTCTAGATTTTCGAATAGGAAACTGTTTGGTGATGAAAGATTCGGATACGTCCTGGAATAATCCGTGAATCCTTGCAGCACAATCGTCCAGGCCTTGTGCTTTAACGCTCTGAAGTTTGGGATTTGGGTCCGCAGTGTGAGTCAAAGATGAACCAGGTTCAAACAAACAGGAATGTCAACGCAAGCTGTAGCAGTCCATGTAACAACCAAATACTCCTTCAACTTTTGATCAATGAGATGATTTAGAAGCACACAAGTTTTTTAGGATTTTGAAGCCAACGTAGTTGGAGCAACCGTCTGTAGCGTCGAAATGGGTTTGGCAGCGTTACCGCCACACACAACAGGCCTGCGATTGGGATCTGCCCTCGCCCCCTGGTGTGTACGGGGGTTCGTCATCAGGACACCATAAATAACTATGTCCTGGATAAACAACATGTCGTGCATGTCGCCCGAGAGAATTCAGTCGAAAATTATTTTACCATACTTTTCAGTTTATTTTAAAAATAATTTTCATTTAACACCGTTGTATTAGCTTTCTCATTCAAACAAAATGCATTGTGTTAAACTGACTTAAATCTATATTGTCATGTTGAAAGAACATGTTTCAGTTAAGTAGACCAAAATAACATTTGATGCTTGCTCAATTTACTCAATTTACCAAGTAAATGGAGTTAATCCAACACAATACTTTTCATCCATTTTACTTAATCCATTTGAGTTGAGATTACATAAATGAGTTTAGTTAAAATAGTAATATAGAAAACTAGGAACAGGATTTCCTCTTTCCATCATGCTTTTGAAATAAAACATTATTTATGTATTTTTCATCAGGATACAAAAAATTGTTGACTTGTTAATGTCCTTTTATTTTTATATTTAAAAAAGGTTTCTGATATGTTACTGTTTAACCATTGTGGCAAAGTGTAGACCATGTGCTTGGGATGAAGACGTGATAACAAGAATTAAAGTGGTTTTAATAATAATAAAAACAACTACTTTGGGCATGCATTGGATGTGACAAAACCACCTTCTAGCAAATGCCTAACAATAAGAATCTTTACTGAGTAAAGATTTTGTAAAAGGTTATCTTATTAGATAATATTTGTAAAAGTTGTTGAACACAATCACTAAATAAACGAATCAATTAAACAATTGGATTATTTGTTTTAAATTTTGTTTGATATTCATTTTAGGATAGTTGAACTTAATAGTTTTGGACTAAATTAAGAATGTTAACCTGATTCAACTAAATGGCATTGAATTAATCTTATGTAATAAACTTAAGTTTCCTGAAATAACCAATGTTAATTAATGTCTCTCTCTCTGTGTTGGGAGTGTTTGGGTGCCTGTGAGAGTGTTTATGAGCAGAGGGTGAATTAAAAAAGTGTTTTTTCTACTTATTTTTTTTTCTTTCTTCTAATTTATGGGGATTATTTTAAAGTGTGAACCTAAGAAGTAGGGCTGGGAAAAAAATCGATTTGATTTAAAAATCGAGTTGGTAGGTCAAATCGAATCATATTTTCAAAAAAACGATTTTTTAGATTTTTTTTTCTCAGGATTTTCTGTTGTTTTATTAGCTCAATCCAAATACAGTATAAATAATTTGGATGTTTAACAATCTTTGTTGCACACTGCACAGTGACTTTTCAGTTAGAGAAATGGTTTGCCTTTGCAATTTTGTTTATGTTGATGCACTTTAATTAAATGCAATATATATATATATATATATATATTACTTAATCCAATCGGGGGGATCGAATCGAATTGTAAATCGAGTTTTTTATACAAAAATCGGAGATTTTTTAGGGAAAAAAATTGTCCAGCTCTACTAAGAAGTAAAGTGTTTTAAATATTTATTTGGCGCGGCGTCGCTGGCAGGATTGTTGACGGAGTTGGGATGGCATCTCGGCCTGAGGGCAGAGAAGCGCCACCATCACTCTGTCATGGCGTCAGGTGTGAGGTTGAATCGAGCAGTAAGCCGTAAGAAGGCGCCCCAGCCCTCTCCAGCCCCGCCCCCCGCTAAACGCCGGGCCAAGCGGCGCTCCTGAGACGGGCTGCTCAGGGACGTTGAAGGTTACTTCTCAGGAGATGGTAGCAAGACCACTCCTTCCCCCGGTGGAGGGCCGGGGGAGAATCTTTTGTTCTCCACTCCCCGCTGCTCACCCACGGGTGGGCAGCACCCTAATGTGGTTAAAGAAAGAAGTAACATTTCCATCCCTGAGCACACAGAGTTCTCGGACGACATGGTGCGCCGTCCCCGAGCCGTGCACCCCTCGTCCCCCTCTGTCCCAGAGCCGGTTGACAGTGCGCGCCGTCCCCGCACCGTGCCGCTCTCTTCCGCCTCTGTCGCCAGCCCCCTGGCAGAGCAGACCCCCGTGGAACGTTCTTCCTTCCCTGGTCTCCTCTGTCAGGGCGCGGTTAATGACTGTGCCCCCACACCGGGCCGCTATGCCGTCCACGTCCGGGCCAGTCATTCCGCCCTGCTGCACCATCGGTGGGAAGTATGTGGTCCGTATGACCCCGCTGGTACAGTTCTTGGGAGCCTGGCTAGAGCTTCCCCTCCTGTCCCGCTGGGTCGCACGGACGATCAGGCTCGGCTACGCGATTCAGTTCGCGCGGTCTCCTCCCCGCTTCAGGGGAGTCCGCTCCACTTTGGTCGGTGGCAACGCCCCTATCATGAGAGCAGAGATCGCCACCCTGCTGGCGAAGGGTGCGATCGAGACTGTCCCTCCGGCCGAGATGAGGACCGGCTTCTACAGCCCGTACTTCATTGTCCCCAAGAAAACCGGTGGGTTACGGCCAATCCTGGACCTGCACGTGCTGAACCGTTCCCTTCACAGGCTGCCGTTCAAGATGCTCACTGCCAAACGCATTTTCGAATGTGTGCAGCCTCAGGATTGGTTTGCAGCAATCGACCTGAAGGACGCCTACTTTCATGTCTCCATTCTCCCTCGACACAGACCGTTCCTTCGGTTTGCCTTCGAGGGGCAGGCATACCAGTACGCGGTTCTCCCTTTCGGGCTAGCCCTGTCTCCTCGCGTCTTCACGAAGGTCGTCGAGGCTGCCCTTGTTCCTATTCGGGAACACGGGGTTTGCATCCTGAACTACATCGACGACTGGCTGATCCTAGCTCACTCTCGAGACCAGGTATGCGAACACAGGGACCTAGTGCTCCGGCACCTAGCTCGTCTGGGCCTTCGGGTCAACTGGGAAAAGAGCAAACTTTGCCCCGTGCAGAGGATCTCTTTTCTCGGTATGGATATCGACTCGATCGCCATGTCCGCGCAGCTTACGAGCGAGCGCGCGCAGTCACTGCTGACTTGCCTGAGACAGTTCGAGGGCATGAGTACGGTACCACTGAAACTCTTTCAGAGGCTCCTGGGGCATATGGCATCTGCAGCCGCGGCAACGCCGCTACGATTTCTTCATATGAGACCGCTTCAGCTTTGGTTTCGCGACCGAGTCCCGAGGTGGGCATGGCAACACGGCACCTTCCGGGTAACAGTTACTCCGTCCTGCCGTCAGACCTTCACCCCGTGGTCGGACCTCAGTTTTCTACGGGCCGGAGTGCCCCTGGAATGAGCTTTGCCGGCACGTCGTTGTAACGACAGATGCCTCCTCCACGGGCTGGGGTGCCATGTGCAATGGACGTGCTGCCGCGGGCTCCTGGACAGGACCCCGCCGCCTCTGGCACGTCAATTGCCTCGAGTTGCTGGCCGTACGTCTTGCTTTGCGCCGCTTCTGGGCCGTGCTCAAGAACCAACACGTACTAGTCCGTTCAGACAATACCGCCACTGTAGCGTACATCAACCATCAAGGTTGATGGTTGATGGTTGACTTATGCTCCCGCCGTATGTCGCAACTCGCCCGCCACCTCCTCATATGGAGTCAGAAGCATCTGAGGTCGCTTCATGCCATTTATATCCCCGGAGCCTTGAACTGTGCAGCCGACGAGCTCTCACGGCTTCAGCCCCTCCCGGGAGATTGGCGACTCCATCCCCAGTCGGTTCAGCTGATTTGGGACCAGTTCGGGGACGCACAGATAGATCTGTTTGCCTCTCACGACTCGACCCATTGCGACCTGTATTATTCCCTGACCGAGGGCACGCTCGGTATGGATGCACTGGCGCACAGCTGGCCGCGGGGCCGCAAATATGCGTTTCCCCCAGTGAGCCTTCTTGCGCAGACCCTGCGCAAGGTCAGGGAGGACGAGGAGCAGGTCATTCTGGTCGCGCCGTACTGGCCCGCCCGGACCTGGTTCTCCGAACTAGTACTCCTCGCGACAGCACCTCCTTGGCCGATTCCCCTGAGGAAGGACCTCCTTTCTCAGGGACGGGGCACCCTATGGCACCCTCGTCCCGATCTTTGGAACCTCCACGTGTGGCTCCTGGACAGCACGAGGCAGGTTTGAGTACCCTACCACCAGCGGTGGCGGCTACCATCACTTCTGCTAGAGCGTCGTCCACGAGACACGTCTATGCGTTGAAGTGGAATCTCTTCGTCAACTGGTGCTCTTCTCACCGAGAAGACCCCCGGAGATGTTCGATTAGTGTCGTGCTTTCCTTCCTTCAAGATAGGCTGGAGCGAAGGCTGTCTCCCTCCACCCTGAAAGTCTATGTAGCCGCTATTGCCGCACACCATGACCCGGTCGAAGGTAAGTCTGTTGGAAGGCACGACCTGATCATCAGGTTCCTGAGAGGAGCGAGGAGACTGAATCCTCCTCGCCCTCCTCTCGTTCCCTCTTGGGACCTCTCAGTGGTTCTAAATGCCCTGCAGAGTGCTCCCTTTGAGCCGTGGCAATCAGTGGAGTTTAAGTTCCTGTTTATGAAGACAGCGCTCCTGGTTGCATTGGCCTCCATCAAGAGGGTGGGGGACCTGCACGCATTCTCCGTTGACGAAGCGTGCCTGGAATTTGGGCCGGCTTACTCTCACGTGATCCTGAGACCCCGGCCTGGATATGTGCCCAAGGTTACTACCACTCCCTTCCGGGACCAGGTGGTGAACCTGCAAGCGCTGCCCCCGGAGGAGGCAGACCCAGCCTTGGCACTGCTCTGTCCGGTACGCGCCCTCCGCGCCTATGTAGACAGGACGCAGTGTTTCAGGACCTCAGACCAGCTCTTTGTCTGTTATGGTGGGAAGCTGAAGGGAAAGGCTCTCTCCAAGCAAAGGTTGTCTCACTGGATAGTGGACGCAATTGCTTTGGCATACCAGCAGCAAGGTCGACCGTGCCCCCTTGGTGTGACTGCCCACTCCACCCGGAGTGTGGAATCCTCTTGGGCTCTAGCGCTCAGGTGTCTGCGCTTGCTCGCCATTCCACTCCACGGACTGTATACGTGCGATATTCTCCTCAGGTGAGCTTCCTCGAAAGCCCTGAGTTCCTCCAGCACTCCTGACGTTGGCGCCAGTGTCTATTGCCTGTGTGTCGGCTAGGTACCTCCCGTGTGCATGGTCCCTCCCCTGAGCGACCCCCACATGTGTATTTCCACTGTAAGCCTCTTGAGCATGTGTCTTTCCCCTGGCAAGCCACCTTGCCACCCCTGGGTTGAAATATTCCACCTGCGGCTGGACACCCCAGTGTTCTCCATGGTTCCTTCGGGTCACATGTGTATTCTCTAAGTCCCCCCCTCTGGGTTGGCAGTAATTGCATATTTCCCCTGAACTTTGGGATATGCTCCCCAGTGTACCTTGGTATTCCTGTGCTAAATAGGAGTCCTTCGTCCGTGCCAGTCTCAAGACAGGGATCTCAGATTTACGCAGGGCTCTGGAAGACAGCTGAGAAGGTGGCGTGATTAGACTGGTACCCCATTCGTCGTCATCCGACGTAACTCGGAGTGACAACGAAAGGGAACGTCTCGGTTACGTATGTAACCCTCGTTCCCTCAGTAGGGAACGGAGACGTTACGTCTGCCTGCCACTTTCCGCTGTACCGTGGGGATCGCCTGAGCTCAGTCTTGGCTCCTCAGCGAAGAAACATATCTGCCTGTTGCCGGCATCCTCCTTTTATACCCACGAGGTGGGGCGGAGTTATGTCATGCAAATTCCGCAGACCCATGGCATTTCTTTGCCATTGGCTCGTTTTGTAATACTCGAAGTTGATAGGCTTTCTAAGCGAAACCCCATTCGTCGTCATCCGACGTAACATCTCCGTTCCCTACTCAGGGAACGAGGGTTACATACGTAACCGAGACGATTTCAATATAAAACAAACTTCAAGACCTAGGTATTATTGGCATTTTAATGAAAAAATCCGTAAAGACACATCCTTTTGTGATAGTTTTAAGCTGTTTTGGGAGAAATGGAAAGAAAGAAAAAGTGATTTTGAAAACCTTAGTTAATGGTGGGATTAAAGAAATTAAAGAGTTTTGTCAAAAATGTTTCTGCTTGTAATATTACGAATGTGAAAAAAACAACTGTACAAAGCTTGCAAAAGGAAATTGAGTGTTTGGAAGAGGACTTGACAAAAAATGAAAGAGCACAGGACAATGGTACGCTTTTAAGCAAGAAAAAGAGAGAACTTGGAACTTTGTTACAAGAACAAGTGAAAGGGGCACTTGTAAGATCAAGGATTTGTTCCATCAAAGACATGGATACCCCAACTTCATATTTCTTTAATTTGCAAAAAAGGACAGTTCAATATAAACAGATGCATTATTTTCGTTGCCAAAATGGAAAAATAACAACAAATCCATCTGAAATGAGGAAGTTGGCGATGGACTTTTATTCTGTGTTGTATAGTGCTGAGGAATGTGATCCTGATAGTGCAAAAGCCTTACTTAAAGATTTACCACAGTTGGAGCAAGAAAAAAGTCAAGCTTTGGATGATTTTATTACATATGGAGAGTTAACAGAAGCAGTGCAGCAGTTGTCTATGGGGCGTTCTCCAGGAATAGATGGATTAACAGCTGAGTTCTATAAACATTTCTGGGGAATATTAGGGGAGGATTTTTATGAAGTTGTACTAGAATGTTTTAAAAATAAAGTACTTCCTGTTAGTTGTAAGAGGGCTGTAATTTCGCTGTTACCAAAAAAAAAAGGAGATTTAGGATTTTTAAGGAATTGGAATCTTTTTATTTTTAAGGAATCTTTTTAAACTGTTAAAGAGCTTTGGAATCGGTGATCAATTTATTTCTTATGTTAAATTGTTGTACTTTGATGTATCAGTTTTAAACAAGGTTGGTGGAGGAATAAGTGCCCCAGTAGCAGTCACTAGAGGTATTAGGCAGGGTTGTCCTCTTTCTTGGCAATTATATGTGACCTGATCCAGCAAAATGAGTCACAGTGACCCAAATTTCAAAATTGAGATTTTGGTATTAATGGAAAGAGGAGACCTTTCAAATGATCCTAGTCAAAGTCATACCTTGAACAGTTGTAAAGATATACACATTTGAATTATGGTTGTCTGCCCTCTTTTTCCAATTGAAAACCTGAGAAAATTGCTTTTAAAGTTTTTTGCCTGTTTTTATTTATCCCATTTAAAGATATATATATATAAATGCCATTAAACCAGGCTGAAGCTCAAATTATTTTAAAGTTTTTATTTGAATAAATAATTTAAAAGTACCTTTTATAAAAATTTACTAAAATCAGAAAGATTGAACAGAGGTGCTACATTTTTGCTTGAGAGAGAGGGTGTGTGTGTGTCTGTGTGTGTGTGTGTGTGTGTGTGTGTGTGTGTGTGTGTCTGTTTGTTTGTGTGTGTGTGTGTGTGTGTGTGTGTGTGTTTGTGTGTGTGTGTGTGTTTGTTTCTATCTCTGTCTGTGTGTGTGTCTGTTTGTTTGTTTGTTTCTCTCTCTGTGTGTGTGTGTGTGTCTGTTTGTTTGTTTGTGTGTGTGTGTGTGTGTGTGTGTGTGTGTGTGTGTGTGTTTCTCTCTCTCTGTGTGTGTGTGTGCGTGTGTGTGTGTGTGTGTGTGTGTGTGTGTGTGTGTGTGTGTGTGTGTGTGTGTGTGTGTGTGTTAGAGAAAGTGGGAGAGGCAGAGAGACAAGGAAACAGATCAAATAATGCTAGTCTATGCTATCATATCTTTGTGTAGGCTAGTTGACAATAACAGTGTAACAAATTCATAACGGAGATACCAACAGTTAAAACCCTGTATTGGGTTAATCAAACACTTGTAATGGATTCTCCTTGCAGATTTGCACTCACTCACATCCATACACAGTAAATACACTCACTCAGATTCAAATTTGACATTAAATTCACCTTTCAGCTCTTCTCTTCTAAGCTGGCAGGGAGAGGGAAAACTTACTTTCTCAACTGTCGGTTATGGGTAACTCTCACAGATATTTTTGTACTGATAAAGGCCATTGCACACTGAGTCTCAAATCCGAAATTTTCACACGTTAAAAAGAAAATTCGACCTCACGTTATGTTAATCACACTTGCACTCTGTCTACGAGACTTTCATCCATTATATAAAAAAATCGTACGTTTTTCGCATCCGTAGCAAGCCATTTGAATTATGTTTTGAAAATTCGGAGCCACCGAATCACGAATACGAAAAAACACATGCGAAAAAAACGTGGACTCAGTGTGCAATGGCCAGGGGGCTTGATAACGCTTTGGCAACTTTGCTCTCTTTAGACAGCGACATTTCTAAAATTAATAATATTTAATCTTTCTGAGGAGATCTGCTAGCATGTTTACATAGAGCGCTCGCTGCGAGTCTGACAGGAGGGTGGCTGGACCAATCGCGTGCCGGTCAGATGAAACGGCTTCCCATCGACAAATGATCAGCATTTGTGTACATTTCTAAGCTTTTTCATTGGTTCTATACAACGTGTAACACCATTTGGAGAGCAGAGATAGTGACTTTCAGGGTATACCCGGGAAATGCTCAGAGGTGACGAACAGTTGAGAAAAGCAATGTTCATTTCCAGTGAATTTGGTAAAACTTTGTAAACTTTAATAGTAATTTAAATACCTTTACTCAATTATCTGGACTCCGAAACTTTCGGAGATTATTTTTGAATGTCTGTTCTTTGAAATTAGCAAAAAAAAAAAAAAAAAAAATCTATTATTTCATTGTTTTTCCACATAATCGGCCCATATCTTAAAATGGAACGTTGCGACTTCCGACTCATTTCGCCAGATCGGGTCACATATAGTCTTGTTATTGAACCTCTGCTGTTTAAATTAAGGAGAGATTTGGGTGGTTTTTCAATTACAGGTGTAAAGGAAACATTTAAAGTGTATATGTCTGCTTATGCCGATGATGTAACTGTTTGTATTTCAGAACAAAATGATGTAACAGTGTAGCGGGGCTACACGTATAAATTGTCTGGGGGGTGGGGTTGTACACATGTCTGTGTGTGTTTGAGATGTTCACCCACAGGTGCGGCTGATAATGGGGAATAATCAGCAGCCTTTGTGATTAAGCTACTGGAGAGGATAAAAGCTGATGGATTCTGGTCACTAGAGGAGAACTGGAGCCCGAGCACGACTTCACACACCGCAACCCACTAGAGCGGAGACGTTGGTATTGCACCGCCTCCGATTTCCCAGATAGCCGCGAGCCGGTCACTATCTACCTGGACGCAGTGAAGAAGGCGAAAGAATGGTTTCGACGCACTCTATTCCTCGCACTAAAGGGAATTAGTTTTGCGACTGTCTTGCGAACGAGTGGGCTTTACCCCGCGATATTGTTGTGAAGAGTTGACTGATTCACTTTCCCCTCCTCGCAGTTCCGGGTGGAGTTTTCACGGTCACCATCTGTGGATGAGCGCTGTCGACGGGAGGCACCAGATACACTGCATCGTCACAAGGAACAAAGAGACAGAGACGGCGGCGATTTCCTTTTGCTGTGATTTCGAATTGTGGACTGGCTGTGGCTGTGGTTCTGGGCTGTTAATTGTCCTGTATAGAAACGGGGGTTTTTATGAGGCAGACAATGGTTGGGTTATGAGGTTTGGCTGCTTGCTATAACTTTCCTGAACAGTGAATGTGGTGAAAGGGGATTCCTCGTGTATACAGTGTTTTCAACGTTGTAGCATTGAACTGTGTGTGCGTGTGTTGCTTTTGGCTGGTCTATTGCGTTATGCTGTGTGATCCTTTGTATTTTTTGTCACATAATGTTTATGGTTATTTAACCCTTGCTTTCATGAAAGTGTGATCCTGTGTGTGATGTGATTTGTACACGAGTATAGAATTATTAGTGGTGCGTCTATCAGCGTTGGGATAACTGGGACCTTGGAACTTCACCTCCCGCTAGAGGGCGCCATATTTTTACCACTGGTTTCATACTTGCTAAATTTGCTGATTTATACTTAATCATCTGCTATCTCTAGCGTGGTCATGGACCACGTATATAGACGTTAATAACATTCTCTGCCTAGTTGTGCATACTTCTATATCTAGTGTGTGTGTGTGTGTGTGTTTTTATGTATTTAAAGATTGTTAATAAAAACTGAGTTTATACACCCTTTGTCTGTTGTTGGGAAGAAAGGAAAGTTTTTTAGGAAAGGAAAGTTTTAAATTGAAGAATTGGGAGGGAGTGCTGGACAAGGTAGTAGCTTGATTTTCTAAATGGAAATGGCTATTACCACAATTGTCATACAGAGGAAGAGTTCTGGTGGCAAACAATCTGGCAACTTCCACGCTCTGGCACAAAGTAATTGTTCTGGAACCACCAAGCGAAATGATTTGTAAGATCATACAGAGGAAAATTGTTGATTTTTTCTGGAGTGGCGAACACTGGACTCGGGCTGCAGTGCTTTACTTACCGGTACATGAAGGAGGTCAATGTCTGAAACTTGTCTATCAAGAGGATTTAGCGTGGACACTGACGGCATGTGCATTCCTGCAGAAGGTTGAAAGTTTTGGACTAGACAAACACCTGTTTTTATTGAAAATGGACGGTTTGGGACTGGACAATCTCTCTTCTTTTTACAAATCAATGTTGCAAGCTTGGAATAAGGTTTTGAAAGTGGAGAGAAACTTGAATGAGCTTGGAGACTGGATTAATGAGGAACCACTGTTTCATAATCCGTTGATTCAGACCTGATTTTTATCATCAGTAAGCATTCGGAGAACTCTCGTAAAGAACGGAGTCACTAAACTGGGACATGTACTGTATAATGGCAGATGGAGTTCAGTGGACACTTTTAAAGAACTATCTGGTTTGTGCTCGATAAGAATTGCTTCAAAATTGAGAGATGATATTTTTGCTGCTTTGCCTAGCTTTGCTGAGCAGGTTTTCCAAAGTTGAAAATTACTCCTGGTGTCAGTGAAGAACAAGGAGAGCTTGAAGGATCTATACTAACTTTTAAAACTCACCTAGAAGAGCTTGACGTTGCATCCAAAAAAGCATTGCTGTATGGTACAGTCAGTGGTGTAGTCTACGTGATACGCAGGTATACGCCGTATACCCACTAGAAAATGTCAAGGATTTCCGTATGCCAACTAGGAAATGTAGAAGATCTCCATATACCCACTTTAAAAAGCGTGAGGATTCGTAACAACATCGTTTTGTGAAAGAACTTTCATTCACCCCGCCGTGACGTCTGTGTTTGCGCAGCGACACGGATTGAATCGCGGAATCCAGCAATAAATGTAACTTAGCCTACTGTAAAGCGGAACGTCGCGCAATTTGGGCATTTTTTAATGAATTAATCAAAAGAAGCTCAAAAAGACTGCTATTGAAATAAACTCTGAATGTGCTGCATGTTTCTGTGAATGAGTGCTCAATGTGTTCTCTACTAAACACTGACGCGCGCGTGACACTCGTGGTGTTTTCAGCGTCTATGAGGAGGATATGCACACATTTGAACTTCATTGCAGAACTTTTATGAGAGTGACTTCACAAGAATTTTACCATTTCATTTGATAAAACTATCGTCATTCATTCGTATCATATACACACTCACAAACTTTAAAGTCTTCATGACAACGTACTTACCCAAAGTGATAAGATAAAATAAAATTCTGCATCAAAATTTATAGACAAGACAAGTAGTTTGTTTAGGCATGGTTTGTAAGGAATTACAAACCTGCGCACATAAATTCAAACGCACATAACCATAGAATCAATTCTTAATGCGCATGTGAACGCCATCAGCGTCTATCACAGGTTCACGTTTAAAGTCTGTTTAGAGAGAACGGTGTCATCTTAGCGGCCCCTAATTTAATAACAAATGATCATTTAGACGGAAGTGAATCAATCAATCAGGGGTTTGGGTGTCTGTTCATTCGTGTCTGGTCACTCCTTCCTTCCCTGTTGTGTTCATATAAGTCCAAAAAAACAAAAATTGAGATAACCATGTGACTTGAATGTATGTGTGTCACTTTGTATACAGAATCACTTTGGGGGTGTGTTCGCTGTATTTTACACTTTAAAGTAGTCTCACGCGGAAAAAACTTTTATGTCCACTAAAATGGAGACGCCGGTTGCTTTCATGTCCGCTGCGGACATTAAAAGGCAAAACCTCGGCAAAAAAAGGAGAACGAACATGAATGAATGGAAGGACAGAGCAAGGAAGTCTTTGAGGGATGCTGGGAAACCATATGTGAACCGGAGAGGAGAGCAAAAACGAGGAAAAGGTCCACCGAAAGAGGTGAGTGAAAGAACCGTATACAAAGTATCTACCTAACTTTAGCGGTTACAGTCAGAGGGGCGTGTAGGCTACTGGGCGTCGTCTACAGTTCATATAGCTCACTCTGTTTAACGGATCAAGTCATGAATGGGTCGAAATGAATGCTGTAGGCTACTCCTTATAACCACGGATAAATTAATCAAAACATTTTAGCTGCGTTTGATGTCCCTAATGTTAGATAGCGGGATAATGTTAGCTGGCTAGCCAGTTACCTCGTAACGTAACGTTAGCGGGTCACACTCAGGGGGCATATTACTGGGCGTCTAACGTTACTAATGTTCATACAGCTCAGACTGTTTAGCGAATCAAGTCATGAATGGGTGACTTGAAATGAAATGAAATCGAAATGAAAGCTGAGAAAATTTGAATTTGATTGCTTTAAGTCATTGACATGTTTAAAATATTTTGATATCATTTTTGGATCCCCTGTTACCATTTAATGCAACACTTTTTTTGTAATATTGTATGCTATGCTATGTTTGTTAATTGTTATTTAATAAATAAAAAAAGGTAATAATAAAAAAAATGCATTGATTGTGCAAGCTGTTATATATTCTAGCTAGTAACCTTAACAGCTGCTAATAGCTCTAGTGTTCTATAGCTAAAAAAAAAAAAAAAACACTAATGTTATTTTGTTTCTGTTAAGGGAAAAATGTGCAAGGAGACGTGTCCCAGGCAGTGTTCAAGCCTAACAGACCAAAGAAAACTCCAGCTCTTCACAGAGTTTTATGCTGTCTCTTATGAGAGGCAGCAGGCTATCATTCTCTCTGGTTTGGAGCAGGTAGGCTAACTTAAGCAATTCATGACCACATCATGTCAACAGTATGCAATGCATTACAATGTAGGCCCATGAAATAACCAGTGAATTGAATATTACTGTATGCCTTAAATTCACTAAGACTGCACATGTGCCTGATCACTGTAAATGTTACATTTTGTGAGGATCTATGAAGGATGATTGGCATCAAGTAGGCCACCAAGTGCATTACAGACCACAGCGCTTTGGTGCCCTAAAAGTGTCATGTTAGGCAGAAACACAGGAAGCAATCGCGAGTATAATACAATATTTATTTGAAGCACAAAACACACAAGTCCAGGGTGCAGTGAGCCAGGTGGAGATAGGTGACGCAGGGACTTCGATGGTCAATACCGGTGACGTGCAGACAAACGGTGAGACGATCCAAATCCACACGGAAGACGACGAACAGGAAACACCAGGCAGGAACACGAACCAGAAGACAGGGGAACATCAAACAACGATCTGACAAAGGTGAGAGAACAGCGGTGAGTTTAAGAAGCGTGGTGAGATGAACTGCAGCTGGTGATTGTAATGATGAACAGCTGGAGTGGATCAGGTAATGACATACAGACACGCCCCTTGCACACGTGCACTCATACAACAACATAAACACAAGACTAGAAGGAACCAGCGAATACATCTACCGTGACAGTACCCCTCCTCCTAAGAACGCCTCCTGGCGTTCTCAGACTCCCTTACCTGCCGATTGTAATCATCGATAAGGGAGTGATCCAGGATGTCCCTAGCAGGAACCCAACTTCTCTCCTCCGGACCGTAACCTTCCCAGTCCACCAAGTACTGAAATCCGCGTCCCCTCCGCCTAGAGTCCAGAATACGGTTGACCGAATATGTGGTCTCCCCATCTACGAGCCGCGGTGGGGGAGGAACCGGGACAGGCGGATTAATGTGAGAATGAAAAACGGGCTTGATTTTAGATACATGGAACACGGAATGAACCCTCCTGTACGCAGGAGGTAGTTTGAGGCGGACTGCCACCGGACTAATAATCTTGGTGACAGGAAACGGGCCAATAAATTTGGGAGCAAGTTTATTAGAAACGGTGCGAAGAGGAATGTTCTTAGTTGAAAGCCACACTTTTTGACCAACGACGTATACGGGAGGCTTTGACCGGTGGCGATCGGCCTTGGCCTTGGTGCGCGCCCCCACCTTGAGTAGAGTCTCCCGGGCTCTAGTCCAGGTGCGGTGACACCTCTGGACAAAGGCGTGAGCGGAGGGAACCGCAACCTCGGATTCCAGACTGGGAAAAATTGGTGGCTGGTAACCTACACTACACTCAAACGGAGATAGGCCCGTCGCTGACACTGGCAACGTGTTGTGTGCGTACTCCACCATAGACAGTTGTTGACTCCAAGACGAAGGAGTTCTGGAAACCAAACATCGCAACATTCTCTCCAAATCTTGGTTGGCTCTCTCTGTTTGACCATTGCTCTGGGGATGAAACCCAGATGACAGACTAACCGTCGCCCCCAGTAATCTACAAAATTCTCGCCAAAATTTGGACACAAACTGGGGTCCCCGGTCGGAGACCACGTCTATCGGGAGGCCATGTAACCGAAATACATGATCTACGACCGTAGCCGCTGTCTCCTTAGCTGAAGGTAATTTGGGTAAGGGAATGAAATGTGCTGCCTTCGAGAATCGGTCCACCACAGTTAAAACTGCTGTGTTACCCTGGGAGGGTGGGAGGGCGGTAATAAAATCTAGAGCGATATGGGACCAGGGTCTCGAAGGCACCGGCAGCGGTTGAAGTAGCCCATCTGGAGGTCGATTGGAAGACTTACCCGTGGCACAAACAGAGCAAGCCAAAACAAAATCGCGAATGTCACGAGCCATAAGTGGCCACCAGAATCGTTGCTTGACTAGAAATCCAGTGCGATTAATTCCTGGATGACAAGCTACGTTGGAGCTGTGACCCCACTGGATAACGTCAGACCGTAAGCCCTCCGGCACAAATAATCGGTTTGGTGGACACCCGGGCGGAGGCGTTACCCCTTCCAAGGCCTCTTTGACCTTCGCTTCGACCTCCCATGTGAGTGTTGAAACAAATACGGTTTCGGGTAAAATACACTCGGGAGTGGACGGGCGACCGGAAAAATCAAATATACGAGAAAGTGAGTCGGGTTTGATGTTCTTAGAACCCGGACGATATTGGAGAGAAAAATCAAAACGACCGAAAAAAAGTGCCCACCGAGCCTGCCTGGAGTTCAATCTTTTAGCAGTTCTGATATATTCGAGGTTCTTATGATCAGTCCAGACGATAAAAGGTACCCCCGACCCTTCTAACCAGTGTCGCCACTCCTCCAACGCCAACTTGACTGCCAACAACTCTCTATTACCAATGTCGTAATTAAGTTCGGCTGGAGATAAACGATGGGACAAAAACGCGCAAGGATGCATCTTGTCGTCTACAGGTGAACGCTGAGATCACTACAGGTGAACGCCCCTACTCCCACCTCTGATGCGTTGACCTCCACCACGAACTGACGTGATGAATCAGGGGTAATTAGAATGGGGGCTGAAACAAAGCGGCCTTTGAGTTTCTTGAACACAGTCTCGGCTGTGTCGGACCACCTGAACGCAGTTCTGGGGGAGGTCAAGGCAGTCAGAGGCGCGACCAGCTGGCTGAAGTTGCGAATGAATCGCCGGTAGAAATTGGCGAACCCCAGAAACCTCTGCAGGGCCTTGCGGGAATCTGGACTTGGCCAATCCACCACAGCCTTAATCTTCTCAGGGTCCATCCGCATCCCCTCAGACGACACGATGTATCCTAAAAAAGGAACAGACTGTGCATGAAAATCGCATTTCTCCGCCTTGACAAAAAGCCCATTCTCTAGCAACCTCTGAAGCACTCGTCGGGCGTGCTGCACATGCTCCTGGAGAGATGCAGAAAAAATCAATATGTCATCCAGGTAGACATATATGAATTGATCGATCATATCTCGCAACACGTCATTGACCAGTGCCTGGAAAACTGCTGGGGAGTTGGACAGCCCAAACGGCATGACCAAATATTCAAAGTGCCCCCTAGGGGTGTTAAACGCAGTTTTCCACTCATCACCCTCCCTGATGCGGACCAAATGATAAGCGTTACGTAAGTCCAATTTGGTGAAGATGGATGCTCCCTGCAACCTCTCGAAGGCTGAAGACATCAACGGCAAAGGATAAGTATTCTTTACCGTGATGTTATTCAGCCCTCGGTAATCAATGCAAGGTCGCAGAGAACCATCCTTTTTCCCCACAAAAAAGAACCCCGCCCCCGCTGGAGAAGAGGAAGGGCGAATGAACTTGGTTGCTAGAGAATCAGAAATATATTTCTCCATAGCCTCTCTTTCAGGAATCGAAAGCGAATATAACTTGCCCTTAGGCGGAGACTTACCTGGGAGTAGATCTATTGCACAGTCGTAGGGACGATGCGGAGGGAGAGAAGCAGCACGAGACTTACTGAACACTTCCTTCAGGTCCAGATACTCCGCGGGCACGTTAGACAAATCCCCTGCTTCCTCCTGAAACACAGAAACAGGTACAGACAAACAAGCAGACACGAGACAAGACCTATGACATTCCTGACTCCACTCCAGCACAGATCTATGTATCCAGTCCACTCGGGGGTTGTGTTGAATGAGCCATGGGTGTCCTAGAACAACGGGTGCCAGGGGTGAATCCAGAATAAAAAATGAAATAGTTTCCGCGTGATTGCCAGAGGTGATGAGAGTAATTTCTTCAGTGGATAATGAGATGGTGGGAAGTTCTAGTCCGTTGAGTGCATGAACTGCAATCTGCTGTGGGAGGGGTTTGATGGGAATCTGAAATCTGCGTGCAAAATTATGGTCCATGAAATTACCTTCGGCCCCCGAATCCAACAGTGCTTGACAATCGTGCTGGTGGACTGACCATCTTAGTCTTACCGAGAGGAGGGTGGAGGTAGATCTTGTCGTGGATGAGGTCTTCCTGGCGGAGATCCCACCCGATAGTAGCCTAATGTTTACTATCGGGCTGGGCCTTTTACCGGACAGTTGTAGGCGTAGTGTCCGGCTCCTCCGCAGTACAGGCAAAGGCCCTGGGACCTCCGCCTCTCCCTCTCCTCCCGGGAAAGCCGAGCTCGACCCACCTGCATGGGCTCGTGATCGTAGACGGGGCTGACCACGTCCCTGCCGCTGGATCGTAGCCCGTCGGCTGCCTCAAGTGTGCGGGTGGGCGTGGCTCGACGCTCGACTCTGGACAGCCGAGCGTCCACCCGCAGGGCCAGATCAATGAGTCCGTTGAGGGTAGTGGGAAGATCCAGGGCGTAGATCTCCTTCTGGACGTGGTCAGCCAGCCCATGCAGGAACATGTCCCACTGCGCCTCCTCGTTCCATCCACACTCCGCCGCCAAGGTCCGGAACTCGATGGAAAACTCGGACACTGATCTTCTTCCCTGCCGTAGCTCGACCAATGTTCTGGCCGCCTCTCTTCCAGTGACCGCACGGTCAAAAACCAGTCTCATCTCGGCGGCGAGGGTCTGGAACGAGGCACAGCATGGATTTTGGTTTTCCCACACCGCCGTACCCCAGAGTGCCGCTCTCCCAGTCAATAGCGTCAGCACAAACGCCACTTTGGCTTGCTCGGTCTGAAAAGTGTGAGGTTGCAGGGCAAAGTGCATAGAACATCGAGTCAAAAAAGCTCTACAAAATGACGGTTCACCTGAGTATGCCTCTGGGTTGGGTAGCCGGGGTTCTGACTGGGAGGGGCTTCCTGATGGTGCGGGAGGAACGGCCGGTGTGGGTGGCGCAGTGGGAGGTCGTAGGCGCTGGATCTGCTGGGTGAGCTCGGACACCTGCGTCACCAGGGCTTGAACTGCACGGCCCGTATCTCCAATCTCCTTCTCTTGCGAGTCCATTCTACGGATGCTGTGATGGATGAACTCTTCGAGTGAGGATGACGAGGCGCTCGCTGCTTCCATACCATGGTCAGATCGTTCTGTCATGTTAGGCAGAAACACAGGAAGCAATCGCGAGTATAATACAATATTTATTTGAAGCACAAAACACACAAGTCCAGGGTGCAGTGAGCCAGGTGGAGATAGGTGACGCAGGGACTTCGATGGTCAATACCGGTGACGTGCAGACAAACGGTGAGACGATCCAAATCCACACGGAAGACGACGAACAGGAAACACCAGGCAGGAACACGAACCAGAAGACAGGGGAACATCAAACAACGATCTGACAAAGGTGAGAGAACAGCGGTGAGTTTAAGAAGCGTGGTGAGCTGAACTGCAGCTGGTGATTGTAATGATGAACAGCTGGAGTGGATCAGGTAATGACATACAGACACGCCCCTTGCACACGTGCACTCATACAACAACATAAACACAAGACTAGAAGGAACCAGCGAATTGATCTACCGTGACAAAAAGGCATACACATGGCTTATTCATTATCCTAACCAAAGCCTACTCACATACTTAATGACCTTAACTTGACAGCTCTACACGACGGCTAGCCTGCTACGCTATGGTAAATGTCTTTTTACTTCATGTCTTTTTACTTCTAGCACAAGGTGAGTCGCAGACGACCACGTGGGCCTGACACTGAGATTACTAAGAGGAAGTACACCTTCAAGTACCATGTGCAACAAGGAGGCCAAAGACTTGCTGTTTGTAAAATCACATTTATTTCAGTCTTTCAACTGACCAACAGTCGCCTACAGGCAAGTTTTATATAGTGTAAGGAACTCAGCTTTCTGGAAATATTAATAATCAATAATTTTTTGTTATTATTAATTATAAATATTTGGGTCAGTTAATTGTATTAACTTGATGTGGCTGAATTAATATTACAATCAATTAATCAGTTCTTCCAACGAACTCTTTTGATTATTAATTTATTCTAAGAAAAGGGTATCTTCCATGGCCACTGAAGAATAATTATTTCTTCGCCTGTACAGTACTTTGAGCCAGTAGCAAAAACCGTGATCGTAAAGTGACTTGTATTGCAAACAAAACAGAACCAAATACATATTATGTACAAGTTTTATTAACTAAATATAGATATTTATATGAATATAAATAAACTAAACAACATACACACATGAATACATAAATAGGTTAGTGATAGGATGCAATTGGAAACCGGAAGAGGGTCTATGAGAAGAACCATCAGAATTTCATTTTCACATTTCATTGAATTGAATACTTGCATTTGTAATGGGAACAATTCTTGAAGTTGTTGAAAATTGAAGTCGTTGATGGTTCCGGCAGTGTCAAGTGGAAGTTGGTTGAGCGTTCTCTTTCTCCAGGAACGCATGACTGGTTTGGTGAAGGCCTGGGACTCTGTTGAGGCCACGCCGAGCACCCAGGAGAAGTGAGGAAGTCGGAAGGATGGGTGATTGGAGTCGTTGTTGGTTGGAGTCTTTGTTCCAAAACTCTTGAGATTGTCCTTTGTTCTTTGTGAGAGAGTCATCTCTCTCCTGCCTGTGCCCATATCTGGTTGGATTGCGGCCTGCTGGGCCCTGGGGCCCCCGTGGAGGGGGAGGGGCTTCCCCAGAATCACCAGAACAGTGTTGCGGCTGGATGAAAGAACTAAGAGAGGGAGGTCACATGTGGACTGTCTCTAATAAGGCCTGGAAAAGATCCTCCCCTAAGGGTTGAACGCGACCAATCAGAAAGGTGACATGTCTGAGAGGGAAAGTGGCTCTTAGTTGATTTACGGATCTTTGTCCCTAACATGATTATACCTTCATTAATGTTCAGATAGCTATAACACATCCACACTGCATTCTAGAAGAAGGTGATGTACATCAAAGTGTGAGTCATTAAATGAGCATTAATTCGGTAGGAGGCATGATACAGGTGAGGTTACATTGATCGTTAGTTGGTTGTATACCAGGATACATACCATAATATATACCTAATAGTACACGAGACAGTAAACCATTTACACTGCTTCTTTCACAGTTTTATGCATGTTCATTTATAGATCAGTTAGTCTATGATTAATGCAGCAAAGTCTGTTTTAAAGAGGTTTCTGTTTCATAGTCTCTCTCTTGAGTATGTGGCCACATTCCTCGGAGGTCGTAAAATCTCCTTATCATGCCCTGTAACATGACACTGTTTCTGCCCTTGTGTTTGTTCATTTGGGCTGTGTGAGGAGTTTCATAAACCTTTGTATATAATGAATAATTAGTATGTGTCTGATTGCTCCATACCCTACAGATCCCCCCTTTCGATCGTTGTTGTCCCCCCTCAAGGACAACCACGAGCGAAGTTGGAAGTGCAGAGAGATCAGACACACACTTGACATAGAAGGCTGGAAGGCCATGGTGGCCTCTGGTTGAAAATAAGCAAAATCACAAATAAAGGTGTCTCGTGTTCCTTTCTGGGCCCTATGGGAAATGGAACCACATTTGAACAAGAGAGGAAATGGAAATAAATCATATACATGACAGAATAGACAAGTGAATAGCTGACTGCTATTATTATCGAAGTAAAATAAAAATAAAATGGACTTAAATAAGTGATCAAAACAGCGGGAATGATCTGAAATTGAGAATAATCAATAGCACTAGTGACTAACCTTTAGATTTGCCTGGACCAACACTCCATAGTGGGTCACAGCTGTTGCGTGTTTAAGACCACACCGTGTGTGTCCCTCCAAAGGTTTAGTCAACATGCTGATGAAAATTCTCAAAACTGTAAGAATTCTTCTCTAGCTACACAGCTTACATGTAATTAAACTTGGGTTTAATTGACAGGGCATCTGCAAATTTAGCCTACAGCGCTCAGCAAGGACTATGCCTAAACTAGTGAAGGTGAAATTCAGCTGAGAAGAATTGAAAGTAAGGAAAGAGAAAAATTAGAAAGAATAGTTAAAGAAAGTATTTTAGAATACTTTGCGCTGTATACATAAAAGCTGAAATTAAGGCTTCAAGTAAATGATGCTAACCGCTAACTGTAGATGTTATTATGTAGCTTAGCCTAAGCTGGATGGATGCTAGGTTAGCTTAGCTTAGCCTAAGCTGGATGGACGCTAGGTTAAGTTAGCTTAGCCACCTAGGCTGGTTTGTTTACAAGATGACGTCACGAGTTAGCACTTCCTGTGACAAGTCGTTGTCATGGGAACCAGTGCATGTCAGAACAATTCAACAGTCCATGAAGAATGTCTGCACATTTTAAATGAGTTATGCATGTTTAAACGGGTTAAAAGGGGGCCCCTATACTTTAAGTCTTTCAAGAACTTGATGTTACATTCAGTAAAATGCAAATGTGGTTTGGCATTTGCAAATTTTACTCATGGAACTCTTCTCTTTACTTTACGCAACTTATTCTATTTGTTTACAGAGTAAGGAAATAGATTTGCTGTAAGTCAAAGCTTGTCTAAGCCTATATAGTTACGTCCATCTCGTGCATAAATACTGACTTTTCAGCGAGTGAACAGTTTTGATCGCTAGGTAGCTCTCTGCTTGTAGATGCAGCCAAAATTTAGGTGAATTACATCAATCTAACAATAATTTGTAAGGTCTTTACTTTGTAGAAAGGGGAGCATCACCCAAGTCTAGAAACAGATTAACCCTTCGGAGTCTTGGGCTATTTTGGCCGTTTTTGAGTACTTTAATTTTTTTTAAATTTTGCAACATAAAAAAATGTTTACCATACCAATGTTTGGTATAATTTTTTTCAGCACAACATCACCTATATGATCAGACAATTAGTTTTTCACTTTGATGTACTCTATCGACATACTGGACCCAAAATCACACAAAAAACACAAAATCCGAATAGAAAAATTATAGCTTTTCTACTACAAAAAACACAAACATGCTCAATGAAGCATTTTAAAAGGTTTAAAATGTAAACACAAGTTGTAAATGTCAACATATACAGGTACAATTCAGATATAATCAACCTATATACAAAAAAAATATGATTTACAAAAAAAAGCGTGTGTAGCCATAGGCTTTTTTTCTTTCTTTTTAGCTCAGCCACTTTTTAAAAAATGTTGTGCACACAATTATTCAGAGAGCTATATTTAAGGCCTTGCATTCCCAGAGTATGAGGGTTCGCAAATAGTGCAAATACAACATAAAAAATTTAAAATTGAGATAAAATTAAACTATATGCAGCAAAAAGCAGGTGTGGCAATAGGCGTTTTTTCTTTTCCTTTTTGCTTAGAAACTCTACAAAACACTTCATGTACAATTACACAGATAGCTACATTACAGGGATTTCATTCCTTGAGTAAGAGGGGTTCCTCAATAGTGCAAATATACCATACAAAAGGTAAAATGAACACAAAATCAAATTATACATACAACTATTTACAGCAAATATCAGGTGTTTTTTATTTTTATTTTTTATCTGTGCCTCTCCTCAAAACAGTTTAGCTAAATCTACTCCTAAACTACCTAAACTACTCCTAAACTACCTAAACTATCTACACTACTCCTAAACTACTCTCAAAATCTACTCAAACTCTTCCAAAAACTAGCAATAATCTCTCTCTATATATATAACGTATATATGTCTATCTTTATCAACTCCGTAAATCCTCTGCCTTTCAATTTTGCGTCTTAGCTCAGTTGGCTCCTCCTCCATTCCCTAAAATGTGCAGCCTGAATAGCAGAGTCAGCAGATTCACACATTTTTCTCCGTTTTGTTTTATGACAAAAACCGACGAAGTTATTAGAATAAATGCAACGCCTGTCGCATCCCATCTTGCGCTCTTTTACTAAAGCGTCAGTATTTTTTTATATAAAGTTTAAATGATCATATCTCCGTTTTTACTTGGTCTATCAACACAAAACAAAAAGTAAAATTGAATTTCAAGCCAGCACTTTCGACAGAAGTGGACGGCAGCGCTCAACGTGACTTTGTTTTTATGCTTCGACGTCTTAAACTGGTCATGTAAATTGATCACGCCGGCGTGATCGGCGACCCCGAAGAGTTAAGCAATACTGCAATTTGGATTCCTTCAACCAAAGCAGACTAATAAATACCGGTACAGTTTGCATGCCGCTGAGATGAGATTCCTTTGTCAAACAGACTTACGCTTTAATGCTGAAATTACCGATACCAGTTAAGACCCCTTTTTTTTTTTATTATTATTATTTTAAGTAGAGATGTCAATTCCAGCTATCGTTTTATCTGCATTTAGACAAGCCAGCAGCTAGTGATCAAAATGTGTATCGCATATCATGTCCCATTTGGATCGGAATGATCAAATAAGCACTTTTAGGATAACAGTAGTTACGAAGGGGCTCTAGGTCATGCTAGTTTTCCCAGCTTAGGTGGTTTGCTTACTATCTGGCATTAGGGTGACGAATGCCCTATTTGGAGTTTGTATTTCCTGTAACAAGTCATTGTCATGGAAACTAATGTGCAGCAGTGTATATTTCAACCAGCGGGTGGCACAATGTCTGTATGTTTCAAAAAGCAGTGCATAGTCTGTTGGCACGTGAGGCTTACACCTGTATTCAAGATTTTCTTTAAATCAGTAAAATTCAAATTTTACTTACAGTTAGGTCCATATATATTTGGACACAGGCACAATTTTTCTTTTTTTCAGGTATTTACCAACACATATTCAAGCTATAGTTATTTAATGGATATGGGCTGAAAGTGCACACTCTCAGGTTTAAATTGAGGGTATTTACATCCAAATTGGGGGAAGGGTTTAGGAATTACAGCTCTTGAGAGAGCCACCCCCCCCCCCCCCCTTTTTAAGGGACCAAAAGTAATTGGACAATTGAATCAAAAGCGATTTCATGGACAGGTGTGGGGTATTCCTTCGTTATTTCTTTATCAATTAAACAGGTAAAAGGTCTGGAGTTGATTCTAAGTGTGGTATTTGCATTTGGAGTATATTGCTGTGAACATACATCATGCGTTCAAAGGAACTCTCCATGCAAGTAAAACAGGCCATCATTAGGCTTCAAAAAAAAAAAAAAATCCATCCGAGAGATAGCAGGAATATTAGGAGTGGCCAAATCAACAGTTTGGTACATTCTGAGAAAAAAAGAATCCACTGGTGAGCTCAGCAACATAAAAAGGCCTGGACGTCCACGGAAAACAACAGTGGTTGATGATCGCAGGATCCTCTCCATGGTAAAGAAAAACCCATTCACAACATCTAGCCAAGTGAAGGACACTCTCCAGGAGGTAGGCGTGTCATTGTCAAAGTCTACAATCAAGAGAAGACTTCACGAGAGCAAATACAGAGGGTTCACCACAAGGTGCAAACCATTCATAAGCATCGAGAATAGAAAGGCCAGATTAGACTTTGCCAAAAAGCATCTAAAAAAGCCTGATCAGTTCTGGAAAAGCATTATTTGGACGGATGAAACTAAGATCAACCTGTACCAAAATGACGGGAAGAAAAAAGTATGGAGAAAGCTTGGAACAGCTCATGATCCAAAGAATACAACATCTTCTGTAAAACATGGTGGAGGCAGTGTGATGGCATGGGCATGCATGGCTTCCAGTGGCACTGGATCACTGGTGTTTATTGATGATGTGACAGAAGACAGAAGCAGCCGGATGAATTCTGAAGTGTATAGGAATATACTGTCCGCCCAGATTAAGCCAAAAGCAGCAAAGTTGGTTGGACGGCGCTTCACGGTACAGATGGACAATGATCCAAAACACACTGCAAAAGCAACCCAGGAGTTTTTTAAGGAAAAGAAGTGGAATATTCTGCAATGGCCGAGTCAATCACCTGATCTCAACCCGATTGAGCATGCATTTTCACTTGCTGAAGGTAAAACTAAAGGCAGAAAGACCTACAAACAAACAACAGCTGAAGACAGCTGCAGTTAAGGCCTGGCAAAGCATCACAAAGCAGGAAACCCAGTCTTTGGTGATGTCTATGAGTTCCAGACTTCAAGCAGTCATTGCCTGCAAAGGATTCTCAACAAAATATTAAAAATGAACATTTTATTTATGATTATATTAATTTGTCCAATTACATTTGAGCCCCTGAAAATGGGGGTACTGTGTATAAAAATGGTTGCAGTTCCTAAAATGTTTACTTGATATTTTTGTTCAACCCCTTGAATTAAAGCTGAAAGTCTGCACTTCAAATTCATCTTGATTGTTTCATTTTAATTTTATTCTGGTGGCATACAGAACCAAAAGTATGAAAATTGTGCTTGTGTACAAATATATATGGACCTAACTGTATGCAAACTCTTGCTTCCTTTTGAGCACACATTTTCATCTACTTTAAAAGTTTTATGTCCTACGCTGACTAGGAACTTTGTAGCAGAGTCGTGCATGGTGGTTATGCCGTGTGTCTTCTGGGTTTTGAAGTTCAGAGTCAAAAGGTTCTTGAAGCTGGTGTCTTCCTCCATCACAGGTTCGTTGCACGCTCCGAGGTAGCTCGCTTGATGTCTGTGGTAGTAGCACAGGGACTTTCAGGGTTACCCTGGTTGGTGTCTGGGACCGCGCCCAGTCTACATTCAGACTCTTAAGTCTGAGAATCCTGTTGTGATGGCTTGTTCCAGCTGCTGGTAGTTAGACTGGATGTTTTCTGGCTGCCGAGCCAGAAAGCGTCGCAACTCTGGGCTGGATGTGATCCAGGTCAGATAGAGTCTAGCAAGCTCTGGTGTAAATGCAGGGATATGTCTGGCCGTTCGGTTGAGGTCTTTGAGTGTCACTACACGCGTCGTTTCAAGATTCTTCTGAATCAATCCTTTTCCTTCCACGGCTGCAGAAGCTTTAAGGAAATTGTCTGATGACATGTTAAGCAGAGGGGTTTGTCCCCCCCCCCCCCCCCCCCCTTTTTGTGCAGGGCTGGGGAAGCCTACGCTGCTGATGCGAAGTTCAGCAGGGTACATCTTTCTCGTGGGGTCCATTTGCAGTTGGTTGGACTGTTTCAGTTCTATTTGGACCACATCGAGCTGGTCTATAATGTTGCAGCATCGCTGAGTCAGTGTTGGGACTTCAGCTCTGGCTGCAAGCCAATGGCTTCAGCGTCTCTCTCTTTGAGTTCAACCAGTTCCTCTCTCGTCTGTTGGCAGGTGCTCAGCAGCTGTCAGAGCCGCTTGAAAACTGGTGATCTCTTTCAGTTGCTCCACGCTGTCAGGGTCCCTGCATCTGTCCTGTGCCTTCTCCCGTTAAGCAGGGTTCGTTCTCTGTGGAGTCCTGTGGCTGGCAGCGTTAGTTCATTTACCTCCTGTTTGAGGCCTGCGGGAGCATGGCCAAGGAGAAGATAATGCTGGTCAGCTCTTGGTGGCTCAGGCTGGGTGTCAGACGTCTGCTTTCATTGTTGCCTAACTGTTCCTTGCTATGCCGTGGCAGGTCGTTGCCTGCTTCAGGCTGAAGGATGTCCATGACACTGCTCTGCCCGGTCTTCAGGTGGTCCTGGTGGCAGGGCCGGGTGTCTGAGGCCTACTGGCACACTTGTGGGAACACGAGAGAGAAATGGCACAGGCAAATGCACGTTTCTACAGAGGTGGTGAGCTATCTGTGTGGGAGAATGGCTATGTGGAGCAGCTAAAATTTAGTGTTGGTGAGCACACACAACAACAAAAAAAAGTTTTGAGTATCTTAGTTGACGTGCTTTAAGAAGCATCGACTGATGACTGGGCTCTTACATGTCATAACCTATTACTCAAAAATGCTGATGGTTCTTCTCACATGTTGTGCTACGAGAGTAACAGATAGAGCAAAACCAACATAAAACAATAGCATGAAACCAGAAAAGAAGAGGAAGAAAGGAGTGTTTTACCTATTTAGGTTTAGCTAGGAGACATAGGTAAACAGGAGTCACTTATGGGTTATGCTGCTGTTAGACTAAGCTACCAGGGACACATCAGACATCTCAAGGTCCAAAAGAAGAAGAAGAAACAATGGGAAGTGTTTCCAGTTCTGTCTGGGGCCTACTGTGCGTTTGTGTTTAGCCGTACTTCATGTATTTAGCTTGGTGCTAAGGAGTGAGGATGGGTAAAACACAGACAGGAAGTAGGATATTAATGACCTGTGTAACTCACTATGGAAACAACAGTCGCTAGATATTGTAATCCTATAGAGAGAGAGAAGATGAGGATAGTGACTAGTGATCTAAAATAAGGTAAAGGTAAAGTTAGAACGTCCTTATAGCTCTAAGAAAACTAAAAGGAAAGGGAAGCGTATCAAGTAATTTAATTAAATTTCAAATTTAGTTAAGCCCTTTTTTTTTCTTTAGCTGAATATAAGAATTCAGGCTGAAACCAAAGTAAATAACTAAATTGAAATAAAATAATAAAAAAATGTATGTAAACATTGTGTGTTCTCATAGCTCTGGTAACTAAGGGGGAACTTGAATAAGCAAATTGATTTAATTAAATTCCCAATTTAATTAAATTCAACTTAACTGAATAGGACGATTCAGGCTCAACTGGTGTAAATACACAAAATAAAATAGGGGTAGATTTAAGTAAAAATAAAAGAAACACAAATAAAAACCCAAAGTATCTGGGTTTCAATCTGAAAGTGAAACCAAGAGGAAGGGGTCGAGAGAGAGAAAGAGAGAGAGAAGAGGGTGGTTTAACCCTCTTATGAGACGTGCTTCGTGAAGCTCTGACACCAGGGTGAATCATTCGTCTCAAACCATTCGGAGTGTGTAATGTGTATCACTGCTAAGGTCACGTGATTTTATTAAACTGGGCTTCGTTACGCGTCATAGCTGTTTCGAAATTGTTTTAAATTTCAACGGTTCGTGAATCAGTGTGTATCTGGTCTCTATGTGATCTCGTATCACTTTATAGATTCGTACACATTTAATGACGCATTTGATTTAGGGTCTGATTGACTTTCAAGTCAAGCTTTCATAAAACGAGCCCTACAGTTTACTAAGATATTGTGCCTTGAAAGACACTTCATATTAAACGATATTAGGTAGCTCGCGGATTGCCATTACCTGATTACACCTTTTGATAAAACCTTTGCGATTGGTTTGTATAAGGTGTTCCGTTGATTTGAGTTTCCGCTACACTTCCACTGTTTTGACCAGCAGGAGTCGCCAGCGAGGGCGCTTCAAACAAAGAGTCATTTGTGACGCAGTTGACTCCTTTGATTCAAAGCATCGAAGAGTTTTGACTCTCATTACTCGTGTTCAAATTACTCAGTTCAAATCACGCAAAATCTATAGTCTTTGGTTTAAGGTTACACTTTACGCTCTAACGTGTCTAAGTTTTTAGGCGGTGCTAAAACTATCACTCGAGGTAGAGGGTTTTACTTGTAAGTTAGGATTGAGGGAGCTATTGGCTACAACCGTCGCTTGTTTACACGAGGGTCTGTGAGATTGGTGCTGTTGTCAGAAAAACTAGATAGGAACGCCTGCTCGCGTTCCGGACGCAATGCCAACCAACAACACAGATCGTTCGGAGCAGCGTACGAGCTGTGCTGACAGTTTGCACTGAGTCTCTCGCTTAGACACGACGTTGCGTGTGAGTGACTCTTTTTAAAAAATCAAAACAGCACCGTTCTTTCACAGACAATGGCAAATTAGTTAGCTGGGCTAGAATTTATACCACTAATTCGACGCAATTGTTTCATATGAGCGCTTCAGCGGTTTAATATGAATACAATGACGTAACGCATAATAAGGCCTTAATCGGTGATTGAGGAACATCGCTCAGATCACATTCAAAAATGCTGAAAATGGAGATTTCTTCGTCCATATCAGGTTAATTTGTTCTGGTACCATTTATGCGCGCGGCTAATCTGAGATTTCTTCGTCAGAGAAGGCTTATGCTCGATTTATATCTGAAATTAGGCTTTCTTTGCTAATATCAGGAGTTTCTTATCGTACGATTTAAATATGAATTATAGCATTTGTGAACTTTCTGACATTCGTAGGAAGGCATATTCAAGCTATAGTTTTGCTGATTTACCCAGAAACTTGTACGTGCATGTATGAGATGATAATAAAAACTTATGGGACAACATATGATTGATTACTGTCTGCTTGCATACAATGTTTAATACGATGCCTTAAAATTCTCCACCATATATGTAAGGAACTCAGCTTTCTGGAAATATTAATAATCAATAATATCTTGTTATTATTAATTATAAATATTTGGGTCAGTTAATTGGATTAACTTGATGTGGCTGAATTAATATTACAATCAATTAATCAGTTCTTCCAACGAACTCTTTTGATTAATAATTTATTCTAAGAAAAGGGTATCTTCCATGGCCACTGAAGAATAATTATTTCTTCGCCTGTACAGTATGTAGGGTCTGGACCAATCAGACACACACTAATTATTCATATTCACTATATTTAATGAATATAAAGGTCTATGAAACTCTCCCCCAAAACTAACCTCACAAATGAAGTTACTTTGTCAGCCGGGTGTCCGGTTACAGAACACTTTAAGACTGATAACAGACTTTACGACCTCAAAGGAATGTGGCCACATGCGCCACATGCTTAAGAGAGAGAGACCATCTTTAATTAAATAAACTTTGCGGTGTTACTCTGATCTATGAAGGAACATGCCTCACAGAAACTGTGATGATTTACTGTCTCGTGTACTATTAGGTATAACAACATGGTATGTTTGATTGGGGTATATGTGGTTGAACAACCACCCAACGGTCAATATAACCTCACCTGTATCATGCTTCCTAGCAAATTAATCCTCATTTAATGACACACACTTTGATGTACATCACCTTCTCTTAGAATGCAATGTGAATTTGTTGTGTCTATTTGAGCTTGAATGAACAGTCTAAGCATGCTGGGGACGAAGACCATAAATCAACTAAGAGCCGCTTCCCCTCTCGGACATGTCACCTTACTCATAGGTCCATTCAAACCTTAGGGGTTGGTTCTTTTCTCAGGGTATATCAGAGGCAGGCAACAGTGACCGCCCTCTCTTAGTTCTTTCATCCAGCCGCAACACTGTTCTGGTGATACTGGGGAGCCCCCCTCCCCCTCCACGGGGGCCCCAGGGCCCAGCAGGCCTCGATTCCAACCAGATATGGGCTCAGGCAGGAGAGAGATGACTCTCTCACAAAGAACCAAGGACAATTTCAAGAGTTTTGGAACAAAGACTCCAACCAACAACGACTCCAATCACCCATCCTTCCGACTTCCTCACTTCTCCTGGGTGCTCGGCGTGGCCTCAACAGAGTCCCAGGCCTTGCCCAAACCAGCCATGCGGTCCTGGAGAAAGAGAACGCTCAACCAACTTCCACTTGACACTGCCGGAACCATCAACGACTTCAATTTTCAACAACTTCAAGAATTGTTCCCATTACAAATGCAAGTATTCAATTCAATGAAATGTGAAAATGAAATTCTGATGGTTCTTCTCATAGACACTCTTCCGGTTTCGAATTTCATCCTATCACTAACCTATTTATGTATTCATGTGTGTATGTTGTTTAGTTTATTTATATTCATATAAATATCTATATTTAGTTAATAAAACTTGTACATAATATGTATTTGGTTCTGTTTTGCTTGCAATACAAGTCACTTTACGATCACGGTTTTTGCTACTGGCTCAAAGTACAAGTACAGGCGAAGAAATAATTATTCTTCGGAGGCCATGGAAGATACCCTTTTCTTAGAATAAATTAATAATCAAAAGAGTTCGTTGGAAGAACTGATTAATTGATTGTAATATTAATTCAGCCACATCAAGTTAATCCAATTAACTGACCCAAATATTTATAATTAATAATAACAAGATATTATTGATTATTAATATTTCCAAAAAGCTGAGTTCCTTACAGTACTTTGAGCCATTAGCAAAAACCGTGATCGTAAAGTGACTTGTATTGCAAACAAAACAGAACCAAATACATATTATGTACAAGTTTTATTAACTAAATATAGATATTTATATGAATATAAATAAACTAAACAACATACACACATGAATACATAAATAAGTTAGTGATAGGATGAAATTGGAAACCGGAAGAGGGTCTATGAGAAGAACCATCAGAATTTCATTTTCACATTTCATTGAATTGAATACTTGCATTTGTAATGGGAACAATTCTTGAAGTTGTTGAAAATTGAAGTCGTTGATGGTTCCGGCAGTGTCAAGTGGAAGTTGGTTGAGCGTTCTCTTTCTCCAGGAATGCATGACTGGTATGGTGAAGGCCTGGGACTCTGTTGAGGCCACGCTGAGCACCCAGGAGAAGTGAGGAAGTCGGAAGGATGGGTGATTGGAGTCGTTGTTGGTTGGAGTCTTTGTTCCAAAACTCTTGAGATTGTCCTTGGTTCTTTGCGAGAGAGTCATCTCTCTCCTGCCTGTGCCCATATCTGGTTGGATTGCGGCCTGCTGGGCCCTGGGGCCCCCGTGGAGGGGGAGGGGGGTTCCCCAGAATCACCAGAACAGTGTTGCGGCTGGATGAAAGAACTAAGAGAGGGAGGTCACATGTGGACTGTCTCTAATAAGGCCTGGAAAAGATCCTCCCCTAAGGGTTGAACTCGACCAATCAGAAAGGTGACATGTCTGAGAGGGAAAGTGGCTCTTAGTTGATTTACGGATCTTTGTCCCTAGCATGATTATACCTTCATTAATGTTCAGATAGCTATAACACATCCACACTGCATTCTAGAAGAAGGTGATGTACATCAAAGTGTGAGTCATTAAATGAGCATTAATTCGGTAGGAGGCATGATACAGGTGAGGTTACATTGATCGTTAGTTGGTTGTATACCAGGATACATACCATAATATATACCTAATAGTACACGAGACAGTAAACCATTTACACTGTTTCTTTCACAGTTTTATGCATGTTCATTTATAGATCAGTTAGTCTATGATTAATGCAGCAAAGTCTGTTTTAAAGAGGTTTCTGTTTCATAGTCTCTCTCTTGAGTATGTGGCCACATTCCTCGGAGGTCGTAAAATCTCCTTATCATGCCCTGTAACATGACACTGTTTCTGCCCTTGTGTTTGTTCATTTGGGCTGTGTGAGGAGTTTCATAAACCTTTGTATATAATGAATAATTAGTATGTGTCTGAATTGGTCCATACCCTACAATAGCCTAGTGTTTTCCGTTTGTTAACTTTTTATTACATGCATGATTTTAATTAGATACATTGTCCATAACATATTTATTTAAAGTTACTTATCTTTGAAAAGGTTATTCAAGAAAAGTTAGGCAGTCAGTCTGAGGGAACAGAGCAGGTAGCTAAAGTCAGGTCTTCATTAGAGGACTTCAGAGGAAAACATAAGAACAAGTAAGTTAAAAAAAAAAAAATCTTGAAGGACCTCATGCTCTCGTCCTGATAGTTTTTTAAAACTCCACCATTGTCAGCATCTGTTCCCCTACAACATTCCCTGGTCTAATGGTACACTGGACGCTGGCAGTATAGGTCGTCGGGTGCCTTGCCACCTTATAACGCCAGCGTGCACATACCGTATTGGTTAGGATTCAGCTCACTGTTGTTGCCCAGTCAGTCAGTCATATTTTTGCACTTTGAGATCGATATCAGAGGTAAAGTGCTATGCAAATGTAATGTATGATTATTTTTTGTATCATTACAACAAGTGGATCTTTTAGGGATACTTTAGCTCTGGAAAGATTGATGTGTATTTAAAATGGGTCATTTATGTAGTAGAAATGTGAAATTATGTTTGAACTTGGAGCTTTCTAGACTGAGAAAAGCCAGAAAATATATTTTTGATTTATGGGGATGAAAGACAAAAACTCACAGATTGCAATGCTAAAACGCACACATGAATCGATCACATGTTTAGCATTCATGTAAACACTACATTCAGATTCACAAATCGGAATAAATTCAGTTAGATTGAAACAAAAGGTGTGCATGTAAACAATGACGATTTTTGTGTCATCTGAGGATTTTTTTCCCAGACAAAAAATACATATATCTCTCATCTCAGGGGGATATGAGGGAGGAAAGCATGTTAATTCAAAAATACTAAAAAGAATTCTGTTTTCTAATGACACAAAGCTTAATGCTAAATGCTGAAGTATCTCTTTAATGACTGTATGTGAAAATAAAATCCTATAGTTTAGAGGAAAGTTAAGAATTATGCATTTATTGTCACAGAAACAATGCAATTGTGCAAAAAAGACCAGCATAGTTTATTGTATTTCCCTTGTTAATGAATTGTGTTTATTTTTTAGGCCTCATAGCATTCATCCAGCAGTGAATGAGGGGATAAGAGAGCATATCTTGAGCTTACCACGCCAACCGAACCATTACTCATGGATGAAGGGAGATGTGGAGAGGGAGTACCTGAGCCCTGATTTAAACCTGCTCCGCATGTTCCGCCTGTACAAGGAAAACAATCCAACATCCACTGCAAAGTTCTGGCTCTATAGGGACCTCTTCAAGCAGAAGAACCTCAGATTTGGGCAGCCAAGAAGTGACACTTGTGCGAAATGTGACGCCCTGTTCTCAAAATTAACAGCTGCTACAACAGATGGAGAAAGATTGAAGATCGCAGCCGAGAGTGAGCTTCACCACCGGAAAGCTGAAAAAGCGTACACCCAGTTGCAGGCTGACACAGAGTGGGCCAAAGCCAATGATGACTGCCATCGACATGCAGGGGGTAGTGTTCACACCAAACCTGACACACTCCAACGTGTAGAGGTTCCATCGAGGTGGCAAGCTGTCTTTTGAAGTGGGCAGAAACATCTTTCGCTCCCCTAGTCCAGGCAAAGGAACGGAAGCTCATCATCTATAGTGACCGATGCTGTGGGCAGAACAATAACTGGCGAGTCCTAAACCTCATGGCCCTGCTCGTATCTAGAGGGTACTTCAGTCAGATAGAGCAGAAGTTCATGGTGTCTGGTCTCTCCATGATGTGGTTGAAAGTGACAGGTAAAAAACTAAAGAGTTTTTCTGAGATTAACAGTGTTGGGGATATGTGTGTGAAAGAAGAATCTTTAGTGAATTTCTTGTTGAATCATGATTTCAGCCGCTGATCCATGGTGTGTAAGCACCGTGACCTTATGAAAATGCTAGCCTATATGCCTGCGGAGGCCCAAGCATTTTATGGGACATTAGAATGCGAAGAGTAGCCTGGTATGTGTTGGTCATGTGCAGGGTAAGGTGGGTGTGGCGAACAGGATGAGGCTGAGGGACGTGAGAGAACGACACGAGGCCAGTGGTGCGTGTGTTAATGAACATCACCTGTGAGACGCACCGGTCTCGCATCTCCTCCGTGAGAGATGCGAGACCAGTGCATCTCTCAGATGTCACTCATTAACACTCGCACCACCGGCCTCGCGCCGTTCTCTCACGTCCCTCTGCATCGTCCTGTTCGCCACAGTGGGGTATATTGTGTATGTGATAAAGTCCGTGTATGTGGGTGAAGGAAGAAGAAGACAGGGTCGGCGAACTTGGGACTCGCACTTTATTTATAACAATAAAGAATTGTTTCTCGTGCGCCTTCACCGTAGTATAGCACTACAGCACTTGAATACGAAAACACTCTGCCCGCTGTACCAGCTCTCGCTGTCTGTCTCCAGCTCTCAAGGTTCAGTCAAACGACCACTCTTCCCGTTGCATAAATAGCTCAGTCCATTCAGTCAAACTCTTTCTAATTCGCTCGTTCACTGCGGGTAACGGCTGCGGGGCGCGTGCGAGTCCCAGGAGCTTCTCTCTCTCGCTCTCTCCTTCCTGGCAGCTTATATGCGGTCTCCACGCCAATCACTGCAATCAGACAAAGGTGTTCATCATCTGCACTTGACCTACTTACTCACCGCACAGCTCGCTAACTCGTCTCTCGCTACAGACTTCGCGACACCACGCCCCCCTCACCACAGTGTATATTGTGTAAAATTAATCATAATAGTAGTTGTAGCTTATCTTGTATGCCTTATCTTATGTTGTATAATAGGAATATATAGGTATTTATTTATTTAGTAAATTAATGAATGGGGTGATTATTTATGAAATGTACTGAATTATAAAAGTTAAAAGGAACAAAAAAAGGAAGATGTATATGGTAAACTAGCATATACTGTACCATAGCATGGAAGGATGATGTATGTCTGTATTGTAAATATGTATTGTTTACCGTTATTACTGTTGGTTATTGTTTGTATGTATTGTGATTGTATGTACGGTTTATTCTTTGTACTGACGTTTATTTTCTGTACTATAAGTAGGCCTATGTATTGTTCATTGTTCGTACTGTAGTGTCCGTGTTTTTGTTCTGTGATTTACGTTGGCAAAAAATTAAATAAATTGAAAGAAAGAAATGCTTAATATTTTCTTAAGGTTCTGTTACTATATTAAAACTAAGGTAAAGGAATCAAATCTCCAGTGGTTTAAAATGTTATGATGAATTGGACTTATACTGTTATTCCACATTAACTGGACATATACTGTTCTTCCACATTCCAGAAATGTAAATTACTCTAACTTTTTATTTTTATGATTGATACTAAAAAATCTTATCTCATTAGAATTGTGAAGCTTTTGTTGTCTATCTTCAAGTTAAAAAAAATATAATAATATAATATTCAGAGTCCAAATTAAAAAAATGTTATTATTCAAAATTTGAAAATGTGGACTTATATGGTTCTTCGTCTCAAGCCCTCATTTGTTCTTAAGATGTTTGAGGCTTGGAGCTCTTTTTAATTTGCTTGATGCTTGATTTCAGGGTTTTGGCGAGTAGTTCTCCCATAAAGTTTTTATCGGGGGACTTAAATACAAAGTGCTCCACAGAGGAAATTGTGCTTATTAAATGATTTAATTGTTACAGCAAAGCTTGCAATGTGGAAAACAAGGAAAAACAAAGAGTTGGAACTTGGCTCAACAGATGTAGACATGATGTTGAAGTGTATGGTAAAAGGAAGGATAAAAATTGAATTTTTATATTATAAGCTGATCAATAATGTTGAAAGTTTTTTAAGAATTTGGGGTATAAATGAGGATCCCTTTCGTTGTCACTCCGAGTTGCGTCGGATGACGACGAATGGGGTTTCACTTAGAACACCTATCGACTTTGAGTATTACAAAACGAGCCAATGGCAAAGAAATGCCATGGGTCTGCGGAATTTGCATAGCGTAACTCCGCCCCACCTCGTTGGTATAAAAGGAGGAAGCCGGCAACATGCAGATATGTTTTCGCTTCGGAGCCAAGAGTATTTCTTCACTCCACAGTCATCTCTGACTTCGCTCTACGAGACGAGCGGCTCTCTCCGGTGTTGGTGTGACGGCGATCTGCCGCGAGCTCACAGTGCCTGCTGATCTGTGCAGTGATCTGCCAGTGTGTGTGTGTCTCCCTGTGCGCTTCAACATCGCAGAGTTTTTTTCTCCTCTCATAAAAGAGCTCGCACGTGGCACGTCTTTTTAAAGACGGCTCGCCCGTGCATTTCTGGTTGCAGCGGACTGGTATCGGACTCTGATGGGCACGAGCGCTGTCTAGTGTGTTTGGGCTTTGATCATGCTTGAATAGCGCTCGTGGGTGACTCATGTTCTCGCTGGGAACGTAATCATCGCATCATATATAGGTCGAGACTCGGTGAACTCGCAAGAGTGAGAGTCCCCTCATCCACCCCCCGATCTTCGGCTGGTGGTCAGGGTGACCTGAGGGTGTTGGTCTGGAACAAGGCGCCGACCCTATGTCCGCGACCCCAGCCCCCCTCTTTAATGACGGTGCCCGCTAGCGAACTGATGATTCCACGAGTCTACCCTCGGGTGGCCCGTGTGTTTTCATTTGAAGCTACAGAGGATGAAGCTGTGTCTGTAGCAGCATCACTAGGTGGGCTTGATTCTTCTGGAAATGACAACTCGTCACAGCTGCCACCCTCTGGTGGGCATACAGCTGTGCCTGAGTCTGATCCGGAGATGACGGCCATGCTTTCCCGGGACAATTGGTTTTTGGGTGAGGCCGCCGACCCGCGTCCACGGCAAACCCCAATATCTTTCCTCCCGGACGTGCATAATGAGATCACGGGTCCGCTCGTTGGTCTCATCCGCCTTTCCTCCCCTCAGTGGCCGCTGCCATGCTGTTGCCATGCTACTGTGTCCTCAGAGTGCTTCCCGGCGCAATCCTAAGCACCCGTCCAAAGCCTGTAGTACTTTTCGTCTACACTAATCTGTGACGAATCCTATAGTGCCACAGGACAGGCAGCCGTCTCACTGCATCCCATGACTGTTCTGCTGGTCTACCTGACCCAGATGCTCATGGACATGCAGGAGGGCGGGACTGACCCGAGGCTCTTCAGTGAGCTGCGTGCCGCCACTGACCTTGCTCTCCGAGCAACGAAAGTGGACGTACGCTCTCGGAGTCAGGTGATGTTCACCATTCTGGGGCTGACCGGTCTGATGTGCACGATGTCGGGCGGACCTGTCTGCACGACACCCCTATCTCCCAGGTCGGCCTCTTCGGCGGCGCGGTTGAGTGCTTCTGCCCAACAGTTCTCAACCGCCCGTGAGCAGATTAAGTTATTCTGCCCGACGCCCCCGCCGTCCGCTCAGATCCCTCAGTCTGCCCACCGCCGAAGTGGCCCTCCCACGGTTCTAACCCCGCCCGTTCACCCAGGCCTAGCTCTGGAAGACCGTAGGTGGGCTGCCACAGCCCTCTCCAGGTTTGCGAATACAGGGACCCAGTGCTCCGGCACCTAGCTCGTCTGGGCCTTCGGGTCAACTGGGAAAGGAGTAAACTTTGCCCCGTGCAGAAGAGCTCTTTTCTCGGTATGGACTTGGTTGCCTTCTCCACTCAGCCATTGCTGACTTGCCCGAGACTATCAAGCGCAAGAGTGCGGTTCCACTGAAGTTTTTTCAGAGGCTCCTGGGGCATATGGCATCTGTAGCCGCGGTACGGCGCTCAGATTGCTTCATATGAGACCGCTTCAGCTTTGGCTTCGCGACCGAGTCTCGAGGTGGGCATGGCAACACGGCACCCTCCGAATACCAGTTACTCGGACCTGCCGTCAGTACTCACCCCGTGGTCGAACCTCAGTTTTCTACGGGTCCGAGTGCCCCTGGAACAAGCTTCCGGGCATGTTGTTGTCTCAACAGATGCCTCCACGGGCTGGAGCGCCATGCGCAATGGACATGCTGTCACACTCTCATGTTGAGCAGAAATGCTCCTGAAAAATTCAGTGAGATTTATCACACCAGGTGTTGAGCAGAAATGCTCCTGAAGTTCAGTGAAATTCATCACACTTAGGTGTTGAGCAAGGTTGCTCCTGAAGCTCAGTTATTCTCGCATGTAGTGTTGAGCAGTATGGCATGTCTATTGCCTCGAGTTGCTGGCAGTACGCCTTGCCCTGCACCGCTTCCGGACGTTGCTCATGGGTCAACACGTACTAGTCCGATCAGACAATACCACCACAGTAGCGTACATCAACCGTCAAGGTGGTCTACGCTCGCGCCGTATGTCGCAACTCGCCCACCACCTCCTCTTATGGAGTCAGAAGCATCTGAGGTCGCTTCGAGCCATTTTCATTCCCGGAGTCCTGAACTGTGCGGCCGACGAGCTCTCACGGCTTCTGCCCCTCCCTGGAGAATGGCGACTCCATCCCCAGTCGGTTCAGCTGATTTGGGACCAGTTCGGGGACGCACAGATAGATCTGTTTGCCTCTCACGTTTGACCCATTGCGCCCAGTTTTATTCCCTGACCGAGGGCACGCTCGGCACGGATGCTCTGGTGTACAGCTGGCCCGCAGGGCCGCAAGTATGCGTTTCCCCCAGTGAGCCTTCTTGCGCAGACCTTGCGCAAGGTCAGGGAGGACGAGGACTGGCCCTTACTGGCCCAACCGGACCTGGTTCCCCGGACTAGTACTCCTTGTGACAGCACCTCCCTGGCCGATCCCTCTGAGGAAGAACCTTCTTTCTCAGGGACAGGGCACCCTATGACACCCTCGTCCCGATCCCTGGAACCTCCATGTGTGGCTCCTGGATGGGAAGAGGCAGGTTTGAGTACCCTACCACCAGCGGTGGTGGCTACCATCACTTCCGCTAGAGTGTCTTCCACGAGACACGTCTATGCGTTGAAGTGGAACCTCTTCGTCAGCTGGTGCTCTTCTCACCGTGAAGACCCCCGGAGATGCTCGATCAGCGTTGTGCTTTCCTTCCTTCAACAGGGGTTGGAGCGAAGGCTGTCTCCCTCCACCCTGAAGGTCTATAGGTCTATGTTGCCGCCATTGCCGCACACCATGACCTCATCGAAGGTAAGTCGGTGGGGAAGCACGACCTGGTCATCAGGTTCCTGAGAGGAGCGAGGAGACTAAATCCGCCTCCCCCTCCTCTAGTTCCCTCTTGGGACCACTCAGTGGTTCTAACTGCCCTGAAGAGTGCTCCATTTGAGCGCCTGCAGTCAGTCGAGCTTAAATTCCTGTCTATGAAGACAGCGCTCCTGGTTGCACTGGCCTCCATCAAGAGGGTAGGAGACCTGCACGCATTCTCCGTTGACGAAGCGTGCCTGGAATTCGGGCCGGCTTACTCTCACGTGATCCTGAGACCCCGGCCTGGATATGTGCCCAAGGTTCCTACCACTCCCTTCCGGGACCAGGTGGTGAACCTGCAAGCGCTGCCCCTGGAGGAGGCAGACCCAGCCTTGGCACTGCTCTGTCCAGTACGTGCTCTCCGCGCCTATGTAGACAGAATGCAGTGTTTCAGGACCCCAGACCAGCTCTTTGTCTGTTATGGTGGGAAGCTGAAGGGAAAGGCTCTCTCCAAGCAAAGGTTGTCTCACTGGATAGTGGACGCTATTGCTTTGGCATACCTGCAGCAAGGTCGACCGTGCCCCCTTGGTGTGACTGCCTACTCCACCCGGAGTGTGGCGTCCTCTTGGGCTCTAGCGCATGGCGCCTCGCTAACAGACATTTGCAGAGCTGCAGGCTGGGCGACACCTAACACATTTCGCCAGATTCTACAATCTCCAAGTGGAGCCAGTGTCCTCTCATGTACTCACTTCAACCAGCTAGTACTGGACACGCTCCAGTACTAGTAGCTTCCAGTAGCTTCGCTTGCTCGCTATTCCACTCCAAGGACTGGATACGTTTGATATTCTCCTCAGGTGAGCTCTCCGAAAGCCCTGAGTTCCTCCAGCACTCCTGACGTCGGCGCCAGTGTCTATTGCCTGCGCGTCGGCTAGGTGCCTCCCGTGTGCATGGTCCCTCCTCTCAGCGACACCCACATGTGTATTTCCACTGTAAGCCTCTCTGAGCATGTGTCTTTCCCTTGGTAAGCCACCTTGCCACCCCTGGGGTTGAAATATTCCACCTGCGGCTGGACACCCCAGTGTTCTCCATATGCATCTCTCCGGGTCGTATGTGTATTCTCTAAGCCCCCCCCCCCCCCCCCCCCCCCCCCCCCTCTGGGTTGGCAATAATTGCATATTTCCTCTAAGCTATCGGATATGCTCCCCAGTGTACCTTGGTATTCCTGTGCTAAATAGGAGTCCTTCGTCCGTGCCAGTCTCACGACAAGGATCTCAGATTTACGCAGGGCACTGGAAGACAGCCGAGAAGGTGGCGTGATTAGACTGGTAACCCCATTCGTCGTCATCCGACGTAATCGGAGTGACAACGAAAGGGAACGTCTCGGTTACGTATGTAACTCTCGTTCCCTGAGTAGGGAACGGAGACGTTACGTCTGCCTGCCACTTTCCGCTGTACCGCGGGGATCGCCGGAGCTCAGTCTTGGCTCCTCAGCGAACAAACATATCTGCATGTTGCTGGCTTCCTCCTTTTATACCCACGAGGTGGGGCGGAGTTACGCTATGCAAATTCCGCAGACCCATGGCATTTCTTTGCCATTGGCTCGTTTTGTAATACTCGAAGTCGATAGGTGTTCTAAGCGAAACCCCATTCGTCGTCATCCGACGTAACGTCTCCGTTCCCTACTCAGGGAACGAGGGTTACATACGTAACCGAGACGTTTTATGTGTTGTTGATGATGCAGATTTATTTTTTACTTTTTAAATTTAATTTTAAATGAATTGTTGCTGAGGTAAAATGATAAAGGTAAGAATAGTGTTGTAAATCCTGGATTTAATGGAACAATAAAGATCTGTTCAACCTCTTTCTTACTAATCTTTCTTTCTAACTAATCATTCTTTCTCTATTTTTTATTTCTTACTATTTTTTATTTCTTACTATTTTTATTTCAAACTAATATATTTATCTATCTATTCTTATTAACTTTTCTTTCTTTCTCTCTTTCTAAGTAATCTTTCTTTTTTCTTTAACTAATCTTTCTTTCTTTCTTTCTTTCTTACTAATCTTTCTCTTTCTTTTTTCTTTTTTACTAATCTTTCTCTCTTTCTTGTTTCTTTTTTACTTTTCTTTATTTTTTCTACCAATCTATCTTTCTTATTAACTTTTCTTTCTTTCTATCTTTCTTTCAAACTAAGGGACTGTTCGTTTTTTATTGAAGGGGCTACCGGAGGAGTTTTGAGATCTATAGTCAAAATAGACTTGCCTCCCTTCTCCAGCAATACATTTTTCTATGACCCTCCAAAATGATTGTGAAAAAAGCCATGACCCTCCCCGATAATTTATTGATTACTTCTGTACTGGTTTGCGCTTGGCAAAGATGTTCAGATATCTCTATGCGAAAATATTGGTGTTTGCGATGAATAAATCTGTAGCACGTGTGATACAGTTTTGTAAACTCCATTCCCTTTCAAGGGAACTCGAGCTGTGTTGAGATGCGGTGGGAACGCTCTGCGTGATTGCGTCGTGAAGCACGTGTATAATCAGTCCAATGGAAGAACGAGACGTCATAGGCGGGTGACGTCATAGACCAGGAAGCTATAAAGCACACCTGAAAACAGACCGCGACAGCTTCTGTGCCTTCAGCAAGCGACCTGTGTATTCTGTCCTTGTCATATTTATTGTTGTCTGTCAAGTTGCAATATATATATATATATTATGGCGAAAGAGAGCAAGCAGCTTTGTGTTGTTCCCTGCCCACGTTATATCACAGGTGGGGTCACACACATCAACTTTTTGTTACTATTTGGGAGTGGAGCATGCCACAGTCAGTTCTCGAGGGGGCTGACTGTGAGCATTGCGAGAAGCTGTCTGTGAGGACGCACCGCTCCCGTCGGGCGTTCTTTGAGGAGGACGGTTCGGTTAGCGCTCCCCGCGCGGGTCCCGCTGTTGCCGAGGCACGGCGGCGACTCGCATTTTGGGGTTCGCAAACTGATCTGACAGCGAGGGTTGGGACGGGCCCCGCCCTATCTCAGCTTTCACCTGCAAGATCCAGTGCTGGCGATTTCCAGTTCAGAGGAATTAGTATCATTAGTGTTTTGTTTAAAAAAAGAGAACAAAACAAATAAAGATATTAAGAAAAAGGCAGATGTTTGAGTTTCAATAAATTAATAAATAAGTCAGCTCATAACTCTGTTGAATAAAGAGGAGCTTTAAAAGGAGGTTTATCTAGTGCTGTTGCTAGTTAAATATTTACTGGCCAGCTGAATATTATGAGAGTGAAAATAAAAAAGAGTTTATTAGATGAAATATATCTAAAAACAGAAAATCTCTGTATCTCAGCCTCCTCGTCGGGGACTGCCGTTTTTTCCCTATCTCCACACTGAGGTGATCGAGATCGTGGAATAAGCCGGTTTCTATTTTATGTGTTTAATGCCCAAACGTCTAACTATAGTAATGCTTGGGTATTAAGTATCTTGGTATGACAGTGCCTTGGGTTAAAGAGATGCTTTCGAGCTTTCTCTCTCCCGAGTCGGCGTCATCATTTTTAACCCCGACGTTACCCACCAGCCATCTTAAATAAATACATTTTTATTAGGCAGCGCTGGTGGGTAAATTATAAGGACATGGATGATTGTGAGGTTGTCAGCACTGATGCTATTCGAGAATTGCGTTGTGCAAAAACAGATAAACTATACTGGGGAGGGATGGTTTCGAGAAATCGTTTCTCCTCTGCGTCCTCTGGGGGGCGACTCTCTGAGGAGGGTCGCAGCACGGTCAGTTTGGTTGTTTTCCTGCTAGTGGCCACGGGGTGATATATATATATACAGGTCCTTCTCAAAAAATGAGCATATTGTGATAAAGTTCATTATTTTCCATAATGTAATGATACAAATTAAACTTTCATATATTTTAGATTCATTGCACACCAACTGAAATATTTCAGGTATTTTATTGTTTTAATACTGATGATTTTGGCATACAGCTCATGAAAACACAAAATTGCTATCTCAAAAATTTGCATATTTCATCCGACCAATAAAAAAAGTGTTTTTAATACAAAAAAACTCAACCTTCAAATAATTATGTTCAGTTATACACTCAATACTTGGTCGGGAATCCTTTTGCAGAAATGACTGCTTCAATGCGGCGTGGCATGGAGGCAATCAGCCTGTGGCACTGCTGATGTGTTATGGAGGCCCAGGATGCTTCGATAGCGGCCTTAAGCTCATCCAGAGTGTTGGGTCTTGCGTCTCTCAACTTCTCTTCACAATATCCCACAGATTCTCTATGGGGTTCAGGTCAGGAGAGTTGGCAGACCAATTGAGCACAGTAATACCATGGTCAGTAAACCATTTACCAGTGGTTTTGGCACTGTGAGCAGGTGCCAGGTCGTGCTGAAAAATTAAATCTTCATCTCCATAAAGCTTTTCAGCAGATGGAAGCATGAAGTGCTCCAAAATCTCCTGATAGCTACCTGCATTGACCCTGCCCTTGATAAAACACAGTTGACCAACACCAGCAGCTGACATGGCACCCCAGACCATCACTGACTGTGGGTACTTGACACTGGACTTCAGGCATTTTGGCATTTCCTTCTCCCCAGTCTTCCTCCAGACTCTGGCACCTCGATTTCCGAATGACATGCAAAATTTGCTTCCATACGAAAAAAGTACTTTGGAACACTGAGCAACAGTCCAGTGCTGCTTCTCTGTAGCCCAGGTCAGGCGCTTCTGCCGCTGTTTCTGGTTCAAAAGTGGCTTGACCTGGGGAATGCGGCACCTGTAGCCCATTTCCTGCACACGCCTGTGCACGGTGGCTCTGGATGTTTCTACTCCAGACTCAGTCCACTGCTTCCGCAGGTCCCCCAAGGTCTGGAATCGGTCCTTTTCCACAATCTTCCTCAGGGTCCGGTCACCTCTTCTCGTTGTGCAGCGTTTTTTGCCACACTTTTTCCTTCCCACAGACTTCCCACTGAGGTGCCTTGATACAGCACTCTGGGAACAGCCTATTTGTTCAGAAATTTCTTTCTGTGTCTTACCCTCTTACTTGAGGGTGTCAATGATGGCCTTCTGGACAGCAGTCAGGTCGGCAGTCTTACCCATGATTGCGGTTTTGAGTAATGAAACAGGCTGGGAGTTTTTAAAAGCCTCAGGAATCTTTTGCAGGTGTTTAGAGTTAATTAGTTGATTCAGATGATTAGGTTAATAGCTCGTTTAGAGACCCTTTTCATGATATGTTAATTTTTTGAGATTTTGGGTTCCCTTTCATTGTCACTCCGAGTTACGTCTGATGACGACGAATGGGGTTTCGCTTAGAAAGCCTATCAACTTCGAGTATTACAAAATGAGCCAATGGCAAAGAAATGCCATGGGTCTGCGGAATTTGCATGGCGTAACTCCGCCCCACCTCGTGGGTTTAAAAGGAGGAAGCCGGCAACATGCAGATATGTGACCGGTCACGGAAACTAGGGACACAAGTCAGTTCTGGGTTATTTTGAGTTATTCATAGATTCTGAAAGTGTAATCTCCAAGCTTTCCAATGATGTGTAACATGTGGAAATCTGATCATATTTGGAGAAGTTGTGGCCATTTTAAAGTAGGCACTTAAAAAAGCTCAAAGATGAGAAAACGACCTCTAAAGATTGTGCAGTTCTCACCTGTCTCTGCTGCTGGGGGTGGCAATAGGGCTCATTTACATCTCATTTAGATAAGCCATACCCCCTGTAAAGCTCCCCCCTGAGCTTTACAGCTTTTTTTGCACTTCGAATGAGTGCACTTCTTCCGAACTAGGCGAAAAACAAATGTGCTGCCCCTCTATTTGTAACGTACCAGCAACAACACACAAAGACCAATATGCCATATAGCCTGCATATAACGCAAAACCAGCAACAACACACAAAGACCAATATGCCATATACATATAACGCAAAACCAGCAACAACACACAAAGACCAATATGCCATATACATATAACGCAAAACCAGCAACAACACACAAAGACCAATAAGCCATAGGCCTACATACAACGCAAATAGTGCGCAACGCTCGTGTGCCCAAAATGTCAAAAATATTAAAGTTTATGCAGGAGGCAAATGCCTGCTGGCATTTTTCTTTAAGCAGTCATGACAGGAATTTTCCAAATAATCACATTTCACCAGATCCTGTTGCAAATCTCTTTACACCACTTTCTTGTGTGCGTATACACACACAAATGAAATGTCCGCAAGCACATTATATCATCAGCAGGTTCAGCATCTTAAATAACGACTAAAGAGCAAATGAAGCTTAACTTACATTTCAGAAACACGCACGGCAGGCCTTCATCGCAGCAAAGGTCTTAACTGCATCCTCTATTTCGATTCTCTGTGCCAGTTCATGTTCTATGGAGATTGTTGCCAGTCCAATAACTCTGTTCCCTGTTCACAAAACGTTCCCCATTCAAAGCAATCGGGACGTCACATATGAAACAGCCAGCCACCACTGTCAGCGAGCCGAGCCGCCGTTTTCAAGCACTGAGGGCGCGCGCGCCGCGCCCATACCTCCGGTTCAGTTTCCTGAGCCCACGAAGTGCGCCGAAAACATTTTCGGTGTAACTGCCAGGCGGTTCAGCTCGTCTGCGACAATCTTTGCGGCATCCATCTTCATTGAATTTTGATATCAGATAGAACCGGCCAGAGCACAGCATAATAAGTAGCCATGCGGTTCACTTGGAGGGCGGGGCAAAAGCGCCGGGTTATTCAGTATGGAAATGCACACAGACAATGACATGCCACGCCCCTACTGCATGCTAGAATCTCCGAAAACAAGCCGATTTCAACCTCAAAATGTAAGCTTTTATATATACCAATACTGCTATCTCAAACATGGAGAGGCTTCTTCGTGATTTCAATTAACAGATTCTGCAAAAAATTGAAATTCACCATTTTTGAAAAAAAACTCTTCTTTCTCATTTTGCTCGAAAGTTGTGCTGCCGACTTGTGTCCCTGGTTTCTGTGACGGGTCACATATGTTTTCGCTTTGGAGCCAAGTGTATTCTTCTCTCCACAAGCCATCTCTGAATTGTCAGCTTCACAAATGAGTACCTCGAGTGTTGGTGTGACGGCGATCTACAGCGAGAGCGTGCTTCCTGCTGATCTGTTGCAGTGGTCTGCCAGTCGGTGCGTTTCTCCCCGGGTGCTTCAACACTGGAGTTTTCTCTCACTAAAATACCTTACACGTGGCGCCAGTTACTCCGACCTGCCGTCAGTTCTTCACCCCGTGGTCGAACCTCAGTTTTCTCAGGGCAGGTGTCCCCCTGGAACGAGCTTCCCGGCATGTTGTTGTCTCAACAGATACCTCCACCACGGGCTGGGGCCCCATGTGCAATGGACATGCTGCTGCGGGCTCCTGGACAGGACCCCAGTGGCCATGGCATGTCAATTGCCTCGAGTTGTTGGCAGTACGCCTTAACCTGCACCGCTTCCGGGCATTGCTCAAGGGTCAACACGTACTAGTCCGTTCAGACAAAACCGCCACTGTAGTGTACATCAACCGTCAAGGTGGTCAGTCACTCACTGCAAAACAGTCTCTGAGACTGTTGGGGCTCATGGTAGTTGCGTCCAACGTAGTTACTTTTGGCCTTCTGTACATGAGACCCCTGCAGTGGTGGCTTAGGACCAAGGGGTTTACTCCGAGGGGAAATCCGTTTCGCACAATCAAGGTCACGCGGCAATGCCTACGTGCCTTGGTCATGTGGAAGAAACCTTGGTTCCTCGCCCAGGGCCCATTGCTGGGGACTTTGTGTCGACGCGTCACGCTATCGACCGATGCTTCCCTCACAGGATGGGGGGCGGTCGTGAGTGGCCGTTCGGTGAAAGGTCTTTGGTTGGGGCTCATGGCAGTTGCGTCCAACGTAGTTACTTTTGGCCATCTGTACATGAGACCCCTGCAGTGGTGCCTCAGGACCAAGGGGTTTTCTCCGAGGGGATATCCGTTTTCGCATGATCAAGGTCACGCGGCTATGCCTACGTGCCTCGGTCATGTGGAAGAACCTTGGTTCCTTGACCAGGCCCAGTGTTGGGGGCTTCTTGTCGACGGATAATTCTATCAACGGATGCTTCCCTCACAAGTCGGGGGCAATCATGAGTGGTCGCTCGGCGAAGGGTCCGGACAACACACTGATGGTCTCGTATATTAGGTGTGGTTGCCGCTACACCTGTACGCTTCGCGATATCTTTGCTCCTGGGAGCTCTGGAGTTATGGATACTGTGGGCTCGGCCTCTGAGGGGGCCCAGCTCATAGATTCAGGTCTCTTGACCAAGGTCGTGGAGACCATAGTCCAGTCTAGAGCTCCCTCCACGAGAAGACTAAATATGCTGTTCTCTGCCTGGTGCAGAGAATGCCTTCTGAATCTTGTTTCTGCCCTGTTGGTACAGTACTTGATTTCTGTAATGAATGTTTCTTTGCTGGGTTATCTCTGAGGAGAGATCCTTAATTTCGTCTTCTCCGTGGTACATGAGGCTGAGGCCTGCACGTACTTGGATTTGCACCTGGTTTGGTGGTAGTATTTCTTCACCCCAGGTCGGGTTGTATTTCTAGGTCCCTACTAAATGTGCAGGTCATTTGTACTCCAGGCCTTCTGTCCTCCACCTTTAATACCCCAGATCAGGAAAAACATAATCTTTTATGCCCTGTCCGGGCTTTGGATGCGTATGTCCACAGAGCTGCTCAGTTGCGTATATATCAGAACAATTATTTGTCTGCTTCAGGTAACCTAAGATAGGTTGCCCTGCATCTAAACAGATAATGAGTAAGTGGGTAGTTGAGGCTATCTCGCTTGCTTATGAAGCGGCCGGACAGCCTTCACCTATGGCTGTTCAGGCCCATTTTACAAGGAGTTTGGCTGCCTCTAGGTTTTAATTTCGGGTGTTTCCCTTATTTGTATATATTTGTAATGCGGCAGGTTGGTCCTCACCAAATACATTTGTCAGATTTTATGACCTAGACCTCTCCACTCCTGGGGCTAGGTTGCTTGCTTCTTAGTGTGCGCAAAGACTTCACACAGAACGGGCATTTGTCTTTATGGCGTAGTGGGTATGGGGTTCCCACCACGTCTCAACGCAGCTCGAGTTCCCTTGAAAGGGAACGTCTCAGGTTACGTATGTAACCCTGGTTCCCTGAAAGGGAACGAGGCGCTGCTATCTCCTGCCATACTTCCTGCATGCCCAGATCAACTTGCTGTCACAGTGTCTGGTTGTGTTCCCTTGTCTATCATTAGAGGTCCTCGTTCTCACGGTGTCCTTCACATTTGACTTCATTTCCCAGCATTCTGTCTGTCACTGTCACTCATCAGTTCATTGCACTCAGCTGTTCCCCGTAATCATTGTTCCCAGCTTTTCTGTGTTAGTCTTGTTAGATATCTGTATATATTCCCTGTCTGTGTTAGTATGTGTACGGAGTCGTTGTTTTATGTCCACACTTCCAATCAGTATCTGCCCGTTCTTGTTTTGTCTTGTGCCTTGAATTGCCTATTTGGATTTTGACCCCATGCCTGAATTACTACGAGTTTGGATTACCCTTTATTTAATAAATTACTGCACTTGGATTTTTCAGCCTCCTGTGTGTTTTCCGTGACAGAACGACTGCGTCCTCAGAAATCCAGCTGTAATTATCAGTTTTTATTTAAATATTTTTTTTTTTTTTTTTTTTTTTGGAAGATCTCGTCCCCAGTCACCATGTGGATTCCCCGTAGAGAGCTTTCTCCCGCAGAGAGAGAGAATGGCATCTCGTTACTAGAGTATTTTTCTAGATGCGCACAAAGGCATGAGGAGATCAGGGCAGTTGAGGCTTCACCACTGGTTTCATGGAGCGCTGGTTTCGTCCAGTTCAAAGGCGACAGAAATCCGTCTGAAGGGACGGAGGAGGAGGAGACCTCTGTCTACCCAGTCAGAGATTGATCACGTCCCGTCTGCCCAGTCAGGGACTGTTCACGTCCCGTCTGCCCAGTCAGAGACTGTTCACGTCCCGTCTGCCCAGTCAGAGACTGTTCACGTCCCGTCTGCCCAGTCAGAGATTGTTCACTTTCCGGCTGCCCAGTCAGAGAATGGTCACATCCCGTCTGCCCAGTCAAAGACTGTTCATGTTCCGTCTGCCCAGTCAGAGACTGTTCACGTTCCGTCTGCCTTCATGGACCTGGACTATCTGGGGCGTCTGGCTCGGATCCTGGACATGCCCGTGTCTGCTGTTCCAGAGCCGGAGCCAGTGTCTCCTGTTCCAGAGCCGGAGCCAGTGTCTGCTGTTAAATTAATATTAAAGAGGTGTTTGAACTCGCAAGTACGATGTCAGGCACTGTAATTTGCTCTGGCCCCCTTCCTTTTCGAAGGAGTGATGAGATAGTTAGCAGATTGTCATCACTCAATGGCTGGCTGTCTAAGTGGTGTCCGCAAAATAATATAGAATTCATAGACAATTGGAAAAGTTTTTGGGGCAAACCTGACCTGTTGAAAAGAGATGGTATTCATCCCTCCTGGGATGGTGCTGCTCTTCTCTCTAGTAATTTGGCTCATAGTCTTAGAGACAAAACATGACAACCTGGGGCTCAGGTCAGGAAGCAGACAAACTGGCTAAACCGACCGTCTGCTAGCGGCCTCGGGTCACCAAGGTCAGATAAATCCCATCACATAGAGGCTCTTTCACCTAGATATCATCATATAGAGACTGTGTCTGTTCCCCGAATTTGGAAATCCAAAAAACGTCCAAACCGATCTAAGGTTAAAAATGTAATTGATATTCAACAAATAAAAAATAGATATAATACAGATGAGCAAACGATAAAGCTATGGTTGCTGAATATTCGATCCCTTACTTCAAAAGCACTCATAGTTAATGATATGATTTCAAATTATAACCTAGATGTGCTGTGTATGACAGAAACCTGGCTAAAACCAGACGATTACATTACTTTAAATGAGTCCACCCCTCATGATTTCTGTTATAAACATGAACCTCGCCTGAAAGGCAAAGGAGGAGGTGTTGCTGTAATTTATAGTAATATTTTCAAAACCACTAAAAAATCTAGTTTAAAATATATTTCTTTTGAAGTGTTGGTGCTGTTGTGAATCAGAAGTCGGAGTCAGATCCATTTGCAACAACGTTTATTAAAGTCGCTCAACAGAAAACAGGACAGCTTTAACCAGTGTAGTGGGGTGTGCAGAAACGTGAAGCAAGCCAGGCAGGGGATCGAGAGGCGGGCAGCAAACCAACGAAGTCCAGGGACAGGCAGAGGGTCAATAGGCAGGCTGCTGACAGACACTAAGATCTAGGATTGCAAGGGGTAGAGTCAGGTAAGCTTTCAGGGAAGGGCTCGGACATGCAACACAACTGTGAAACAATACTTCGCACAGAGTGAGCCGTGGGCATGGTTGATATAGGTAACAGACAGGCAATCATTAGACACAGGTGGCAGGTAATCATTAGACACAGGTGACAGGCAATCAGTGCGAGTGATGCATAATGGGATTTGTAGTACTGGAGATATTAGTATTCAGGCGAGGGCGTTCGTTGCCGGTTACTATTAGAGACAGCGGGACTGGAAGCCGTGACAGGTGCTTAATGTAAAAATTTATAATGTAAACGATAAATCAAGTTTGAGAATTCTGATAAAGATTTTATCAAAGTATTTGCTGCCTTTCTATCAGAATTAGTATTGACTGCAGATAAAGTCCTAATTGTTGGTGATTTTAATATACATGTAGATAATGGAAAAGATGCAATGGGATTGGCATTTAAAGACATTCTTAACTCTATTGGAGTTAGACAACACGTGTCAGGACCTACTCATTGTCGTAATCATACTCTAGATCTAATATTATCACATGGAATCAATGTTGATGCTGTTGAAATTCTGCAGCAGAGCGACGACATCTCAGATCATTATCTAGTCTCATGTAAATTACATTTAGCCAAGGCTGCAAAGCCAACTCCGTGTTACAAGTATGTTAGACCTATCACTTCTGCCACTAAAGATTGCTTTATCAATAATCTTCCTAATCAGTTTCATCGTCTCAGCATCCCAGATAGCTTAGAAGAACTTGATATTGCAACAGAAACTTTTAACTCTCTCCTTTCCAGCACTTTAGATACAGTTGCTCCGTTGAGCTTAAAGAAGATTAAAGAAAATAGTCCAACACCGTGGTACAACGAGCACACCCGGGCCCTTAATAGAGCAGCCAGAAAAATGGAGCGTAACTGGAAGAAAACAAAACTAGAGGTATTTCGGATTTCATGGAAGGAGAGCTCGATTGCTTACAGATAGGCTTTAAAAGCTGCTAGATCTGCTTATTTTTCAACCCTATTAAAAGAAAATAAACATAATCCAAGGTATTTATTTGAAAAAGTGGCTACACTAACGAAAAAGAAAGCTTCAAGCCCAGAAGTTTCCAAGAAACACAGCAGTAATGACTTTATGAACTTCTTCACTTATAAGGTTGATAATATTAGGGACAAAATTATAACTATGCAACCGTCTACTACAGCATCACATCAGAGAGTGCATTATAGTCTCCCCGAGGTAAAATTTGATTCATTTGTTGCCATAGGAGAGGAAGAATTTTGCAAACTCGTTAATTCATCTAAATCGACAACATGTATGTTAGACCCTATACCGACTAAACTACTGAAAGAGATGCTTCCAGAAGTCATAGATCCTCTTCTTAACATCATTAATTCATCTTTGTCTCTAGGATACGTACCAAAAACCTTTAAGCTGGCTATGATTAAACCGCTTGTTAAAAAAACGCAACTTGATCCTACAGAATTAGTCAATTACAGGCCGATCTCAAATCTACTTTTTCTGTCAAAGACACTAGAAAAGGCAGTATCCTCACAACTGTGTTCCTTTCTTAAAAGAAATGGTATCTGCGAGGATTTCCAGTCAGGATTTAGACCGCACCATAGTACTGAGACTGCTCTCATTAGAGTCACAAATGATTTGCTCTTATCATCCGATCGTGGTTGTATCTCTCTATTAGTGTTACTTGATCTTAGTGCTGCATTTGACACCATTGACCACAACATTCTCTTAAATAGACTAGAAAACTAGGTTGGCATTAGTGGAATTGCACTAGCATGGTTTAAATCATATTTATCTGACCGCTATCAGTTTGTAGCAGTAAATGAAGAGATGTCTTATCGATCACAAGTTCAGTATGGCGTACCACAAGGCTCAGTACTAAGACCGCTGCTGTTCACTCTGTACATGCTACCTTTAGGAGATATCATTAGGAAACGTGGAATTAGCTTTCACTGTTATGCTGATGATACTCAGCTCTATATTTCTTCCAAACCTAACAAAACTCACCAATTCACAAAATTATCGGAATGCATAGTTGATATCAAAAATTGGATGACTAGTAATTTCCTACTACTAAATTCTGAAAAAACAGAGATTCTAATTATTGGACAAAAAACTTCCACACGTAATAACCTAGAATAACGTCTAACACTGGATGGCTGCTCTGTTAAGTCTTCGTCGTCAGTTAGGAACCTCGGTGTGCTCTTTGATACCAATCTTTCATTTGAAAGTCACGTGTCTAGTGTCTGTAAAACCGCATTTTTCCATCTTAAAAATATATCTAAATTACGTCATATGCTCTCATTGACAAATGCGGAACAACTAGTTAATGCGTTCATGACATCAAGGCTAGATTATTGTAATGCTCAACTGGGTGGTTGCCCTGCACGCTTAATAAACAAACTACAGCTAGTTCAAAACGCAGCCGCTAGAGTTCTTACCAGAACCAGGAACTACGACCATATTAGCCCGGTTCTGTCAACACTGCATTGGCTCCCTATTAAACATTGTATAAATGTTAAAATATTGCTGATTACTTACAAAGCACTAAATGGTTTAGCTCCCCAGTACTTGAGCGAGCTCTTAACGCATTATAGTCCTTCACGTCTATTGCGATCTCAAAACTCCGGCCAGTTGATAATACCTAGAATATATAAATCGACTGCTGGCGGTAGATCCTTTTCCTGTTTAGCACCAAAACTTTGGAACAATCTTCCTAACATTGTCCGGGAAGCAGACACAGTCTGTCAGTTCAAAGCTAGACTAAAAACACATCTCTTTGACCTAGCATTCACATAACACTCTATAGACTTCTATAATTCAATATTAGGCTGCTTAGATTAGGTCAGCCGGAACTGGGAACACTTCCCTCAAATCCTGATGTACTCGTTACATCATAAGAAGAATGGCATCTACGCTAATTTTAGTGTCTTTGTTTATCCCAAGGTTTTCCCGCAGCCTGCTGGATCCAGGCCGTTTCCAGATCTGACGAAGGACTTTCGCCTGGACCTGATGACAATGCAGTGCTGAGGTGCCAACTAGCCTCTCTCTATGGAGGATCCCTATACCACTCTACAGATAAAGCGTTGTGGAATTTTTCGGTTCGCGTACCTACCCAAAGTGATAAGATAAAATAAAAATTCTGCATCAAAATTTATAGACAAGTAGTTTGTTTAGGCATGGTTTGTATGGAATTACAAACCTGCGCACATATATTCAAATGCACATAACTATAGAATCAATTCTTAATGCGCATGTGAACGCCATCAGCGTCTATCACAGGTTCACGTTTAAAGTCTGTTTAGAGAGAACGGTGTCGTCTTAGCGGCCCCTAATTTAATAACAAATGATCATTTAGACGGAAGTGAATCAATCAAAACTAACTTTAGCTGGAAAAAACATTTTTCAAGAGCCACTATAAAACCAAACCAATCTCTTTTACCTTAAATTATATGTTTATCTCTGTAAAGCTGCTTTAAAACAATCTACATTGTTAAAAGCGCTATATAAATGAGGATGACATGACTTGACTTGCCTGTACCTGACCCGGTGTCTGCTGTACCTGAGCCGGTGTCTGCTGTACCTGAGCCGGTGTCTGCTGTTCCTGAGCCGGTGTCTGCTGTTCCCGAGGGGTCTGCTCCGCTCTGGCCGCCCGAGGGGTCTTCACCGCCCTGGCCACCCAAGGGGTCTTCACCGCCCTGGCCCCCCAAAGGGTCTTCACCGATGGACTCTGTGTTTCGCCCTGGATGCCCGATAGACTTTCTGTTTTGCCCTGGTTCCCCGTTAAGCCCTCACCCCTTGATCCTGTCTCCCTTCACGGACCTGGCCCACCATCCCTCCCCCTGATCCTCCACCGTTCCACCTCCCTCCTGAACTCTTGTGTCGTGTTTTAGTGTTGTCCTGGAGCGTCTGTTAGCCGCTCCTTAGAGGGGGGGGGGGGGGGGGTTATGTCACAGTGTCTGGTTGTGTTCCCTTGTCTATCATTAGAGGTCCTCGTTCTCACGGTGTCCTTCACATTTGACTTCATTTCCCAGCATTCTGTCTGTCACTGTCACTCATCAGTTCATTGCACTCAGCTGTTCCCCGTAATCATTGTTCCCAGCTTTTCTGTGTTAGTCTTGTTAGATATGTGTATATATTCCATGTCTGTGTTAGTATGTGTACGGAGTCATTGTTTTATGTCCACACTTCCAATCAGTATCTGCCCGTTCTGGTTTTGTCTTGTGCCTTGAATTGCCTATTTGGATTTTGACCCCATGCCTGAATTACTACGAGTTTACTACGAGATTGCCCTTTATTTAATAAATTACTGCACTTGGATTTTTCCACCTCCTGTGTGTGTTCCGTGACACTTGCTTCAGGCTTATCAGAAGCTGTCGCGGTCTGTTTTCAGGTGTGCTTTATAGCTTCCTGGTCTATGACGTCACCCGCCTATGACGTCTCGCTCTTCCATTGGACTGATTATACACGTGCTTCAGGACGCAATCACGCAGAGCGTTCCCACCGTGTCACAACGCAGCGTCTCGTTCCCTCTCATGGAACCAGGGTTACATACGTAACCTGAGACGTTACTTGTGTTTGTTTTCAGGCATGATAACAGTCGTTTTATTCTTGTGCTTATGCGATATCACGATTTTTTATCGTGGATGATTTAATGTCTCCACGATCTGCTTTTGAAGAAGTATGGTAGTAGCCTATCTTGCTACAGTGCACATTCTATCAGCTGAAATTCTGGCGCCTCAGTCCCAATAGGTTACTGTAAAGCTCAACGTACATTCACATCACATGCAGCGGTAGAGTTACACTCACAGGACACTGCACTTATTCACAATCCCAAAAGTTAATTATTTGCTCATGCTTTAAAGCAGCGGTTTTCAAACCATGTGTGGGTCGCCAGGATGATTTAAGGAAAATATAATTAAATCAAAAAATAAATTTAAAAAAATTTGTTTTCATAAAATCAAAGTCTATAGGCCTATATAAAAAAACACGCGAAATATGGATATTTCAATAATTAATAAAACGAAAGAAAAATCTGCATGCTGCTGAGTTTGGTAACATCGCACCGGCGCCTCACACATATTCCAGCATTTCAATCTTGACATCATAGCCTGTTCATTTTCAAAATAAAATAGTCAACCTAACATATAAAAATTACACTGCTCTTTTTAAATAGTCAGTAGTAGGCTACAATTCGTGCCATTCAGCGTAAGCACTGCTCCTCTGTGATGTTTTCAAGTACATTTTTCCAAGTGAAGAGGGCGACTTTCCCGTCGATATTCATGAGTGAAGTACAAAGCCTATAATACATAATAGTTTTAGCATCCAAAAACATTGCGAATATGCAAACATTTTTATTCGAATGAGAGAGTTATGTGTGCAACGCCGCACTTTCACTTTCGCTTTAAATTATTTCGTTTTGGCTTGTTTATAGTTATGTTTTTCATTCTTGTTCTGTTCTGAATATCATATAATTTAAAGGATTTGTTGTGGAATATTTTTTGTGTATTTTTTAAGCATACTGCAAACGATAATATGCTATTAATTGGTTAAAATTCTTATGATCGGTTGGTTAACCGGTTAATTAGCATCCCTGTATCAAAAGAGTGCAGAATCAACTTTGTGTTGTGATCGCGTCAAGGATCAGCCAGTACTTGTGCATCATCAGTTGTTAACAAAAGTACTGAGCTGAATTTTTGTACCATCTGTGCACAACAGTGTTTCAAATGAGAATAAAGTCAAATGCGCATTTTACAGTCTATGCTTAAGTCCCAATACTGTAAAACTCGACGTACATCCACATCAAATGTTAATTCAGCGGTAGACTTATACTCACATTACACTGCAGTTATTCACAATCACAAAAGTTCATTATTTGCTCGTACTTTAAAGCTTTGCCGGGTAAACATTACATGGCATGGTTCTGTTCTGACATGATGAACTTTTTCTGAGCGCGTACGTCCGAAGCGCGCGCGCACACTTTCAAACAGCGCCAAACTGGACATTTTCTTTCGCGTCTGATTTTTGTTGGGTCAGACCCATCTGCTAGCGATGGGGCCGAAACTGAGAGAGCTACATGGACACAAGCCACTTTGAAATGTTGCTGTTTTCATGAATACAAAAGTTGGGTGGCCTCCCTCTACAAACACCATAGCAACCACTCAGAATACCCTAGCAATCGCCTAGCAATCACCCAGAAAACCCTAACAACCATCCAGAATACCCTAGCAACCGCCAAGCAACACAATAGCAACCACCCAGAATACCATAGCAACCACCTAGGAATGCCCTAGCAACCACCCAGAATACCCTAGCAACCACCTAGGAATGCCCTAGCAACCACCCAGAATACCCTAGCAACCACCTTGCAATGCCCTAGCAACCGCCCAGAATGCCCTAGCAACCGCTTAGCAAAATCATAAAAACCACCCAAAATACCCTAGCAACACCATAGCAACCACCCAGAATACCCTAGCAACCACCAAGCAACATCATAGCAACCACCCAAAATACCCTAGCAACCGAATAGCAACCACCTGAACACATGAATAAGCCATATCTCAGCACCAAAACATCGTACAGACATGTTTGTTGGTTCGTGTGAAATCATGTACCACACCCTAGCAACCAAGTGATGAGTTTTGCCACTGCAAGCACCACTTCACATTTTCTTCTGGAAATGTACATTCTAGTTAGTGGTGCTTGCCAAAGGCAAGGCATCACTAGTGTTCTCTTGCATACTTATTAGTGGTGCTTGCCAAAGGCAAGGCATCACTATTGTTATCCATCATACTTATTAGTGGTGCTTGCCAAAGGCAAGGCATCACTAGTGTTCTCTTGCATACTTATTATTAGTGGTGTTTGCCAAAGGCAAGGCATCACTATTGTTATCCGTCATACTTATTATTAGTGGTGCTTGCCAAAGGCAAGGCATCACTAGTGTTCTCTTGCATACTTATTATTAAGTTGGCTTGAGAAAGCCAACTTACTGAAATCCTATTTAAACTTATTATTATTAAGTTGGCTTGGAAAAGCCAACTTACTGATATTGTACTTAAACTTATTATTAAGTTGGCTTGTGAGAGCCAACTTACTGAAATCCTATTTAAACTTATTAGTGGTGCTTGCCAAAGGCAAGGCATCACTATTGTTCTCTTGCATACTTATTAGTGGTGCTTGCGATAGGCAAAGCAACACTAGTGTTATTGTGCATACTTATTATTAGTGGTGCTTGCCTATGGCAAAGCAACACTAGTGTTATTGTGCATACTTATTATTAGTGGTGCTTGCCTATGGCAAAGCAACACTAGTGTTATTGTGCATACTTATTAGTGGTGCTTGCCTATGGCAAAGCAACACTAGTGTTATTGTGCATACTTATTATTCTTATTCTTCTTATTCTTCTTATTCTTCTTATTCTTCTGGCCACTTTTTGACGCGCTACTCCTCCCTCAGTTTTTGTCACAGACCCATGAATGAGGTGTCAAAACGTGCGGCCTGTTCGGGAATGGTGTGCTATGACTTTTATAAGCGATCGGGGGTACGATGTTTGCCCCAGGGGCGAAAAACCGGCCGAAAAATCCCATAGACTTAACATTGCGTCAAACTTTGACGAGTCGTAGCTCGGAACGAGGATGTCGCAGAAACGTGTAATTTACCACATTTGAAGAGGCTGACAGGCTCTGTAAGAACATACCACACAATGGGGTAAAAGTTGCACCCCTGGGGGGCAGGAGCTGCCCAAAGTTTCCCCATTGACTTACTATGGTGTAGGACGGGCCATGAAATGGGCCGTCCTACACCATAGAAACCGCTTTTATATTGAACATAACTCTGGATCACAGTGTCGTAGAGACAAAGGGGCGGGCTCATTTTACTCAGACAACCAATCAGTCTCTCAGGATCATTGTGAAGCTATCAAGCCACGCCCTAGCGACCATTTAGAGCACCTTAGCAACAACTCCCATAGACTTCCATTGAAAGAGATCGAAGGGATATCTCTGGACTGAATTGTCATAGAAACATGAGGGTGGGCTCGTTTGACTCGGGGCAGCAAACAGCCAATCATGAATCACCTCAACACTTCCTAGCCACGCCCTAGCAACCATTGTCGAGCACCTTAGCAACCAAAATCCAAAGAGGAATATCGTCCATTCTGAATGTCACAGAGGCATGGGAGTTGGTTTATATCATTCATACTGACAAGCAGCCTTTGGAGTTTCATCATTGGCAGCTGCCAAGCCACTCCCTAGCAACCAAACAGAGTACTCTAGCAACCATTTTGCAAGACCTACATCTCTATATCAGAACATCGTATAGAGATGGGGGTTGGTTTATATAATTCATACTGACAAGCAGCCTTTGGAGTTTCATCATTGGCAGCTGCCAAGCCACTCCCTAGCAACCAAACAGAGTACCCTAGCAACCATTTTGCAAGACCTACATCTCTGCATCAGAACATCGTATAGAGATGGGGTTTGGGTCTTTTGACTCATGCTAGCACACAGGACTTTCAACATGCTAAACATGCTAGCTGTGAATAGCTACATGCTAATATTGATTAGCTAAGTGCTAAATCATGCCATTAACATTATAAAAACTCTATAGTAACCAAATGTGAACACTACCAACCACCTAGTAACACCATAGCAACCATCCAGAATACCATAGCAACCACCTAAAACACCCTAGCAACCACCCAAAACACCCTAGCAACCGCCAGCAACACCATAGCAACCACCCAGAATACCCTAGCAACCGCCTAGCAACACCCTAGCAACCACCCAGAACACCCTAGCAACCGCCTAGCAACACCCTAGCAACCACCCAGAATACCCTAGCAACCACCTAGCAACACCCTAGCAACCACTCAGAACACCCTAGCAACCGCCTAGCAACACCCTAGCAACCACCCAGAACACCCTAGCAATTGTCATAGAAACATGAGGGTGGTCTCGTTTGACTCGGGGCAGCAAACAGCCAATCATGAATCACCTCAACACTTCCTAGCCACGCCCTAGCAACCATTGTCGAGCACCTTAGCAACCAAAATCCAAAGAGGGATATCTTCCATTCTGAATGTCACAGAGGCATGGGAGTTGGTTTATATCATTCATACTGACAAGCAGCCTTTGGAGTTTCATGATTGGCAGCTGCCAAGCCACTCCCTAGCAACCAAACAGAGTACCCTAGCAACCATTTTGCAAGACCTATATCTCTGCATCAAAACATCTTATAGAGATGGGGGTTGGTTTATACATTCACATTGACTTTGGAGCTTCATGATTGGCAGCTGCCAAGCCACTCCCTAGCAACCAAACATAGTACCCTAGCAACCGTTTTGCAAGACCTATATCTCTGCATCAAAACATCGTATAGAGATGGGGGTTGGCTCTTTTTACTCATGCTAGCAAACAGGACTTGCTACATGCTACACATGCTAGCAGTGAATAGCTACATGCTAATATTGATTAGCTAAGTGCTAAATCATGCCAATAAAATGCTACAAACTCAACAGTAACCATCTTTGACAACTACCAACCGATCGGACTTACGGTTTTCCTGAAAATTACAATCAAACTCGGAAAAAACTCCCATTGACTTAACATTGCGGAATGTTCAGATTTTCAAACTCCCCAACTGTCAAAAATTCAAATCTAAATACCTTGCCCTAGACTCAATCAAACTGCCATTCTATACACTATATGAGCCATTGAGACTCATTTAAACTAATAAGCTCATCTAACTATTGCACTTATCTATCTAATCTTAAACTCATAATAAATTAATAAACTCTAAACTTGAACTCTTAGACTTATTTAAACTTATAAACTCTAAACTCATAAACTTGTACACTTATAAACTCATACACTTATAAACTCATGAATTCAAACTTTTATGAAATCAAACTCATAAACTAATAAACTCTGAACTCTTACTCATTTAAACTCACAAAACTTATGAACTCATGAATTCATACACTTATGAACTCATGAATTCATAAACATATAAACTCATACACACATATAAACTCATGAATTCATACAGTTATGAACTCAAACTCATAAATGAATAAACTCTGAACTCTTACTCATTTAAACTTATAAACTCTTAACTTATAAACTCTAAACTCATAAACTCGTACACTTATAAACTCATGAATTCATAAACTTATGAACTCATGAAATCATAAACTCAAACTCGTACACTTATAAACTCATGAAATCATACACTTATGAATTTTCATAAATTCATACACTTATGAACTTTTAAATTCATAAATAGTTCACCATAGCAACCACCCATAACACCCTAGCAACCACCCAAAATACCTTAAAACACCATAGCAACAACATAGCAACCACCCAAAATACCCTAGAACACCCTAGCAACTGCCTAGCAACCCCCAGAACACCCTAGCAACTGCCTAGCAACCACCCAGAACACCCTAGCAACCACCCAAAATACCTTAAATCACTCTAGCAACACCATAGCAACCACCCAAAATACCCTAGAACACCCTAGCAACCACCAGAACACCCTAGCAACTGCCTAGCAACCACCCAGAACACCCTAGCAACCACCCAAAAATACCTTAAATCACCCTAGCAACACCATAGCAACCACCCAAAATACCCTAGAACACCCTAGCAACTGCCTAGCAACCACCCAGAACACCATAACAACCACCCAAAATACCTTAAAACACCCTAGCAACACCATAGCAACGACCCAAAATACCCTAGAACACCCTAGCAACTGCCTAGCAACCCCCAGAACACCCAAGCAACTGCCTAGCAACCACCCAGAACACCCTAGCAACCACCCAAAATACCTTAAATCACCCTAGCAACACCCTAGCAACCACCAGAACACCCTAGCAACTGCCTAGCAACCATCCAGAACACCCTAGCAACCACCCAGAACACCCTAGCAACCACCCAAAATACCTTAAAACATCCTAGCAACACCATAGCAACCACCCAAAATACCCTATGAACCCTATAATGCCATGAACATTATAAAAACTCATATATAAACCAAATGTGAACACTACCAACCACCTAGTAACACCATAGCAACCATCCAGAATACCATAGCAACCAACTAAAACACCCTAGCAACCGCCTAGCAACACAATAGCAACCACCCAGAATACCCTGGCAACCGCCTAGCAACGCCCTAGCAACCGAGTGGCGAGTTTTGCCACTGCAAGCACCACTTCACATTTTCTTCTGGAAATGTACATTCTAGTATTGTGATTACTATTCACCTAGACAAAACTTCGACACGCTACTCCTCCCGCAGCTTTTGTCGTAGACCCATGAATGAGGTGTCAAATCGACCGGTTCATTGAGGAGAGGTGTGCTATGTCTTTTCTAAGCGATCGGGTGTACGATGATCATCCGGCGGGCGATAAATCGGCCGAAAAAAGTCCCATAGACTTAACATTGGCACAAAATTTGTGAGATCATATCGTTTGACCAGGAGGTCATAGAGACTTGGGATTGGGCTCTTTTGACTCGGCATATCAAGAGGCCAATAAGTAGTGGCATAATAACTTCATAGCCGTGCCCTAGCAACCACTTGGGGCACCATAGCAACCATAAAACAACATTTACAAGCCATATTTCAGCTCCAGACAATAGTAGAAACATAGTCAGACTGTCAACTAGTCTTTAAATATCATCTCATAAACTGTATAAGCAGACCATAGCAACCATATAGAGTACCCTAGTAACCATACAAACACATGAATAAGCCATATCTCAGCTCCACAATATCGTACAGACATGGTTGTTGGCTCGTATGCAATAATGTACCACACTCTAGCAACCGAGAGGCGAGTTTTGCCACTGCAAGCACCACTTCACATTTTCTTCTGGAAATGTACATTCTAGTTAGTGGTGCTTGCCTATGGCAAAGCAACACTAGTGTTATTGTGCATACTTATTATTCTTATTCTTATTCTTATTCTTCTGGCCACTTTTTGACGCGCTATTCCTCCCGCAGTTTTTGTCACAGACCCATGAATGAGGTGTCAAAACGTGCGGCCTGTTCGGGAATGGTGTGCTATGACTTTTATAAGAGATCGGGGGTACGATGTTCGCCCCAGGGGCGAAAAACTGGCCGAAAAATCCCATAGACTTAACATTGCGTCAAACTTTGACGAGTCGTAGCTCGGAACGAGGATGTCGCAGAAACGTGTGATTTACCACATTTTAAGAGGCTGACAGGCTCTGTAAGAATATACCACACAATGGGGTAAAAGTTTCACCCCTGGGGGTAAGGAGCGGCCCAAAGTTGCCCCATTGACTTACTATGGTGTAGGACGGCCCATGAAATGGGCCGTCCTACACCATAGAAACCGCTTTTATATTGAACATAACTCTGGATCACAGTGTCGTAGAGACAAAGGGGCGGGCTCATTTTACTCAGACGGCCAATCAGTCTCTCAGGATCATTGTGAAGCTATCAAGCCACGCCCTAGCAACCATTTAGAGCTCCTTAGCAACAAGTTCCATAGACTTCCATTGAAACAGATCAAAGGGATATCTCAGGATATAAGTGTCATAGAAACATGAGGGTGGGCTCGTTTGACTCGGGGCAGCAAACAGCCAATCCTGAATCACCTCAACACTTACTGGCCACGCCCTAGCAACCATTGTCGAGCACCTTAGCAACCAAAATCCAAACAGGGATATCTTCCATTCTGAATGTCACAGAGGCATGGGAGTTGGTTTATATCATTTATACTGACAAGCAGCCTTTGGAGTTTCATGATTGGCAGCTGCCAAGCCACTCCCTAGCAACCAAACAGAGTACCCTAGCAACCATTTTGCAAGACCTATATCTCTGCATCAAAACATCGTATAGAGATGGGGGTTGGTTTATACATTCACATTGACTTTGGAGCTTCATGATTGGCAGCTGCAAAGCCACTCCCTAGCAACCAAACAGAGTACCCTAGCAACCGTTTTGCAAGACCTATATCTCTGTATCAGAACATCGTATAGAGATGGGGGTTGGCTCTTTTGACTCATGCTAGCAAACGGGACTTGCTACATCCTACACATGCTAGCAGTGAATAGCTACATGCTAATATTGATTAGCTAAGTGCTAAATCATGCCAATAAAATGCTACAAACTCAACAGTAACCATATTTGACAACTACCAACCACCTAGTAACACCATAGCAACCACCCAGATTACCCTAGCAAAACCCTAGCAACCACCCAGAACACCCTAGCAACTGCCTAGCAACGCCCTAGCAACCACCCAGAACACCCTACCAACAGCCTAGCAACCACCCAGGATACCCTAGCAATGCCCTAGCAACCACTCAGATTACCCTAGCAACCACCTAGCAACGCCCTAGCAACCATCCAGAATACCCTAGCAACACCATAGCAACCACCCAGAACACCCTAGCAACACCCTAGCAACCACCCAGAACACCCTAGCAACCGCCTAGCAACACCATAGCAACCACCCAGAATACCCAGAATACCCTAGCAACCGCCTAGCAACACCATAGCAACTACCCAGAACACCCTAACAACTGCCTAGCAACACCCTAGCAACCACCAGAACACCCTAGCAACCGCCTAGCAACACCATAGCAACCGCCCAGAATACCCTAGCAACCGCCTAGCAACACCCTAGCAACCACCCAGAACACACTAGCAACCACCCAGAATACCCTAGCAACCGCCTAGCAACAACATTGCAACCACCCAGAACACCATAGCAACCGCCTAGCAACACCCTAGCAACCACCCAGAATACCATAGCAACCTCCTAGCAACACCATAGCAACTACCCTAGCAACACCCTAGCAACTGCCTAGCAACACCCTAGCAACCACCCAGAACACCCTAGCAACCGCCTAGCAACACCATAGCAACCACCCAGAATACCCTGGCAACCGCCTAGCAACACCCTAGCAACCGAGTGGCGAGTTTTGCCACTGCAAGCACCACTTCACATTTTCTTCTGGAAATGTACATTCTAGTATTGTGATTACTATTCACCTAGACAAAACTTTGGCACGCTACTCCTCCCGCAGCTTTTGTAGTAGACCCATGAATGAGGTGTCAAATCGACCGGTTCATTGAGGAGAGGTGTGCTATGTCTTTTCTAAGCGATCGGGTGTACGATGATCATCCGGCGGGCGATAAATCGGCCGAAAAAAGTCCCATAGACTTAACATTGGCACAAAATTTGTGAGATCATATCTTTTGACCAGGAGGTCATAGAGACTTGGGATTGGGCTCTTTTGAGTCAGCATATCAAGAGGCCAATAAGTAGTGACATAATAACTTCATAGCCGTGCCCTAGCAACCAATTGGGGCACCCTAGCAACCATAAAACAACATTTACAAGCCATATTTCAGCTCCAGAAAATAGTAGAAACATGGAGTTTGGCTTTTTTCAGACTGTCAACTAGTCTTTAAATTTCATCTCATAAACTGTATAAGCAGACCATAGCAACCATATAGAGTACCTTAGTAACCATACAAACAAATGAATAAGCCATATCTCAGCTCCACAATATCGTACAGACATGGTTGTTGGCTCGTATGCAATAATGTACCACACCCTAGCAACCGAGTGGCGAGTTTTGCCACTGCAAGCACCACTTTACATTTTCTTCTGGAAATGTACGTTTTAGTATTGTGATTACTATTCACCTAGACAAAACTTCGGCACGCTACTCCTCCCGCAGCTTTTGTCGTAGACCCATGAATGAGGTGTCAAATCGACCGGTTCATTGAGGAGAGGTGTGCTATGTCTTTTCTAAGCGATCGGGTGTACGATGATCATCAGGCGGGCGATAAATCGGCCGAAAAAAGTCCCATAGACTTAACATTGGCACAAAATTTGTGAGATCATATCTTTTGACCAGGAGGTCATAGAGACTTGGGATTGGGCTCTTTTGACTCGGCATATCAAGAGGCCAATAAGTAGTGACATAATAACTTCATAGCCGTGCCCTAGCAACCACTTGGGGCACCCTAGCAACCATAAAACAACATTTACAAGTCATATTTCAGCTCCAGACAATAGTAGAAACATAGTCAGACTGTCAACTAGTCTTTAAATATCATCTCATAAACTGTATAAGCAGACCATAGCAACCATATAGAGTACCCTAGTAACCATCAAACACATGAATAAGCCATATCTCAGCTCCACAATATCGTACACACATGGTTGTTGGCTCGTTTGCAGTAATGTACCACACTCTAGCAACCGAGAGGCGAGTTTTGCCACTGCAAGCACCACTTCACATTTTCTTCTGGAAATGTACATTCTAGTTATTAAGTTGGCTTGTGAGAGCCAACTTACTGATATTGTACTTAAACTTATTATTATTATTATTATTATTATTATTATTATTATTATTCTTACTAAAATTTACAACTCTATCTCCTCCTAGAGCTTTAACTCCACATACTCCAAACTCGGCTCAGACACTCAAACTGTTCTGACTCGGTATGCTATATCTTTTCTAACTGATCGGACTTACCGTTTTCCTAAAAATGACGATCAAAGTCGGAAAAAACTCCCATTGACTTAACATTGCGGAATGTTCAGATTTTCAAACTGGCCAACTGCCAAAAATTCAAATCTAAACTCCTTGAAGCCCTAGACTGAATCAAACTGCCATTCTATATACTATATGAGCCATTGAGACTAATTTAAACTAATAAACTCATCTATCATGACACTTTTCTATCTACACTTAAACTCTTAAACTCATAATAAATTAATAAACTCTAAACTTGAACTCTCAGACTCATTTAAACTTATAAACTCTAAACTCATAAACTCATACACTTATAAACTCATGAATTCAAACTCTTATGAACTCAAACTCATAAATTAATTAACTCTGAACTCTTACTCATTTAAACTTATAAACTCTAAACTCGTAAACTCGTACACTTATAAACTCATGAATTCATACACTTATGAACTCATGAATTCATAAACTTATAAACTCATACACTTATGAACTCATGAATTCATACACTTATGAACACAAACTCATGAATGAATAAACTCTGAACTCTTACTCATTTAAACTTATAAACTCTTAAACTCGTACACTTATAAACTCATGAATTCATAAATTTATGAACTCATGAAATCATAAACTCATAAACTCGTCCACTTATAAACTCATGAATTCATACACTTATGAACTCAAACTCATAAATTAATAAACTCTGAACTCTTACTCATTTAAACTTATAAACTCTAAACTCATAAACTCATAAACTTATAAACTCATGAATTCATACACTTATGAATTTTCATAAATTCATACACTTATGAACTTTTAAATTCACAAATAGTTCACCATAGCAACCACCCAGAACACCCTAGCAACTGCCTAGCAACCACCCAAAATACCATACAACACCCTAGCAACACCATAACAACCATCCAAAACACCATAGAATACCCTAGCAACACCATAGCAACCACCCAGAACACCCTAGCAACTGCCTAGCAACCACCCAAAATACCTTAAAACACCCTAGCAACACCATAGCTACCACCCAAAATACCTTAAACACCCTAGCAACCATCATAAATAGCGTAGAACACCCTAGCAACACCATAGCAACCACCCAGAACACCCAAGCAACCACCCAAAATACCTTAAAACACCCTAGCAACACCATAGCAACCACCCAAAATACCCTAGAACACCCTAGCAACTGCCTAGCAACCACCCAGAACACCCTAACAACCACCCAAAATGCCTTAAAACACCCTAGCAACACCATAGCAACCACCCAAAATACCCTAGAACACCCTAGCAACTGCCTAGCAACACCCAGAACACCCTAGCAACTGCCTAGCAACCACCCAGCACACCCTAGCAACCACTCAAAATACCTTAAATCACCCTAGCAACACCATAGCAACCACACAAAATACCCTAGAACACCCTAGCAACACCCTAGCAACCACCAGAACACCCTAGCAACTGCCTAGCAACCACCCAGAACACCCTAACAACCATCCAAAATACCTTAAATCACCCTAGCAACACCATAGCAACCACCCAAAATACCCTAGAACACCCTAGCAACACCATAGCAACCACCCAGAACACCCTAGCAACCACCCAAAATACCTTAAAATACCCTAGCAACACCATAGCAACCACCCAAAATACCTTAAAACACCCTAGCAACACCATAGCAACCACCCAGAACACCCTAGCAACCACCCAGAACACCCTAGCAACTAATATAAACTTCAAACTACTTTAAAATTCAAACTAAATTTAAACTATAAACTAATTTAAACTTCAATCTACTTTAAACTTTAAACTAATTTAAACTTCTAACTACTTTTAACTTTAAACTAATTTAAACATTTAAACTTTAAACTAATTTAAACTATAAACTAATTTAAACTTCAAACTACTTTAAACTTCACACTAATTTACATTTTAAACGAACGTAAACTTTAAACTACTTTAAACTTCTTTAAACTTTCTGGTCCAAACTTTCACAAGCCAACTTAAAGTTTGTCTCGACGAACTTTTTCTAGTTATTATTATTATTCTGTCAAAAATTTACAACTGTATCTCCTCCTAGAGTTTTAACTCCACATACTCCAAACTCGGCTCAGACACTCAAACTGTTCTGACTCGGTATGCTATATCTTTTCTAACTGATCGGACTTACGGTTTTCCTAAAAATGACGATCAAAGTCGGAATAAACTCCCATTGACTTAACATTGCGGAATGTTCAGATTTTCAAACTCCCCAACTGCCAAAAATTCAAATCTAAATACCTTGAAGGCCTAGACTGAATCAAACTGCCATTCTATATACTATATGAGCCATTGAGACTCATTTAAACTAATAAACTCATATATTTATGACACTTATCTATCTACAGTTAAACTCTTAAAAACTAATAATAAATTAATAAACTCTAAACTTGAACTCTTAGACTAATTTAAACTTATAAACTCTAAACTCATAAACTCATACACTTATAAACTCATACACTTATAAACTCATGAATTCAAACTCTTATGAACTCAAACTCATAAATTAATAAACTCTGAACTCTTACTCATTTAAACTTATAAACTCTAAACTCATAAACTCGTACACTTATAAACTCATGAATTCATACACTTATGAACTCATGAATTCATAAACTTATAAACTCATACACTTATGAACTCATGAATTCATACACTTATACACATAAACTCATAAATGGATAAACTCTGAACTCTTACTCATTTAAACTTATAAACTCTTAAACTCGTACACTTATAAACTCATGAATTCATAAACTTATGAACTCATGAACTCATGAAATCATAAACTCATAAACTCGTACACTTATAAACTCATGAATTCATACACTTATGAACTCAAACTCATAAATTAATAAACTCTGAACTCTTACTCATTTAAACTTATAAACTCTAAACTCATAAACTCGTACACATAAACTCATAAACTTATAAACTCATGAATTCATACACTTATGAATTTTCATAAATTCATACACTTATGAACTTTTAAATTCATAAATAGTTCACCATAGCAACCACCCAGAACACCCTAGCAACTGCCGAGCAACCACCCAAAATACCTTAAAACACCCTAGCAACACCATAGCAACCACCCAAAATACCCTAGAACACCCTAGCAACTGCCTAGCAACCACCCAGAACACCCTAACAACCAACCAAAATACCTTAAATCACCCTAGCAACACCATAGCAACCACCCACAATACCCTAGAACACCATAGCAACACCATAGCAACCACCCAGAACACCCTAGCAACCACCCAAAATACCTTAAACACCCTAGCAACCATCCTAAATAGCGTAGAACACCCTAGCAACACCATAGCAACCACCCAGAACACCCTAGCAACCACCCAAAATACCTTAAAACACCCTAGCAACACCATATCAACCACACAAAATACCCTAGAACACCCTAGCAACTGCCTAGCAACCACCCAGAAGACCCTAACAACCACCCAAAATACCTTAATACACCCTAGCAACACCATAGCAACCACCCAAAATACCCTAGAACACCCTAGCAACTGCTTAGCAACTCCCAGAACACCCTAGCAACTGCCTAGCAACCACCCAGAACACCCTAGCAACCACCCAAAATACCTTAAAACACCCTAGCAACACCATAGCAACCACACAAAATACCCTAGAACACCCCAGCAACTGCCTAGCAACCACCCAGAAGACCCTAACAACCACCCAAAATACCTTAAAACACCCTAGCAACACCATAGCAACCACCCAAAATACCCTAGAACACCCTAGCAACTGCCTAGCAACTCCCAGAACACCCTAGCAACTGCCTAGCAACCACCCAGAACACCCTAGCAACCACCCAAAATACCTTAAATCACCCTAGCAACACAATAGCAACCACCCAAAATACCCTAGAACACCCTAGCAACCACCATAACACCATAGCAACTGCCTAGCAACCACCCAGAACACCCTAGCAACCACCCAAAATACCTTAAATCACCACAGCAACCACCCAAAATACCTTAAATCACCCTAGCAACACCATAGCAACCACCCAGAACACCCTAGCAACCACCCAAAATACCTTAAATCACCCTAGCAACACCATAGCAACCACCCAAAAAAGCCTAGAACACCCTAACAACACCCTAGCAACCACCAGAACACTCTAGCAACTGTATAGCAACCACCCAGAACACCATAGCAACCACCCAAAATACCTTAAATCACCCTAGCAACACCATAGCAACCACCCAGAACACCCTAGCGACCACCCAAAATACCTTAAAACACCCTAGCAACACCATAGCAACCACACAAAATACCCTAGAACACCCTAGCAACTGCCTAGCAACCACCCAGAAGACCCTAACAACCACCCAAAATACCTTAATACACCCTAGCAACACCATAGCAACCACCCAAAACACCCTAGAACACCCTAGCAACTGCCTAGCAACTCCCAGAACACCCTAGCAACTGCCTAGCAACCACCCAGAACACCCTAGCAACCACCCAAAATACCTTAAAACACCCTAGCAACACCATAGCAACCACACAAAATACCCTAGAACACCCTAGCAACTGCCTAGCAACCACACAGAAGACCCTAACAACCACCCAAAATACCTTAAAACACCCTAGCAACACCATAGCAACCACCCAAAATACCCTAGAACACCCTAGCAACTGCCTAGCAACTCCCAGAACACCCTAGCAACTGCCTAGCAACCACCCAGAACACCCTAGCAACCACCCAAAATACCTTAAATCACCCTAGCAACACAATAGCAACCACCCAAAATACCCTAGAACACCCTAGCAACCACCTAAACACCATAGCAACTGCCTTAAATCACCACAGCAACCACCCAAAATACCTTAAATCACCCTAGCAACACCATAGCAACCACCCAGAACACCCTAACAACCACCCAAAATACCTTAAATCACCCTAGAAACACCATAGCAACCACCCAGAACACCCTAGCAACCACCCAAAATACCTTAAATCACCCTAGCAACACCATAGCAACCACCCAAAATACCCTAGAACACCCTAACAACACCCTAGCAACCACCAGAACACCCTAGCAACTGTATAGCAACCACCCAGAACACCCTAGCAACCACCCAAAATACCTTAAATCACCCTAGCAACACCATAGCAACCACCCAGAACACCCTAGCAACCACCCAATATACATTAAAACATCCTAGCAACACCATAGCAACCACCCAAAAAAGCCTAGAACACCATAGCAACCACCCAGAACACCCAGTAACTGCCTAGCAACAACCCAGAACACCCTAGCAACCGCCCAAAAGGTGTTAGAACACCTTAGCAACAACACAGAACACCCTGGCAACCACCCAAAATACCTTACATCACCCTAGCTACACCATAGCAACCACCCAGAACACCCTAGCAACTAATATAAACTTCAAACTACTTTAAAATTCAAACTAATTTAAACTTTAAACCAATTTAAACTATAAACTAATTTAAATTTCAAACTACTTTAAACTTTAAACTAATTTAAACTTCTAACTACTTTTAACTTTAAACTAATTTAAACTTATTTAAACTTTAAACTAATTTAAACTATAAACTAATTTAAACTTCAAAATACTTTAAACTTCAAACTAATTTACATATTAAACTAATGTAAACTTCAAACTACTTTAAACTTTTTTAAACTTTCTGGTCCAAACTTTCACAAGCCAACTTAAAGTTTGTCTCGACGAACTTTTCCTAGTTATTATTCTTATTCCACACAAAAGTTTGGCGCGTAACTCCTCCCGCAAAGTTTGTCACAGACCCCTGAGTGAGGCGTCAAATCGTGCGGCCTATTGAGGAGAGGTGTGCTATGACTTTTATAAGCGATCGGGTGTACAATGTTTGCCCCACAGGCAAAAAAGCAGCCGAAAAATCCCATAGACTTAACATTGAGACGAACTTTGACCACTCGTAGCTCGGAGCGAGAATTTCGCAGAAATGTGTGGGTCACTACAATTGAAGAGGCTGGCAGGCTCTGTAAGAACATACCTCACAATGGGGTAAAAGTTGCACCCCTGGGGGTCAGGATTTAAAATACCTTAAATCACCCTAGCAACACCATAGCAACCACCCAGAACACCCTAGCAACCACCCAAAATACCTTAAATCACCCTAGCAACACCATAGCAACCACCCAAAATACCCTAGAACACCCTAACAACACCCTAGCAACCACCAGAACACCCTAGCAACTGTATAGCAACCACCCAGAACACCCGAGCAACCACCCAAAATACCTTAAATCACCCTAGCAACACCATAGCAACCACCCAGAACACCCTAGCAACCACCCAATATACCTTAAAACATCCTAGCAACACCATAGCAACCACCCAAAAAAGCCTAGAACACCATAGCAACCACCCAGAACACCCAGTAACTGCCTAGCAACAACCCAGAACACCCTAGCAACCGCCCAAAAGGTGTTAGAACACCTTAGCAACAACACAGAACACCCTAGCAACTGCCTAGCAACCACCCAGAACACCCTGGCAACCACCCAATATACCTTAAAACATCCTAGCAACACCATAGCAACCACCCAAAAAAGCCTAGAACACCATAGCAACCACCCAGAACACCCAGTAACTGCCTAGCAACAACCCAGAACACCCTAGCAACCGCCCAAAAGGTGTTAGAACACCTTAGCAACAACACAGAACACCCTAGCAACTGCCTAGCAACCACCCAGAACACCCTGGCAACCACCCAAAATACCTTACAACACCCTAGCTACACCATAGCAACCACCCAGAACACCCTAGCAACTAATATAAACTTCAAACTACTTTAAAATTCAAACTAATTTAAACTTTAAACCAATTTAAACTATAAACTAATTTAAATTTCAAACTACTTTAAACTTTAAACTAATTTAAACTTCTAACTACTTTTAACTTTAAACTAATTTAAACTTATTTAAACTTTAAACTAATTTAAACTATAAACTAATTTAAACTTCAAAATACTTTAAACTTCAAACTAATTTACATATTAAACTAATGTAAACTTCAAACTACTTTAAACTTTTTTAAACTTTCTGGTCCAAACTTTCACAAGCCAACTTAAAGTTTGTCTCGACGAACTTTTCCTAGTTATTATTCTTATTCCACACAAAAGTTTGGCGCGTAACTCCTCCCGCAAAGTTTGTCACAGACCCCTGAGTGAGGCGTCAAATCGTACGGCCTATTGAGGAGAGGTGTGCTATGACTTTTATAAGCGATCGGGTGTACAATGTTTGCCCCACAGGCAAAAAAGCAGCCGAAAAATCCCATAGACTTAACATTGAGACGAACTTTGACCACTCGTAGCTCGGAGCGAGAATTTCGCAGAAATGTGTGGGTCACTACAATTGAAGAGGCTGGCAGGCTCTGTAAGAACATACCTCACAATGGGGTAAAAGTTGCACCCCTGGGGGTCAGGAGCTGTCCAAAGTTGCCCCATTGACTTACTATAGTGTGAACGGCCCCTGAAATTAATGTGTTTATAGTGTCACAGACCCCTGAGTGAGGCGTCAAATCGACCGGCTCATTGAGGAGAGGTGTGCAATTGATTTTCTAAGCGATCGGGTGTACGATGTTTGCACAGCGGACGAAAAAGCGACCAAAAAAGTCCCATTGACTTAACATTGTGGAATGTTCAGAAATTTAAATCCCAACTGACTTTTTCACACACACAGACAAAAAGGGCCTGACAGCCCTGTGTTTCTCTCCCTCTCTCTCTCCCTCAGAGGATTTATATTACCAAGCAGCCAAAATTGGAATGACAGAAACCCTGTGACAGGCGGTGACTGTTACAACACCCTAGCAACACCATAGCAACCACCCAGAACACCCTAGCAACTGCCTAACAACCCCACAGAACACTCTAGCAACCACCCAAAATACCTTAAACACCCTAGCAACACCATAGCAACCATCCTAAATAGCCTAGAACACCCTAACAACACCATAGCAACCACCCAGAACACCCTAGCAACTGCCTAACAACCCCACAGAACACCCTAGCAACCACCCAAATACCTCAAAACACCCAAGCAACACCATAGCAACCACCCAAAATACCTTAGAACACCCTAGCAACACCATATCAACCACCCAGAACACCTTAGCAACTGCCTAGCAACCACCCAGAACACCCTAGCAACACCCCAAAACACCTTACAACACCATAGCAACCACCCAAAATGCCTTAAAACACCCTAGCAACACCGATAGCAACCACCCAGAACACCCTAGCAACCACCCAAAATACATTAAAACACCCTAGCAACAACATAGCAACCACCCAAAACACCATAGCAACCACCCAGAACACCCTAGCAACCACCCAAAATACCTTAGCAACCACCTAGCAACCAACCAGGACACCTTAGAAACCCACTAGAAACACCCTAGCAACTTTAAATTACTTCAAACTATACTTTAAACTACTTTAAACTAATTTAAACTTCAAACTAATTTAAACTTTAAACTAATTTAAACTTCAAACTACTTTAAAATTCAAACTACTTTAAAATTCAAACTAATTTAAACTTCAAACTAATTTAAACTTTAAACTAATTTAAAATTCAAACTACTTTAAAGTTCTTCAAACTTTCTGGTCCAAACTTTCACAAGCCAACTTAAAGTTTGTCTCAACAAACTTTTTCTAGTTAAGTTGGCTTGTGAAAGCCAACTTACTGAAATCCTATTTAAACTTATTAAGTTGGCTTGTGAGAGCCAACTTACTGAAATCCTATTTAAACTTATTATTAAGTTGGCTTGTGAGAGCCAACTTACTGACATCCTATTTAAACTTATTATTAAGTTGGCTTGTGAGAGCCAACTTACTGAAATCCTATTTAAACTTATTATTATTCTTCTTCTTCTTCTTGCAGTGAAATTTCTATATCAAACTCCTCCTAGAGCTTTAACTCTACATACTCCAAACTCGGCTCAGACACTCAAACTGTTCTGACTCGAGTTGCTATATCTTTTCTAACTGATCGGACTTACGGTTTTCCTAAAAATGACGATCAAACTCGGAAAAAACTCCCATTGATTTAACATTGCGGAATGTTCAGATTTTCAAATTCCCCAACAGCCAAAAATTCAAATCTAAACTCCTTGAAGCCCTAGACTGAATCAAACTGCCATTTTATATACTATATGAGCCATTGAGACTCATGTAAACTAATAAACTCATCTATCTATGACACTTATCTATCTACACTTAAACTCTTAAACTTATAATAAATTAATTAACTCTAAACTTGAACTCTTAGACTCATTTAAACTTATAAACTATAAACTCATACACTTATAAACTCATAAATACATACACTTATGAACTCTTAAACTCATAAATTAATAAACTCTGAACTCTTACTCATTTAAACTTATAAACTCTAAACTCATAAACTCGTACACTTATAAACTCATGAATTCATAAACTTATAAACTCTAAACTCATAAATACATACACTTATGAACTCTTAAACTCATAAATTAATAAACTCTGAACTCTTACTCATTTAAACTTATAAACTCTAAACTCATAAACTCGTACACTTATAAACTCATGAATTCATAAACTTATAAACTCTAAACTCATAAACTTGTATACTTATAAACTCATGAATTCATTCACTTATGAACTCATGAATTCATAAACTTATAAACTCATGAATTCATACACTTATGAACTCAAACTCAATTTAATAAACTCTGAACTCTTACTCATTTAAACTTATAAACTCTTAACTCATAAACTCGTACACTTATAAACTCATGAATTCATAAACTTATAAACTCTAAACTCATAAACTTGTACACTTATAAACTCATGAATTCATAACTTATGAACTCATGAATTCATAAACTTATGAACTCTTAAACTCATAAATTAATAAACTCTGAACTCTTACTCATTAAAACTTATAAACTCTGAACTCATAAACTTGTACACTTATAAACTCATGAATTCATACACTTATGAACTCATGAATTCATAAACTTATAAACTGATACACTTATATACTCATGAATTCATACACTTATGAACTTAAACTCATAAATTAATAAACTGAACTCTTACTCATTTAAACGTATAAACTGTAAACTCAAACTCGTACACTTATGAAATCATGAATTCATATACTTATAAACTCATAAACTTATAAACTCATGAATTTACACTTATAAATTTTCATAAATTCATACACTTATGAACTTTTAATCATAAATAGTTCACCATAGCAACCACCCAAAACACCCTAGCAACTGCCTAGCAACCACCCAAAATACCTTAAAACACCCTAGCAACACCATAGCAACCACCCAAAATAGCCTAGAACACCCTAGCAACACCATAGCAACCACCCAGCACACCCTAGCAACTGCCTAGCAACCACACATAACACCCTAGCAACACCATAGCAACCACCCAGCACACCCTAGCAACTGCCTAGCAACCACCCATAACACCCTAGCAACCACCCAAAATACATTAAAACACCCTAGCAACACCCTAGCAACCACCCAGAACACCCTAGCAACCACCCAAACTACCTTAGAACACCCTTGCAACACCATAGCAACCACCCACAATACCTTAGGACACCCTAGCAACACCATAGCAACCAACCAGAACGCCCTAGCAACAGCCTAGCAACCACCTAAAATACCCTAAAACACCCTAGCAACACTATAGCAACCACCCAAAATATCCTAGAACAACCTAGCAATACCATAGCAACCACCCAAAATACCTCAGAACAACCTAGCAACACCCTAGCAACCCCAGAACACCCTAGCAACTGCCTAGCAACCACCCAGAACACCCTAGTACCAACCCAAAATACCTTAAAACACCCTAGCAACACCATAGCAACCACCCAAAATAGCATAGAACACCCTAGCAACACCAGAACACCCTAGCAACCACCCACAATACCCTAGAACGCCATAGCAACACCCTAGCAACCACCAGAACACCCTAGAAACTGCCTTGCAACCACCCAGAACACCCTAGCAACCACCGAAAATACCTTAAATCACCCTAGCAACACCATAGCAACCACAAAAAATACCCTAGAACACCCTAGCAACCACCCAGTACACCCTAGCAACTGCCTAGCAACAACCCAGAACACCCTAGCAACCACCCAAAAGCGTTAGAACACCCTAGCAATACCATAGCAACCACCCAGAACACCCTGCAACCACCCAAAATACCTTAAAACACCCTAGCAACACTATAGCAACCACCAAAAATAGCCTAGAACACCCTAACAACACGATAGCAACCACCCAGAATACCCTAGCAACTGCCTAGCAACCACCCATAAAACCCTAGCAACCACCCAAAATACCTTAAAACACCCTAGCAACACCATAGCAACCACACAAAATACCTTAGAATGCCCTAGCAACACCATAGCAACCACCCAGAACACCCTAGCAACCACCTAACAGCCACCCAGAAACCCCTAGTAACCAACCAAAATACCTTAGAACACACTAGCAACACATAGCAACCACCCAAAATAGCCTAGAACAACCTAGCACAACATAGCAACCACCCAGAACACCCTAGCAACCACCTAACAACCACCCAGAAACCCCTAGTAACCAACCAAAATACCTTAGCAACCATCTAGCAACCACCCGTAACACCCTAGCAACCACCCAAAATACCTTAGCAACCACCCAGAACACCTTAGCAACCCACTAGAAACACCCTAGCAACTTTAAATTACTTCAAACTATACTTTAAACTACTTTAAATTACTTTAAACTACTTTTAACTAATTTAAACTTTAAACTAATTTAAAATTTAAACTAATTTAAACTTAAACTAATTTAAACTTCAAACTACTTTAAACTTTAAACTAATCTAAACTTTAAACTAATCTAAACTTCAAACTACTTTAAACTTCTTCAAACTTTCTGGTCCAAACTTTCACAAGCCAAATTAAAGTTTGTCTCGACGAACTTTTTCTAGTTAAGTTGGCTTGTGAGAGCCAACTTACTGAAATCCTATTTAAACTTATTAAGTTGGCTTGTGAGAGCCAACTTACTGATATTGTACTTAAACTTATTATTAAGTTGGCTTGTGAGAGCCAACTTACTGAAATCCTATTTAAACTTATTATTAAGTTGGCTTGTGAGAGCCAACTTACTGATATTGTACTTAAACTTATTATTATTATTATTCTGTCAAAAATTTACAACTCTATCTCCTCCTAGAGCTTTAACTCCACATACTCCAAACTCGGCACAGACACTCAGACTGTTCTGACTCGGTATGCTATATCTTTTCTAACTGATCGGACTTACGGTTTTCCTAAAAATGACGATCAAAGTCGGAAAAAACTCCCATTGACTTAACATGGCGGAATGTTCAGATTTTCAAACTCCCCAACTGTCAAAAATTCAAATCTAAATACCTTGAAGCCCTAGACTGAATCAAACTGCCATTCTATATACTATATGAGCCATTGAGACTCATTCAAACTAATAATTTCTTTCTTTCTTTCTAACTAATCTTTCTTCTTTCTTTTTTTCTTTCTAACTAATCTTTCTTCTTTCTTTCTTTCTTTCTTTCTTTCTTTTTCTTTCTTTCTTTCTAACTAATCTTTCTTCTTTCTTTCTTTCTTTCTAACTAATCTTTCTTCTTTCTTTCTTTCTTTCTAACTAATCTTTCTTTCTTTCTTTCTTTCTTTCTTTCTAACTAATCTTTCTTCTTTCTTTCTAACTAATCTTTCTTCTTTATTTCTAACTAATCTTTCTTCTTTCTTTCTTTCTTTCTTTCTTTCTTTCTTTCTTTCTTTCTTTCTTTCTTTCTTTCTTTCTTTCTAACTAATCTTTCTTCTTTCTTTCTTTCTTTTTTTCTTTCTTTCTTTCTTTCTTTCTTTCTTTCTTTCTTTCTTTCTTTCTTTCTTTCTTTCTTTCTTTCTTTCTTTCTTACTAATCTTTCTTCTTTCTTTCTTTCTTTCTTTCTAACTAATCTTTCTTCTTTCTTTCTTTCTTTCTAACTAATCTTTCTTTTTTCTTTCTTTCTTTCTTTCTTTCTTTCTTTCTTTCTTTCTTTCTTTCTTTCTTTCTTTCTTTCTTTCTTTCTTTCTTTCTTTCTTTCTAACTAATCTTTCTTCTTTCTTTCTTTCTTTCTTTCTTTCTAACTAATCTTTCTTCTTTCTTTCTTTCTTTCTTTCTTTCTTTCTTTCTTTCTTTCTTTCTTTCTTTCTTTCTTTTTCTTTCTTTCTTTCTAACTAATCTTTCTTCTTTCTTTCTTTCTTTCTTTCTTTCTAACTAATCTTTCTTCTTTCTTTCTTTCTTTCTTTCTTTCTAACTATTCTTTCTTCTTTCTTTCTTTCTTTCTTTCTTTCTTTCTTTCTTTCTTTCTTTCTAACTAATCTCTCTTCTTTCTTTCTAACTAATCTTTCTTTCTTTCTTTCTAAATAATCTTTCTTCTTTCTTTCTTTCTAACTAATCTTTCTTCTTTCTTTCTTTCTTTCTTTCTTTCTTTTTCTTTCTTTCTTTTTCTTTCTTTCTAACTAATCTTTCTTCTTTCTTTCTTTCTTTCTTTCTTTCTTTCTTTATTTCTTTCTTTCTTTCTTTCTTTCTTTCTTTCTTTCTTTCTTTCTTTCTAACTAATCTTTCTTCTTTCTTTCTTTCTTTCTTTCTAACTAATCTTTCTTCTTTCTTTCTTTCTTTCTTTCTTTCTAACTAATCTTTCTTTCTTTCTTTCTAACTAATCTTTCTTCTTTCTTTCTTTCTTTCTAACTAATCTTTCTTCTTTCTTTCTTTCTTTCTTTCTTTCTTTCTTTCTTTCTTTCTTTCTTTCTTTCTAACTAATCTTTCTTCTTTCTTTCTTTCTTTCTTTCTTTCTTTCTTTCTTTTTCTTTCTTTCTTTCTAACTAATCTTTCATCTTTCTTTCTAACTAATCTTTCTTCTTTCTTTCTTTCTTTCTAACTAATCTTTCTTCTTTCTTTCTTTCTAACTATTCTTTCTTCTTTCTTTCTTTCTTTCTTTCTTTCTTTCTTTCTTTCTTTCTTTCTAACTAATCTTTCTTTCTAACTAATTCTTTCTTTCTTTCTTTCTAACTAATCTTTCTTCTTTCTTTCTTTCTTTCTAACTAATCTTTCTTCTTTCTTTCTAACTAATCTTTCTTTCTAACTAATTCTTTCTTTCTTTCTTTCTAACTAATCTTTCTTCTTTCTTTCTTTCTTTCTAACTAATCTTTCTTCTTTCTTTCTAACTAATCTTTCTTCTTTCTTTCTTTCTTTCTTTCTTTCTTTCTTTCTTTCTTTCTTTCTTTCTTACTAATCTTTCTTCTTTCTTTCTTTCTTTCTTTCTTTCTAACTAATCTTTCTTCTTTCTTTCTTTCTTTCTAACTAATCTTTCTTTTTTCTTTCTTTCTTTCTTTCTTTCTTTCTTTCTTTCTTTCTTTCTTTCTTTCTTTCTTTCTTTCTAAATAATCTTTCTTCTTTCTTTCTTTCTTTCTTTCTTTCTTTTTCTTTCTTTCTTTCTAACTAATCTTTCTTCTTTCTTTCTTTCTTTCTTTCTTTCTAACTAATCTTTCTTCTTTCTTTCTTTCTTTCTTTCTTTCTAACTATTCTTTCTTCTTTCTTTCTTTCTTTCTTTCTTTCTAACTAATCTTTCTTCTTTCTTTCTAACTAATCTTTCTTTCTTTCTTTCTAACTAATCTTTCTTCTTTCTTTCTTTCTAACTAATCTTTCTTCTTTCTTTCTTTCTTTCTTTCTTTCTTTCTTTCTAACTAATCTTTCTTCTTTCTTTCTTTCTTTCTAACTAATCTTTCTTCTTTCTTTCTTTCTTTCTAACTAATCTTTCTTCTTTCTTTCTTTCTTTCTTTCTTTCTTTCTTTCTTTCTTTCTTTCTTTCTTTCTTTTTCTTTCTTTCTTTTTCTTTCTTTCTAACTAATCTTTCTTCTTTCTTTCTTTCTTTCTTTCTTTCTTTCTAACTAATCTTTCTTCTTTCTTTCTTTCTTTCTTTCTTTCTTTCTAACTAATCTTTCTTCTTTCTTTCTTTCTAACTAATCTTTCTTTCTTTCTTTCTAACTAATCTTTCTTCTTTCTTTCTTTCTAACTAATCTTTCTTCTTAAATTCTTTCTTTCTTTCTTTCTTTCTTTCTTTCTTTCTTTCTTTCTTTCTTTCTTTCTTTCTTTCTTTCTTTCTTTCTTTCTTTCTTTCTTTTTCTTTCTTTCTTTCTAACTAATCTTTCTTCTTTATTTCTTTCTTTCTAACTAATCTTTCTTCTTTCTTTCTTTCTAACTATTCTTTCTTCTTTCTTTCTTTCTTTCTTTCTTTCTTTCTTTCTTTCTTTCTTTCTTTCTTTCTTTCTTTCTAACTAATCTTTCTTTCTAACTAATCTTTCTTTCTTTCTTTCTAACTAATCTTTCTTCTTTCTTTCTTTCTTTCTAACTAATCTTTCTTCTTTTTTTCTTTCTTTCTTTCTTTCTTTCTTTCTTTCTTTCTTTCTTTCTTTCTTTCTTTCTTTCTTCCTTTCTTTCTTTTTCTTTCTTTCTTTTTCTTTCTTTCTTTCTAACTAATCTTTCTTCTTTCTTTCTTTCTTTCTAACTAATCTTTCTTCTTTCTTTCTTTCTTTCTAACTAATCTTTCTTCTTTCTTTCTTTCTTTCTAACTAATCTTTCTTTCTTTCTTTCTAACTAATCTTTCTTCTTTCTTTCTTTCTAACTAATCTTTCTTCTTTCTTTCTTTCTTTCTTTCTTTCTTTCTTTCTTTCTTTCTTTCTTTCTTTCTTTCTTTCTTTCTTTCTTTCTTTCTAACTAATCTTTCTTCTTTCTTTCTAACTAATCTTTCTTCTTTCTTTCTAACTAATCTTTCTTCTTTCTTTCTTTCTTTCTTTCTTTCTTTCTTTCTTTCTTTCTTTCTTTCTTTCTTTCTTTCTTTCTTTCTTTCTTTCTAACTAATCTTTCTTCTTTCTTTCTTTCTTTCTTTCTTTTTCTTTCTTTCTTTCTAACTAATCTTTCTTCTTTCTTTCTTTCTTTCTAACTAATCTTTCTTCTTTCTTTCTTTCTAACTATTCTTTCTTCTTTCTTTCTTTCTTTCTTTCTTTCTTTCTTTCTTTCTTTCTTTCTTTCTTTCTTTCTAACTAATCTTTCTTTCTAACTAATTCTTTCTTTCTTTCTTTCTAACTAATCTTTCTTCTTTCTTTCTTTCTTTCTTTCTTTCTTTTTCTTTCTTTCTTTCTTTCTTTCTAACTAATATTTCTTCTTTCTTTCTTTCTTTCTTTCTTTCTTTCTTTCTTTCTTTCTTTCTTTCTTTCTTTCTTTCTTTCTTTCTTTCTTTCTAACTAATATTTCTTCTTTCTTTCTTTCTTTCTTTCTTTCTTTCTTTCTTTCTTTCTTTCTTTCTTTCTAACTAATATTTCTTCTTTCTTTCTAACTAATATTTCTTCTTTCTTTCTTTCTAACTAATCTTTCTTTCTTTCTTTCTAATTAATCTTTCTTTCTTTCTTTCTTTCTAACTAATCTTTCTTCTTTCTTTCTTTCTTTCTTTCTAACTAATCTTTCTTCTTTTTTTCTTTCTTTCTTTCTTTCTAACTAATCTTTCTTCTTTCTTTCTTTCTTTCTTTCTTTCTAACTAATCTTTCTAACTATTTATTTCTTTCTTTCTTTCTAACTAATCTTTCTTCTTTCTTTCTTTCTTTCTTTCTTTCTTTCTTTCTTTCTAACTAATCTTTCTTTCTAACTAATTCTTTCTTTCTTTCTTTCTAACTAATCTTTCTTCTTTCTTTCTTTCTTTCTTTCTTTCTTTCTAACTAATATTTCTTCTTTCTTTCTTTCTTTCTTTCTTTCTTTCTTTCTTTCTAACTGATATTTCTTCTTTCTTTCTTTCTAACTAATCTTTCTTTCTTTCTTTCTTTCTAACTAATCTTTCTTCTTTCTTTCTAACTAATCTTTCTTCTTTCTTTCTTTCTTTCTTTCTTTTTTACTTTTTCTTTCTTTCTTTCTAACTAATCTTTCTTCTTTCTTTCTTTCTTTCTTTCTAACTAATCTTTCTTCTTTCTTTCTTTCTAACTAATCTTTCTTCTTTCTTTCTTTCTTTCTTTCTTGAACACCCTAGCAACCACCCAAAATACCTTAAACACCCTAGCAACCATCCTAAATAGCGTAGAACACCCTAGCAACTGCCTAGCAACCACCCAGAACACCCTAGCAACCACCCAAAATACCTTAAATCACCCTAGCAACACCATAGCAACCACCCAAAATACCATAGAACACCCTAGCAACACCATAGCAACCACACAGCACACCCTAGCAACCACCCATAACACCCTAACAACCACCCAAAATACCTTAAAACACCCTAGCAACACCCTAGCAACCATCCTAAATAGCATATAACACCCTAGCAACACCATAGCAACCACCCAGAACACCCTAGCAACCACCCCAAATACCTTAAAACACCCTAGCAACACCCTAGCAACCATCCTAAATAGCGTATAACACCCTAGCAACACCATAGCAACCACCCAGAACACCCTAGCAACCACCCCAAATACCTTAAAACACCCTAGCAACACCATAGCAACCACCCAAAATACCCTAGAACATCATAGCAACTGCCTAGCAACCACCCAGAACACCCTAGCAGCCACCCAAAATACCTTAAAACACCCTAACAACACCATAGCAACCACCCAAAATACCTTACATCACCTTAGCAAAACCATAGCAACCACCCAGAACACCCTAGCAACCACCCAGAACACCCTAGCAACTAATATAAACTTCAAACTACTTTGAAATTCAAACTAAATTTAAACTTCAAACTACTTTAAACTTTAAACTAATTTAAACTTCTAACTACTTTTAACTTTAAACTAATTTAAACTTATTTAAACTTTAAACTAATTAAAACTATAAACTAATTTAAACTTCAATTTACTTTAAACTTCAAACTAATTTACATTTTAAACTAATTTACATATTAAACTAATGTAAACTTCAAACTACTTTAAACTTCTTTAAACTTTCTGTTCCAAACTTTCACAAGCCAACTTAAAGTTTGTCTCGACGAACTTTTTCTAGTTATTCTTTTTCTTCTTCTTTTTCTTGACCAAAATTTTCTGACTGCTACTCCTCCTAGAGCTTTAACTCTACAAACTCCAAACTCGGGTCAGACCTTCAGACTGTTCTGACTTAGTGTGCTATATCTTTTCAGACTGATTTGACTTTCAGATTTCTTAAAAATTAATATTAAAAATCATAAAAATCCCATTGACTTTCATTGCAACAGTTCAAATTGAGCCAAGGCTACGGTGGCCCAGCAGTGTACAACACAAAAACTCAAATCTAAACTCCCTGAAGCCCAAGACTCAATTAAACTACCATTCTATATGTACTAATGAACTTATCTATCTATCTATCTATCTATCTATCTATCTATCTATCTATCTATCTATCTATCTATCTATCTATCTATCCATCTATCTATCTATCTATCTATCTATCTATCTATCTATCTATCTATCTATCTATCTATCTATCTATCCATCTATCCATCTATCTATCTATCTATCTATCTATCTATCTATCTATCTATCTATCTATCTATCTATCTATCTATCTATCTATCTAATCTATCTTTCTTTCTTACTAACTAATCTATCTTTCTTTCTTTCTTTCTAACTAATCTTTCTTCTTTCTTTCTTTATTTCTTTCTTTCTTTCTAACTAATCTTTCTTCTTTCTTTCTTTCTTTCTAACTAATCTTTCTTCTTTCTTTCTAACTAATCTTTCTTCTTTCTTTCTGTCTTTCTTTCTTTCTAACTAATATTTCTTTTTTCTTTTTTTCTTACTAACTAATCTATCTTTCTTTCTTTCTAACTAATCTTTCTTCTTTCTTTCTTTCCTTTCTAACTAATCTTTCTTCTTTCTTTCTTTCTTTCTTTCTTTCTTTCTTTCTTTCTTTCTTTCTTTCTTTCTTTCTTTCTTTCTTTCTTTCTTTCTTTCTTTCTAACTAATATTTCTTCTTTCTTTCTTTCTAACTAATATTTCTTCTTTCTAACTAATCTTTCTTCTTTCTTTCAAACTAATCTTTCTTTCTTTCTAACTAATCTTTCTTTCTTTCTAACTAATCTTTCTTCTTTCTTTCTTTCTTTCTTTCTTTCTAACTAATCTTTCTTCTTTCTTTCTTTCTTTCTAACTAATCTTTCTTCTTTCTTTCTTTCTTTCTTTCTTTCTTTCTAACTAATCTTTCTTTCTTTCTTTCTTTCTAACTAATCTTTCTTTCTTTCTTTCTTTCTTTCTTTCTTTCTTTCTTTCTAACTAATCTTTCTTCTTTCTTTCTAACTAATCTTTCTTCTTTCTTTCTAACTAATCTTTCTTCTTTCTTTCTTTCTTTCTTTCTTTCTTTCTTTCTTTCTTTCTTTCTTTCTTTCTTTCTTTCTTTCTTTCTTTCTTTCTTTCTAACTAATCTTTCTTCTTTCTTTCTTTCTTTCTTTCTTTCTTTCTTTCTTTCTTTCTTTCTTTCTTTCTTTCTTACTAATCTTTCTTCTTTCTTTCTTTCTTTCTTTCTAACTAATCTTTCTTCTTTCTTTCTTTCTTTCTAACTAATCTTTCTTTTTTCTTTCTTTCTTTCTTTCTTTCTTTCTTTCTTTCTTTCTTTCTTTCTTTCTTTCTTTCTTTCTAACTAATCTTTCTTCTTTCTTTCTTTCTTTCTTTCTTTCTTTTTCTTTCTTTCTTTCTAACTAATCTTTCTTCTTTCTTTCTTTCTTTCTAACTAATCTTTCTTCTTTCTTTCTTTCTTTCTTTCTTTCTTTCTTTCTTTCTAACTATTCTTTCTTCTTTCTTTCTTTCTTTCTTTCTAACTAATCTTTCTTCTTTCTTTCTAACTAATCTTTCTTTCTTTCTAACTAATCTTTCTTCTTTCTTTCTTTCTAACTAATCTTTCTTCTTTCTTTCTTTCTTTCTTTCTTTCTTTCTTTCTTTCTTTCTAACTAATCTTTCTTCTTTCTTTCTTTCTTTCTAACTAATCTTTCTTCTTTCTTTCTTTCTTTCTAACTAATCTTTCTTCTTTCTTTCTTTCTTTCTTTCTTTTTCTTTCTTTCTTTTTCTTTCTTTCTAACTAATCTTTCTTCTTTCTTTCTTTCTTTCTTTCTAACTAATCTTTCTTCTTTCTTTCTTTCTTTCTTTCTAACTAATCTTTCTTCTTTCTTTCTTTCTTTCTAACTAATCTTTCTTTCTTTCTTTCTAACTAATCTTTCTTCTTTCTTTCTTTCTTTCTAACTAATCTTTCTTCTTTCTTTCTTTCTAACTATTCTTTCTTCTTTCTTTCTTTCTTTCTTTCTTTCTTTCTTTCTTTCTTTCTTTCTTTCTTTCTTTCTTTCTTTCTTTCTTTCTAACTAATCTTTCTTTCTAACTAATTCTTTCTTTCTTTCTTTCTAACTAATCTTTCTTCTTTCTTTCTTTCTTTCTTTCTAACTAATCTTTCTTCTTTCTTTCTTTCTTTCTTTCTTTCTTTCTTTCTTTCTTTCTTTCTTTCTTTCTTTCTTTCTTTCTTTCTTTCTTTCTTTCTTTCTTTCTTCCTTTCTTTCTTTCTTTCTTTCTTTTTCTTTCTTTCTTTTTCTTTCTTTCTTTCTAACTAATCTTTCTTCTTTCTTTCTTTCTTTCTAACTAATCTTTCTTCTTTCTTTCTTTCTTTCTAACTAATCTTTCTTTCTTTCTTTCTAACTTATCTTTCTTCTTTCTTTCTTTCTAACTAATCTTTCTACTTTCTTTCTTTCTTTCTTTCTTTCTTTCTTTCTTTCTTTCTTTCTTTCTTTCTTTCTTTCTAACTAATCTTTCTTCTTTCTTTCTTTCTAACTAATCTTTCTTCTTTCTTTCTTTCTTTCTTTCTAACTAATCTTTCTTCTTTCTTTCTTTCTTTCTTTCTTTTTCTTTCTTTCTTTTTCTTTCTTTCTAACTAATCTTTCTTCTTTCTTTCTTTCTTTCTTTCTAACTAATCTTTCTTCTTTCTTTCTTTCTTTCTTTCTAACTAATCTTTCTTCTTTCTTTCTTTCTAACTAATCTTTCTTTCTTTCTTTCTAACTAATCTTTCTTCTTTCTTTCTTTCTTTCTTTCTAACTAATCTTTCTTCTTTCTTTCTTTCTAACTATTCTTTCTTCTTTCTTTCTTTCTTTCTTTCTTTCTTTCTTTCTTTCTTTCTTTCTTTCTTTCTTTCTTTCTTTCTAACTAATCTTTCTTTCTAACTAATTCTTTCTTTCTTTCTTTCTAACTAATCTTTCTTCTTTCTTTCTTTCTTTCTTTCTTTCTAACTAATCTTTCTTCTTTCTTTCTTTCTTTCTTTCTTTCTTTCTTTCTTTCTTTCTTTCTTTCTTTCTTTCTTTCTTTCTTTCTTTCTTTCTTTTTCTTTCTTTCTTTTTCTTTCTTTCTTTCTAACTAATCTTTCTTCTTTCTTTCTTTCTTTCTAACTAATCTTTCTTCTTTCTTTCTTTCTTTCTAACTAATCTTTCTTTCTTTCTTTCTAACTTATCTTTCTTCTTTCTTTCTTTCTAACTAATCTTTCTTCTTTCTTTCTTTCTTTCTTTCTTTCTTTCTTTCTTTCTTTCTTTCTTTCTTTCTTTCTAACTAATCTTTCTTCTTTCTTTCTAACTAATCTTTCTTCTTTCTTTCTAACTAATCTTTCTTCTTTCTTTCTTTCTTTCTTTCTTTCTTTCTTTCTTTCTTTCTTTCTTTCTTTCTTTCTTTCTTTCTTTCTTTCTTTCTTTCTTTCTTTCTTTCTTTCTTTCTAACTAATCTTTCTTCTTTCTAACTAATCTTTCTATCTTTCTTTCTATCTCTCTTTCTAATCTTTCTTTCTAACTAATTTTTCTTTCTTTCTTTCTTTCTTTTCTAACTAATCTATTTCTTTCTAACTAATCTTTCTTTCTTTCTTTCTAACTAATCTTTCTATCTTTCTTTCTTTCTTTCTAATCTTTCTTTCAATCTTTCTTTTTTTCTTTCTTTCTAACTAATCTTACTTTCTAACTTTCATTCTAACTAATCTTTCTTTCTAACTAATCTTTCTTTCTTTCTAACTAATCTTTCTATCTCTCTTTCTTTCTTTCTCTCTTTCTTTCTAACTAATCTTTCTATCTATCTTTATTTCTTTCTAATCTTTCTTTCAATATTTCTTTCTTTTTAGCAACCACCCAAAATACCTTAAAACACCCTAGCAACACCATAGCAACCACCCAAAATGCTCTAGAACACCCTAGCAACCACCCAGAACACCCTAGCAACCACCCAAAATACCTTAAATCACCCTAGCAACACCATAGCAACCACCCAAAATACCCTAGAACACCCTAGCAACACCCTAGCAACCACCAGAACACCCTAGCAACTGCCTAGCAACCACCCAGAACACCCTAGCAACCACCCAAAATACCTTAAATCACCCTAGCAACACCATAGCAACCACCCAAAATACCCTAGAACACCCTAGCAACACCCTAGCAACCACCAGAACACCCTAGCAACTTCATAGCAACCACCAGAACACCCTAGCAACCACCCAAAATACCTTAAATCACCCTAGCAACACCATAGCAACCACCCAAAATACCCTAGAACACCCTAGCAACACCCTAGCAACCACCAGAACACCCTAGCAACTGCCTAGCAACCACCCAGAACACCCTAGCAACCACCCAAAATACCTTAAATCACCCTAGCAACACCATAGCAACCACCCAAAATACCCTAGAACACCCTAGCAACACCCTAGCAACCACCAGAACACCCTAGCAACTGCCTAGCAACCCCAGAACACCCTAGCAACTGCCTAGCAACCACCCAGAACACCATAGCAACCACCCAAAATACCTTACAACACCTTAGCAACACCATAGCAACCACCCAGAACACCATGGCAACCATCCAAAATACCTTAAAACACCCTAGCAACACCATAGCAACCACCCAAAATACCGTAGAACACCCAAGCAACACCATAGCAACCATCCAAAACACCCTAGCAACCACCTAAAATACCTTAGCAACCGTCAGGCAACCACCCAGAACACCTTAGCAACCCACTAGAAACACCCTAGCAACTTTAAATTACTTCAAACTATACTTCAAACTTTAAACTACTTTAAACTTTAAACCATTAAAACTTTAAACTTTAAACTTTAAACTACTTTAAACTTTAAACTAATTTCAACTTCAAACTACTTTAAAATTTAAACTAATTTAAACTTTAAACTAATTTAAACTTCTTCAAACTTATTGGTCCAAACTTTCACAAGCCAACTTAAAGTTTGTCTCGACGAACTTTTTCTAGTTATTATTATTATTCTTACTCAAATTTACAACTCTAACTCCTCCTAGAGCTTTAACTCCACATACTCCAAACTCGGCACGGACACTCAAACTGTTCTGACTCGGTATGCTATATCTTTTCTAACTGATCGGACTTACGGTTTTCCTAAAAATGACGATCAAAGTCGGAAAAAACTCCCATTGACTTTACATTGCGGAATGTTCAGATTTTCAAACTCCCAAACTGTCAAAATTTCAAATCTAAATACCTTGAAGCCCTAGACTCAATCAAACTGCCATTCTATATACTATATGAGCCATTGAGACTCATTTAAACTAATAAACTCATATATCTATGACACTTATCTATCTACACTTAAACTCTTAAACTCATAATAAATTAATAAACTCTAAACTTGAACTCTTAGACTAATTTAAACTTATAAACTCTAAACTCATAAACTCATACACTTATAAACTCATACACTTATAAACTCATGAATTCAAACTCTTATGAACTCAAACTCATAAATTAATAAACTCTGAACTCTTACTCATTTAAACTTATAAACTCTAAACTCATAAACTCGTACACTTATAAACTCATGAATTCATACACTTATGAACTCATGAATTCATAAACTTATAAACTCATACACTTATGAACTCATGAATTCATACACTTATGAACACAATCTTTCTATCTCTCTTTCTTTCTTTCTCTCTTTCTTTCTAAATAATCTTTCTATATTTCTTTCTTTCTAACTAATCTTTCTATCTTTCTTTCTTTCTTTCTTTCTAACTAATTTTACTTTCTATCTTTCTTTCTTTCTAACTAATCTTTCTTTCTTTCTAACTAATCTTTCTATCTTTCTTTCTATCGCTCTTTCTAATCTTTCTTTCTAACTAATCTTTCTTTCTTTCTTTCTTTCTTTCTTTCTTTCTTTTCTAACTAATCTATTTCTAACTAATCTTTCTTTCTTTCTTTCTAACTAATCTTTCTATCTTTCTTTCTTTCTTTCTAATCTTTCTTTCAATCTTTCTTTTTCTCTTTCTTTCTAACTAATCTTACTTTCTAACTTTCTTTCATTCTAACTAATCTTTCTTTCTAACTAATCTTTCTTTCTTTCTAACTAATCTTTCTATCTCTCTTTCTTTCTTTCTCTCTTTCTTTCTAACTAATCTTTCTATCTATCTTTATTTCTTTCTAATCTTTCTTTCAATCTTTCTTTCTTTTTAGCAACCACCCAAAATACCTTAAAACACCCTAGCAACACCATAGCAACCACCCAAAATGCTCTAGAACACCCTAGCAACCACCCAGAACACCCTAGCAACCACCCAAAATACCTTAAATCACCCTAGCAACACCATAGCAACCACCCAAAATACCCTAGAACACCCTAGCAACACCCTAGCAACCACCAGAACACCCTAGCAACTGCATAGCAACCACCCAGAACACCCTAGCAACCACCCAAAATACCTTAAATCACCCTAGCAACACCATAGCAACCACCCAAAATACCCTAGAACACCCTAGCAACACCCTAGCAACCACCAGAACACCCTAGCAATTGCCTAGCAACCACCCAGAACACCCTAGCAACCACCCAAAATACCTTAAATCACCCTAGCAACACCATAGCAACCACCCAAAATACCCTAGAACACCCTAGCAACACCCTAGCAACCACCAGAACACCCTAGCAACTGCCTAGCAACCACCCAGAACACCCTAGCAACCACCCAAAATACCTTAAATCACCCTAGCAACACCATAGCAACCACCCAAAATACCCTAGAACACCCTAGCAACACCCTAGCAACCACCAGAACACCCTAGCAACTGCCTAGCAACCCCAGAACACCCTAGCAACTGCCTAGCAACCACCCAGAACACCATAGCAACCATCCAAAATACCTTAAAACACCCTAGCAACACCATAGCAACCACCCAAAACACCGTAGAACACCCAAGCAACACCATAGCAACCATCCAAAACACCCTAGCAACCACCTAAAATACCTTAGCAACCGCCAGGCAACCACCCAGAACACCTTAGCAACCCACTAGAAACACCCTAGCAACTTTAAATTACTTCAAACTATACTTCAAACTTTAAACTACTTTAAACTTTAAACCATTAAAACTTTAAACTTTAAACTTTAAACTACTTTAAACTTTAAACTAATTTCAACTTCAAACTACTTTAAAATTTAAACTAATTTAAACTTTAAACTAATTTAAACTTCTTCAAACTTATTGGTCCAAACTTTCACAAGCCAACTTAAAGTTTGTCTCGACGAACTTTTTCTATTTATTATTATTATTATTCTGTCAAAAATGTACAACTCTATCTGCTCCTAGAGCTTTAACTCCACATACTCCAAACTCGGCACAGACACTCAGACTGTTCTGACTCGGTATGCTATATCTTTTCTAACTGATCGGACTTACGGTTTTCCTAAAAATGACGATCAAAGTCGGAAAAAACTCCCATTGACTTAACATGGCGGAATGTTCAGATTTTCAAACTCCCCAACTGTCAAAAATTCAAATCTAAATACCTTGAAGCCCTAGATTGAATCAAACTGCCATTCTATATACTATATGAGCCATTGAGACTCATTTAAACTAATAAACTCATATATCTATGACACTTATCTATCTACACTTAAACTCTTAAACTCATAATAAATTAATAAACTCTAAACTTGAACTCTTAGACTAATTTAAACTTATAAACTCTAAACTCATAAACTCATACACTTATAAACTCATACACTTATAAACCCATGAATTCAAACTCTTATGAACTCAAACTCATAAATTAATAAACTCTGAACTCTTACTCATTTAAACTTATAAACTCTAAACTCATAAACTCGTACACTTATAAACTCATGAATTCATACACTTATGAACTCATGAATTCATAAACTTATAAACTCATACACTTATGAACTCATGAATTCATACAATTATGAACACAATCTTTCTATCT